>NC_139222.1:78163765-78208765 GCF_055691185.1 Crinia signifera
CCAGACGCAGCTTGCAGCCATACCCCCTTCTCATCCCACTGCAGGCGGGACATTGAATACCACCTGCAAATTCTCGGTTGTGCAGACAGAGAACGGGACAGGGTCATGGCTGTTGGGCCAGCTCGACAGCCGTGAGCCAAGATTGAATACCCCCCTTAAGCTGGGTACACATTAGACAATAAAGATAATGATTTTGAAAATTCGGAAGGTTTGGAATGTCAAAATCATCATACTGTATTATTCATTGTGTACACACTATGTCACTGACTATGCACACCCCCATGCATGGTCAGCAACAACCTCCTTTGTCTATACATGAAAGACATTGCTAGACATCACAAGCTACTGGCATATGCAAGTGTTATGCACTTGCTAATACTGGCTCCCCAACTGAATTAGGCCAGGTACACATCAGAATGAGGTTTTCCAAATGGATCTGCAAACTGGTTGGCCAGCATATTGCACTGTCAGTACACACTGCACAATGCAGTGGTTCAAAGTCATGATGTACTGTATTATACCATGTTACATTGAGTAGCATGGCATCGTACACCTTATCTTCTGAGTAACCATATAGCATAGGCCACCCAGAAAATAGCCAAGATGACAACCCACAGACCCTAGATAACCATCAGAATAGAATAGAATAGAATCAACTTTATTGGCCATAGGTGCTTGCGCACACTAGGATTTTTTTATGGATTACAGTGCAGCATCAAGCAGGGATGAAACGGGGGGAGGGAGACATTACATATATTACACAAAGACATTACAGGATACCAGAATGGAATCCTAAAAGCCTTTTTGAAAGCTAAATACAGTAGGTGACAGACAGGTAATGCAGAAAACTCAGAGTGGCATAGTACTGAACCTGGGCTCCTCCTACTAGTACACACCACCTGAAGGTTATAGCTGAGAGGCTTTGCTACCCTGGAATCTATCCTTACAACACTATGGGCGGTATTCAATGTGAATACCGGCGACGTGCAGCGAATCCTGTTTAGGATTCGCTGCACATTCGCCACTGGTCACCGCGTTCCGGAGCCTCGCCGGCTCCGGTATTCAACGAGTCAGGGGCTCGCTGCCCCTGACCGGCGAATATGAGCTCCTACAGGGAGCCTGAGGACGGTGGCAGGCAGGGAGATGGAAGTCTCCCTGCCTGCCCCACAATGTTTGTGGGGGAGGAGGTGGGCTCCCCGGGTGCCAGGCAGCACAGGCTGCCCTCCGGGGGTGCCAGCAGGGGACCGGGCATATTCCCTACACCCGATCATGAATATGTAATGATCGGGTGAAGTGAATATATGAATATCTAATGAGCGGCTCTGCTCAGGCCCCCTGCTGGCTGGTCTGTGTAAAAAAAAAAATATATATTTTTTTTAATTAAATATATATTCATGTGCTTACAGCACATGAATAAAAATAGCATGCCCCTCCTCAGAATAAAATTCCTGATTTTTTGACACCAATTGTAAAAAACAAAACACTTTATTTTAAAAGTTCACCTTCCACTTCACCATAAAAAGATAGCGATTGCTACTCGGTGAATCATGACGAAAAAAACCTTGAAATGTATTCGCCATCTGGTCATTGAATAGGGCGATTCACCGTTTTAGTCAGAAATTCGCCTTACAGCACAAAATCGCCATAAAAACCTGGCGAATCAGCCTCATTGAATACCGCCCTATATGGGAAAACAGAATGGAGGTAGAGACTCAGAGATGGACAAGAAGATATATTCTACAGTATATCAGCACCACACTGAGAATCGTAAACCCTCCAACCCTGAAATCAGGTAGAATAAGCAGAAACAATCCTTAAGTGGAGATCCGAGGCAGATAAACACCAGCCTTATGAAAAACAAAAGATAGCAGAACAGAACATAAAGCCATCATATGTGACACTCAAATAGCAATAGTAGTAGTGCTGACTTTGATAGTAGATTACTTGTGTACAGGAATGACAAAGTAAACAGGACATGCAGATATACTGGAGATGTTGGAAGATGCAGGATCTGCAGATATACAGGAGATGCTTGCAGGTGCAGATAATCAGGGTAACTGGATGTCACCTGTTTGTCTCCTCCTCCCTCTAGACTTTAATCTCCTTGGTGCAGTTCCCTCCTTCCTCTTTTTCTCAAAGCACTCACCTTGCATTTTAGTTGCTGCTCTCTTACTCACCTACTATCTACCCCTGTATCTTTTCTCTTGTTCTTTCATCTCTACCAATAGCAATCTGCCACTGGTAACATGTGGACAACTCCTCTGCCTCCCCACATCTCAGCTGTACTAAGAACTAAGAATTGTGCTGCTGATTGTTTCATGTGCTCTGTTTCTGTTCTTCAGTTACTGTTATGTTTAGTTCTATGTACCCTGTATTCTAATATGTGTTATATGTACGGTGCTGCGTACCACTTGTGGCGCCTTATAAATAAAATGTAATAATAGCAGCTCATATGCTGGATAAAGAGAGTAGCTGGAGACAGCACTGAAGAGGG
Organism: Crinia signifera; assembly: GCF_055691185.1. Lineage (NCBI taxonomy): Eukaryota > Metazoa > Chordata > Amphibia > Anura > Myobatrachidae > Crinia > Crinia signifera. Next base: position 78,166,260 of record NC_139222.1, read on the forward strand.
GCACATTGAAGTTCTGGACAGGACACATAGACAGCTGAAGCAGAAAAACAACACTGGTACTGGAAAGGGACAGTGATATAGCACTTACAACATTCAGTTACCAGAGACCTGTGATCAGGATCAATCCCAAAGGGTGAAAGTGTTGCTCTGACCCAGTTTTCTGGGACTTTTAGATTTAAATACAGTACAGTAGTTGCAGAATGACGGTTATTGTTAAATGACATCAGAGGACTACCTTCATACTGGGGTTGGCTGAACGAATGACATAAAAAAAACCTAGCTTGCCACAGAGAATATGCAGGACACTTAGAGGTTAATAAAAGATCAGAATTTCCTGATTACTGTTGTAAACATAGGAGTGTATTAAGCATCAACTAGTAACAATTGAACAATTAGTAGTTACAGTCTGAGAATCTCTGGTGCACAGAGTATTACTGAAACAGCAGAGTCTGAACAGAGTTGTAATGAGATTAGAGAATAAAATTGCAGAATATGCTTATATGACAGTACCGGGTTGGGTAATTAATGCCATTACCCTGATTTATGACACCTCTGTAGCATGCAATTGTGGATACACACTGAACAATCTGCACTACAGGTACTGTGTTTGTTTTTACATATATCATGTAAATGACAAATCATGCCAATGTCATTTTGATTGGTACCCAACATCATGTAGCCTTAATTGAAAGCAAGATTGACAAAACTATTGTATGTAAAATATTGAAACAAAACAGAAAATAAAAATATCTGCACTATCATATCATATCATATCAATATCAGTTTTGCCCAACTTTAGATAGAGATGTGTGTGCAGACCCCCATATTTTGGGTAAGCCAAAACCACCTTCTATGTTTTTGTTTTTGTTATCTGATTTTGGATAAATATCCCTCATGTGTTTTGATTATGGATTTAAGACACAAAAAAAAACAAATGATTGCTACAAACAGCTCAATTCTACTTATAGACCTACTTTTTTGTTCTTACAGTATTGCAAACCTAAATACAATTAATTTCGAGTTAATTTTCACCACCTCACAAAATTCTTCACTAATACTGTCTATTGACTATTGTCCAAAGGCTGGATGTCTAAACTAAGCAACAGAGCAGTGGCACAAACACATAACAGTTACTGCTTAAATAAATGTTGCAAATTAGTAACCTTTATGTTGTAAATTAAAAAGGACATGCACAATTTAACAAACCAAGCACTTCAGTGATAGGGACTGAAAGGCTTGGTTTGTTTGGACTTCCATACATCAAACTACTGATGGCCTTAAGGCACTTAGGGCCTTATTCTGCTTTGTGCGGCCCATTGCGAATTATTTCGGAGGGCGCTTTTTAGCTATCTGCACATGCATAGGCAACGCAATGCGCATGTGCAACGTAGTGTCTGCGCACTCGTTGTCAGCAATACCATCTACAAATGTGCACCGAACTCCCTCGGGAAATATGGGCGTAACATAAGCGTCATGTGGGCGCACACAAGGGCGTGGTTTCCAAGTGGGCAAAACTGGGCGTAAAACTGGGAGTACACGTGGGAGTGCATGAACAGTGGTAGGCGTGCATTTGGACCGGACACCGAGTGCAAACGGACCAACACGCCAGAAATCTGCAGAGTCCATAAGCAAGTTTCAGTTGTCGGAGAGCACTGGTTCATACGCTAGGGATTCGGATCACCCAATTAGTACGGCCGCACCTTAAACACTTGCAGCTGACCACAATACAATCCACTCCTCTAGTCATTAGTGATTAATTACACTCTTTTCACAGGTTCAATTGGAACCACTAAGACCAGTAAAGGGGCAACAATGAAGTAATAACACATAACATGATGTAAGGGTTAATCTAGAGTGCAAGTAATGTGTTTAATTATCAATTAGGAAGTGATTGATTACATTTAAAAATAATCTATGTGGTATGAGGTAGGCTAATTGGATAAGTGTGTCATGTTGCAGAAGCATGACTTCCGAATAGATTAGTGAGGTTTGCGGAAATACACCAACTCGGTGCGTACGGTCAGCTTCCCGTCCGTTCGGACGCAGTAAGACCGTGCAGAATCTTTGTGTTCCCACCGCACACACACATTTGGATGCAGTCCGAAGACACTCCCTCTTCTTAGCGAGTCCGTCCGAAGGGATGCGGACGACCTATGGGCGTGTGTTCTTAGAATGTCTGCCGTGCGTGGAGTTCGGTCATTTCCAAATGAATTTGGAACGGACTGCAATAACCAGAACAAGGCCCTTAATGTGGTTAATCATCTTTACAATTGGAAGATGTCACTCCCATCATCCAATTCTTCACCCACATCAGTGTTAATATTATAATCACACAATATTAGCTTATCCCCACTGGAATCAACCATTTAATTTTAGTGCCACAGCCATGTTTGCACCCCATAAGACACAGTGTACTTAATGCTGCAATGCCCAGCCCTTCAGTTTGATACAATTACAGAAGTGCTTGGTGTAAGCATTACTGTTGCCGTGAAAGACTGAAAGGCTGTGGACTGCAGTACTAAGACAACCCTAAACTGACACAACTGTCCTCTCACCCGCCTCGCACCTCTCCAAACCATTCTTAACGCTGCCGCTAGGCTCATCTTCCTCTCCCGCCGCTCTACCTCCACCTCCCCCCTCTGTCTATCTCTTCACTGGCTCCCCATTCCTTTCCGAGTTCTCTTTAAACTCCTCACCACCACCTACAAGGCTCTCTCCTCCTCCACCGCTCCTTACCTCTCTTCACTGATCTCTATCCACACTCCCTCCCGTCCTCTTCGCTCCATCGCTGACCGCCGACTGACCTCTCACCTAATCACCTCCTCCCACTCCCGTGTCCAAGCCTTCTCTCGCGCTGCCCCCCTGCACTGGAACAACCTCCCGCCACCCATCAGGCTTTCTGATTCCCTTACCTCCTTCAAGCGCTCCCTCAAAACCCACTTTTTTCGACTAGCCTATCCCTCCTCCTAACCTCTTTTGATCCTCCTATCCTGCCTCCGTTCCCCTCCGTTCCTACTTATCCTGTTGTTTTTCGTTCGTCCACCCACCTATTTTTAGTATGTTAACTCTTCTGAGTAGGGTCCTCCTGCCTCACGTACTCACCCTACCTCTTTACCTCACCTGTCCTCCTGTCCTGTTCTTCCCTTCCTCTACTTCATCTTCAGTCTCCTCAACAATTTTGACACCTACTTCTGAACTGATGCTGATTTTATTTCTACCAGCTATACCCCTATTTATACTGTATTTTTCAACACACCCTGTACGTTACCTTGTCATTTGTTTTTTGTTTGCTATGTACGGCACTGCGGACACTTTGTGGCGCCTTATAAATAAACGTACTACTGCTACTACTACTACTAGTGTTGAAGACAACCCATCACAATCTGCCACCACAGTACTTAGTTGTACCCCACAACCCTTCACTGATATTGACTTAATGCTGCAGCCCACAACTTAGCATTACCCTCCAGCTTCCTGTGTGAGAGGGTACCCAAACCACAAATGATGGTCTTTTATAGAAATCAAAATACACAAGATCCAATGCCCATACATAACATTTTGCCTATTTTTTCAATCTGAGCCAGGTGTAAAAACCTGACCCAGACTCCGAAGTACTCTAATATGCAAAGTTTGGATGGGTTCTTTTTTTCAGGGCAGTTATTTTTTGGTGCTATTACTAGCACTACAAATGTGTAATCCTGTAAATGAAACATGGGGAATTGGATAATATCAAATATTAGATTCTTGCAGTCATCATTATCAGTGACAATTGGCCTGTCATGTACATTTTGTGGTTTGACCTACATTGGTCCAGTTTTTCAAATGAGAATTAAAATCACAGTATCATGCAGCTGTCCTTCCCCACTTATCTGCCATTATCTTGGCCACATCAGAAATCTGTTTGTTCACAGACTATCTTCAGTTTAAAAAATAGAAAGCAAATAGATTGCCTGAGGATATGGCATTAATTACAATACTTCATCCTATGTTATATTCAAATAACTCATTTTACTAGCCCAGAAATGGGAAACTTCACTGATGTAAATTGCAGCAAATACCAGAGGAGGGAATGCTTCAATTTGTAACTCTACAACTACTAGTGCCTAACATATTGCCTATCTCTACAGTATTGTTCCATTTAAATTCCAAGCCGTTTTACATTTTTCAGATACTACTGACAAGTTCAAAGTTGTGAATTCACAATGTATACATGAGCCAAGCAAAATGATATTATAACAGAAGAAACTGTGTTTAATCTGTTAAATGTCAGCTATGGAAGGCATATTCCATATTAGTTTGATAAGACCTGCGAAAAGAGATTAATATCTCCTTACATGTGTATCTTGTCAGTGGTGCCAATGAGAATAATATCTTGTGATGGAAATATCATGGACCAATCATGTTTTGGTCATCTAATAATATATTATGAAAGACAAATATAGCATCATCATTATATGATCTATTGGGAGAACTTATGACATTTAAAATATACACAGAGCTGTATTGCAAACTCATAACTGCATCTGTCACTAGGTTGAGATAACAATTTCTTTGTAAGGTTTCTTTTTAACAGAAATATTTTTTTTCAGAATAGATAGAACAGAATATTATAACATTAACCACAATAAATGTGATACTCTGATCAAAAGAAATGAAATACACAGTTAATCAGAGGACATTTTGAACCAAGGAAGGTCAAGGCAGGGGGAATTTAGGCCATGCATTAACTTGCAAATATAAAACTCAAACCACAAAATAGGATCTAATGAGACAAGGAAATAGGAAAGATAACTAACATGGAACCATGGTGGGAGATAGAGTAAGGATAAACTTTGTTCAATAGATTGAAGGAGGAACATGACGCATTATAGTCCTCAATGTTTTAGTCAACCATCGAAACCAGTTAATCGGAAGTAAATTCCAAGTATTTAAAACTCAAAGTATACATGTTACAACATTTCTGTGCATTCAGTAGGATTTTAGAAAGGAGCAGGGTTCTTTAAAAGCTTTCAGTGCAGAATTAGTGACCATAGGAATATGGTCTGTTACATATCTGCTATAGGATAGGAGGCAAATATCATTGGAGGAAGGATAGGTCTGAATGTAAACTACCAACTGGTCCACAGTTCCTTCATGTTAGAAGTTGCTGTGTGGTTGTAGCCCCTGGCTGTTGCCTGGTGACCAGAATGCTGCATCTCTTCTGGGTTCAGCAGCTTGTGGTGTCAGCGCAGATGCTGCAGTGCTGGGAGCCGCTGATCACTTAGCAACTGGGATTCTAATGTTAGACGGCTTTCCCCATTGCAGGACAGCTGATTGAGCAGGTGTTTGCCTCAGGGTATGCAGTGGAATGGATTGGTTGCTCTCGCTTTTAAAAGTACTTCCTGTGCACAGAACTTTTCTGGTGATAATCTCTTAATGCACAGTCAGGGGCAGATGTATTAAGCTCGGTGAAGTGATAAAGTGTCTGCTTTTTATTAACGGCTACTCAGCTCCTACCTGTGAAGTTACATGCTTGATTTGAAAATGACAGGCCAATCGGCTTCTACCTGTCATTTTCCAAACCAATTCTGTAACTTCACAGTTGGGAGCTGATTGGCCGGTGAAAAAACCAGACACTTTATCATTTCACTGTGCTTAATAAATCTACCCCAGAGCCTCCAGTCCTGTGTGTGGAAGACTCTGCCTTGCTGAGATCCAGTCCTATTTCTCATTTACCCTCCTATGATCAGGGTACTCTTTTCACTATTAGTTCTTATCTTTTCACTTACCTAGCTTTAGTGTTTTTTTCTTTTTTATTATATGAGAGTCATTTGTCTTTACTTTTTCTCACTTCAGTATCTACTTACAACATATTCTATATATAATTCACTATTCATTTTCTTGCAGTTCTGCCGTTATTACATATTGTTATAAATATATATTGTGGTGAAACAGGGTTAGTTTCAACAGTGAGTTATAGTTTTCTCTATTCACATCTGCCCTGTAAAGGGTTATAGAACCGTCCAGTATCATAGAGATTGATTTGCAGAAAGGTAACAGACCCTGGTTCCCTGCAAAGCCAGGAATGGGTCTCTGATGTGTGCCTGGACGAAAGATGGGTGGGCTTTCAGGCACATGGCTCCAGGCCAGGGTTTCATACCAGCACAGACACAGGTGGGAACTGGGCTAATTGCAAGAGAAGGGAAATAGATTTTTAACCTCGTTTAGGGCCTTATTCTGGTTCGTGCGGCCGGGCCGTACGCGTACGTTCCGGGGTTTTTATTGATCTGCGCATGCGTACCATCTCCAATGCGCAGGCGAGACCACTCTACAACACTTACGGACGGGTCTCTCCGTGCGAAAAAACCTGTACGCGAGAGTACGGTCATTGGGGGCGGCATAGGGGCGTGTTGAGGGGAGCGGCCGAAATAATGAGGGAAAATGGGCGTAAACATGGGCGTACACGGGGGTGTGCACCAAAAATGAACGGTGCTACTACCGCTCGATCGGCTAAAGCACCGTTCATTTCGGACACAAAACAGGCGGCCGCCAACCGCCACCTCAGACCACCCCTACAGATACCGCATGACAGCGGACGCCTGGGTTTGCTAATTTACGCTGATTACTACTCAAACACATACACCTGAATGTAATAAGCAATGCTGCAGTCTATTAAGTCCAAACCATTATTTCACTACCTGCAAGCCACACACAGCACTGAAACACCTTGGAAGCTTATCTTTCTATACTTCTCGAGATTTAAAGGTTTGTTTAATTTAAGGTAATTTAAGGTAAGAATCTTTTTCAGACCTGCTTATATATGCTAAGGTAGGTATTTGTAAAACATTTATACACATTCACTACATGCTTTCATAGACTTTACACAGTAGCACACTCAATCTACACAAGTCGACATGTGTCAATGTGTTCACTCTAATACAAACATAGGTTTTGTATTTATGATACAATAACATAAACCACATCTAACACCTACAAAGGATGATTCAGCAATGTTTTAAGCCCATGCCCACTATTTTTCGCACAATCTTTGTATAGTACCCAAAATACAGAACTGTACCACTTTCTGATCTGCTATGAATTGGATTTTACTACACTCTGGATGTAAGATGCCACCAATCACATTATTGCACTCACATCTCTCTAACAAAGGATTCCTACATCTGCTTATGACACTGTAAACTCATATATATTTAAATAGTTAAACATGTTTGTTCACAAGCAATTTTATCATGTTTGGCCGATTCACACATCTTTAACATCCCTGTACCAAGACATGACTGGTTTTTTAGGGAGGACACATATGCATTCCTACACAAATGTCCCTTTTGCCCCTTGTTTGTCTACCTCACCCACTCCATGAGGAAATCATTGTTCTGGACCTGCTTTTACCTACTAATGTAGGAGCTACCTCACCTGCACACAAACTGCTTTCTCACCTATTAAGTTGCTCTGCACATGTGCTGACACAAACTAATTAGCAGGGAAAAGTTGGATGTGAATGGCCATGGAGAGGGTTACACATGGGAAACTTCTACCACACTTCAAGAAATGCTCAAAAATACCCTGGTCAGTAACAGCGGCGTAACCGACAATGCAGGAGGCGCCCCCGGTAAAAAAAAACGGAGCGGAGGGGAGCCGTGGTACGGCGGTGGGGAGGGGGGTGTTGTGTTTCTGTGTGTGTGTGTGTGTGTGTTTGTATGTATGTGTGACGTGTTTGTGTGTATGTGTGTGTGCGTTACCTCTGGCCGGCGTGGCCGCATCCGTCTGCGCCAGGTCCCGGGCGGCTCTCCCGTTACTGCTGCTAATGAAAAAGTGACACTTGGAAAATGGCTGCCCCCATACTGCAGACGAAAAACTGTCTGCGGTATGGGGGCAGCCATTTTCCAAGTGTCACCTTTTTGTATTAGAACAGCGCTGCGGCTGCTGGGACTCGGGAGAGCTGGGACCCGGTGGTGCACTTAAAACCACCGGTCCGGCGGCAGAAGGCAACTATCATCCCGCAGCCCCCCCGGCGCCCACATACCCTCAGCGCCTCCCCGCCACCGCGGGGGCTGCGGGACGATAGTTACGCCACTGGTCAGTAAGTACACATAAATGTATTATTTGTTTCACACAAGAAATTACACATACAACAATTGTGTTGTTATTGGGAAAATAAATTTATTTGCTGTTCAGCATCACAGCTTATTTGCCACTTTAATGTCATAAATAAAAATAAAATATAAAATATACACAAAAAAAAAAAAATCAGCCAGAACAAGAGGTTGCATATCTCCAAACATGTGTTACCCTGCAAATGCAATGGTGAAAGAAATGTGGACCCCAGAATACGAACTGCAACAACCAGGGTGAATACTAAGCATGATACACACCACCAAAAATTTATCCTGCATTTCTAGAGGTCAAAATAAGAACTTTAATGCCCATGGCACGAAAATGGATCGATGGCCAACTCAGGAAGTGAATGTCCAGTGCAATTTAAACATTTGGGGTCCAACCACAGAGGAAGTGAACCAGGTGTCATTATTTTGGCCCTTTTTTCCCCTTTTTAGATGGGGCCTTGGGGACAGGGGCCTTTGGCTCTGATGGCTTGCGCCGTCTTCCCCTACTGGACACAGGAGGGTCAGCAGAGGTGGAAGGTTGGGGAGCAGCTTGGGGTGGGCCAGCAGATGGGGGATTGTCCCTTAGGGACCTGGTGGTGGGGAGCAGCTCCACCAGAATGTCATTCTGGCGGCTGAATTGCTGGACAATGCTTTGCATGCCAGCCGCCAGAGTGTCATTCATGCGGTTTAAGGCCTCACACTGCTGCCTCTTTGTGGCCTTTCAATCTGCCAGAAATTCCATAACCTGCTGCTGACAGACCGCAGACTCCTCCCCTTGCTGCTCAATCCTCTCCAGCATCACCATCCACCTGGCATCCCATGTGTCCTGTGGCTGGGGGTGTCGTGTTGGTGGAGGCTGGACCACTTGCTCCACCTGTGGCTCTGCAGAGGAAGATGCTGCCGGTTCATCCTGTGTTTCTGCTTCTTCTAGGATAATAATTGAAAACAATGTAACCATCACATACACACAAAAAAAATCTTTCCAAATACAATGCATTACTGTGACTTACCATCAAAAGCAGCATTAAAGACCTCCACCGGGAGCTCACTATCCATATTGGATATACCCCTGACCTCGGCCACATCAATAACATCCAAGGCGTCCTGCTCCAGGGGGGTATATTCCAAATTATCTGGCATAGGCCCCCTCCCGGTGGATATGCTGTGGTTGTACCGGTCAGTCATCTTCCTCTTCAGTGTAGTTTTGAAGTCTGACCACCTACAAGTTCAAAAATACAAATATCATCATGAGATATGTGCACCACTGTGCTAGTGAACATCATGACTACGTTACATTTCCTAGTGTGGGTGATGTTATGTTTTTTAGGCATATGTTTCCCACACACACATTAATGTCTCCATTATGAGGCATTTCAGTGTCTCATCTCATTCATTAGGCCACTAAATGCACATACATAGATCACTATGCAGAAATGACATCATCCATGGCCAAATTATGCACCTCCACCTGGTGTGAAACTACACATTCCAACATAGCTTGACAGTGTTGTTATTATGGAGTAATTTAACTATGGGAAGGCATACTGGGATGTGTAGTTTCTCACCAGCCACATGTGCACAGTTTGGACATTCTTGTTTCAGTAGCATCATATGGAACATGTTACAACAACTCTTTTTCAACAACACACTTTCTGTTGTCCCATCACATACTTCACATGAGCAGAACTGTGCCCATAACCTCACATCACACCAATGGTGCATGTTTCATATATAAATGTGGGTTATTAGACATGGTTGTGTTCACATGTCACATTGAAGTGTAGCACTATCTACAAACACACCTTTCTATTATTCTCAAAACATACATGTAACATATGTACACACATATGACATTATCAGGGGGACAAACACACTTGCCTTTTCTTCACTGATAGCCAATCTCTGATCACTGGTGACACCTGGTTCACTTCCTCTGTGATCTTCTCCTAAAGGTTTCTCTTTGCACTGGCACTCGGCTTCCTGGTAGCCAATTCGATCCATTCTCGTGCTCTGGGCACTAAAATTCTCAATTCTGCCTCTAGAAATGCAGGGTTTCTCTTTTTGGTGGTGGTATCCTGCTCAGTCCTCGCCCTAGATGTTGCAGCTCATTTTCTGGTGGCCCCAGTTCTCTCACCATGCACCTGCTGGGTCACACCTGTTTGGAGAGATGCAACCTCTTGTTCTGGCTGGTTGCTTGGCCCTTGTGGAGCTGGTGGCATTGCAGTAGTGGCTGTTAGTGAGGGGCCCCCTTGCTCTTGGGTCCTCCTTGTCCTCTCCTGCTCACTCTGCCTCAACCTTTCAAGCAAGGATTCTGCTCTTGCTCTCTGTAGAGCGTCCTCAGCTGCGGAATCATCTGAGCTAGACATGTTTGCAGCAATTCTGGCCTGCATCTGACTGAATATTTATATGGTAAACTCCCGCCATGAACAAGGGGGCGTATACTTTTCCCCGCAATGCAGTAGCTAATTTACGCCGATATTTCCCGCCGATAATTCCCGCTTAAATTACGCAGGTCTCAACGCACCTGAACATTCACCTGTACATGCACATACACAGGTTGTTGACCATTGTGTGCTACATGGTTAAATGTGTGCACCTGTCATTCCAATGATGAGTGTTTTCAGGTGGTATCTGTTGGAGTTCGTGTATGCTTTCTGAATCACATTTAAAAACATAACAACGTATGTTATGAGGATGAAATTGTCATACACCAACATGTTGTATTGTGCCTTGTTATCAGCGTATGTATTAGTACAGCCGTGGCCAACCCGCGGCTCGCGAGCTGCATGCGGCTCTTCTCCCCTTGTTATGCGGCTCGGGCGTGCACAGCGCCGTGGCCGCATTGAAAGTTACCCGCACACACTGGGAATCATTGAATTGGCGCTGGAGATGCTGCTGCTGTCGCCAGCGTCCTCCTAGCGTGAGAGCGCATGCGCCGGGTCACTACTTATGCAGCCGTGGCCCGGCAGCGCTGATCCGGCGCATGCGCTGTCGCGCTAGGAGGATGCTGGCAGCAGCAGCAGCGTCTACAGCGCCAGTTCAATAATACTTGTGTGTTCAGCTTCAGCGCCTGCCTTTCTGATCTCTGGCTGACCGCCACGCAGGGCCGTTTCTACAGGCGGACAAGCCGTGCAGCAGCCCGGGGCGCCGCACGGCTTGTCCACCTCTGTTACACAGCCGGGGCGCCCGGCCGGCAGCTGAGCTCTCAGCTCCCCACAACGCCGCTGCCGCCGCTGCCTCCAAGTCCTCTCACCCGCCGCCGCGGCCGCCTCCTCCAAGTCCTGTCCCCCCCCCGCCCCCCCCCCCGCAACAACCAGGCGCACAGGTGAGCCCCAGGGGAGGGGAGCGCAGCGCGTCTCTCCTTCCCCTCGCTCACTGTGTCATTGGGCTGGCAGCCAATCAGAGGACCTCACGGGCTGGCAGCCAATCAGAGGACCTCACGGGCTGGCAGCCAATCAGGAGCCAGCCCGCGAGGTATGAATGGCTGCCGGCTCAGGGACACATCGAAAGCAGCAGCAGCAGCATGTGGCGGCGGGGGACTGGAGGGGGAGACCCAGAGAGAGAGTGAGTTGTGCTGCTGGCACTTTGGGGTAATGTGTGGCACTGTGGGGGCATATATGTGGCACTTTGGGGGCATATATGTGGCACTTTGGGGGCATATCTGTGGCACTGTGGGGGCATATGTGTGGCACTGGGGATATATCTGTGGCACTAGGGGCATATTTGGCACTGTGGGGGATATATATATGGCATTGTGGGGGCATATCTGGCACTGTATGGGCATATGTGTGTCACTGTGGCGGCATATGTGTGTCACTGTGGGGCCATATGTGTGTCACTGTGGGGGCATATGTGTGCCACTGTGGGGCCATATGTGTGGCACTGGGGGACATATCTGGCACTGGTGACATATCTGGCACTAGGGGCATATTTGGCACTATGGGGGCATATATATGTGGCACTGTGGGGGCATATGTGTGGCACTGTGGGGGCATATGTGTGGCACTGTGGGGGCATATTAGTAAACGGCATGAGTTGTGCGGCAGCGGCTTGTGGGGCATAATGTGTAATAGGCATTACGGTGTGGGGAGTATTGTGTAATTGCCATCATAGTGTGGGGTGTAACGGGCATCATAATGTGTAATTGTCATCATGGTGTGCGGCGTAATGTGTAATTGTCATCACGGTGTGCGACATAATGTGTAATTGTCATCACGGTGTGCGACAATGTGTAATTGTCATCACGGTGTGCGGCATCATGGATAAATAGTGTATAATGATTCAAGTAACCTGTCATTGTTTGGCCTTGATCTGTGAGGCGTACTAGGTCACTGTGTGGGCCTTTATATTTTTATGTCACTGTGTGGCCTTCAGCCCGCCAACTAAAGTGCGGGAGTACAATGACAATTCCTGCGGTAACCAATGTCTGGACATGCAGGTTGCAAAGGTGAGTTGTAAGGTAATTGTTTTCCTGCTAGACCACGCCCTTATATTAAGCCACGCCCATTTGAAAAATAAACCACGCCCCCGCGCGCGCCTTAGGCGCGCGCAATTTCTTCTATGTCATGTTAACTTTTTTTTTTTGGGGGGGGGGGGGGCGCATTTTTATTCCTTTGCCCTGGGAGCTAAATTGTCTAGAAACGGCCCTGCCGCCACGGTCCCTGGTAAGCAGGGCCCTTTATAAAATGTTTAAAATATCGAGCCGGTATATGTGTGTATATATATATATTTTTGGTGGATTGGAGTGCTGCTCCTATGCAACTACTGTATGTATATATGATGTATATATATATATATATATATATATATATATATATATATATGTGTGTATGTATGTATATATGTATATTATAAGGGCACGGTAGTGCCCTTATATTAAGGCTGAATCCAACGAACGGATTTTTCCCATAGGGAACTTTTCGGATGGGGGCATGGTGTTTGAGGGACTGTACCTCAAAAGTGACTCAACGTACTGAGCTGAAATTTGGCACGTACGCGTAGAATCGTCAACCGGTGCTGCGTGACAAATTTCAGGTCGAAATATTAAAAAATGAGCAATTGGGAGCGATCTAAACTTCCAACTGCCAGTTTTTTTCTGACACTTGAGAAATGACACTTTGTCACCCATGTTAGTCTATGAGGGTTTTTTTGGGAAGGCATAACTCGGGGTAGGGGAACAATTGAGACTTGGGGTTTGTTTTATTAGGTAGATATTGTCCCAGTGGAGTGCCTTTTGGGGTCGAGGCTTTTCAGATAGGTACAGTTTTTTTATAATTTAGTGAAACATGCCCCATTATAGAGATAGGAGCTCCAACTTGTTGCGCATGCGCATTACATAGTCGCCAGCAGGGGGAGTACACAGAGGCTATCAACGTTGTGCGCTCGAGACAGGAGCGGGAAGCTTTTGTGTCCAATAGGAGTTTATATAATGGGCGCTGAGGAGGTCGCACAGAGTGCAGTCAGACAGAGTTCTGCTGAGGAGAGGAGAAGGGAGCACCACAGCGTGTGTCTGTATAAGTACCTCACACAGTGTAGGTACTGCTGCCTGTGTATGTGTAATTTGTGACCACTAAAGCAGCCTCTGCCCCGCTTCCATACCTTCACGTCTGTCCCCGCCGCCTGCAGTACATAAAGGTTGGGGAGGGGGGAGAGAGAATGCTCCCGGTGCTTCTGCGTATCCTTCTCTCCTCAGCAGAACTTGCGGTGCCGACCCCCATGGCATCTGCCATGCCTAGGGGCAGCTCATTTTTACATTGTTGGGGAACCCGATCGCGCTGCCTCCCTGAGCGTGTTAGACGTCAGCGCAGTGAGTAGTTTAGGCTACATGGAGGGAGTGCGCTGGAGCTACTGCAGAGCAGAGGCACTGAGTGCTAACTACCAGTAAGAATCATGTTGCTCCTAGCTGGGCGGTCGCTGGCAGTGCGGCTCACAAAGAAAAACTGACCTTAGGCAGCATTGGGAGGGATTGTGGGAGTGGATGCAGAGGCTCCGCTGCCCATAGGAAACGCGTATATTGTGGAAAGAGGCTGCCCGGGCTGGCTCCCACTAACATCTCCAGTGGCATAACTACTGAGGCGGTGTGCAGCCTGAGCCAACTCCAGGTCCCACCAGTACAAGACGTTAGGCTGCTCGGGCTCTGATATGTCATATTGGCTGCAGCACTGCATAACTACATTATAGGATGAAAGTGCAAACAGTGGAGTGCTTAATCAGTGCTGTTACCGTAAAGGGGCACAGCTACATTGCTACTAATACTGCCCGTAAGCCCCGCCCACCCACGGCCCGTAAGCCCTGCCCACCCACGGCCCGGTAAGCCCCGCCTCCTGCAGATTGCAGGTGGCCCTGGTCTTACTTGTGCAATGACAGGGAAGAGCAGCAGAGGCTGATCTGCATGGCACAAGTACAGAAATACCTGGCTGAGGAAGACAAAGCAGCTGTCATCGACTGTGAGGTGAACTCTGCATGCATCCCACGGGTCAGTAATCTGGGATCTAGACCAATTTATTTTGTCTTCAACCCCCCCCCCCCCCCATCACTTTCACCATAGCCTCTCAGTTGCACAACCACACAGCCCCCTTAGCTGCACACGCACACTTCCCCCATAGCCGTACATGCACACTGGCCCATATCCACACACACGCACGCTTTACCCATAGCCGTACACGCACAGTGGCCCATAGCCGCACACACACACTTCCCTCACAGCCGCACACACATGCTGCCCCCATAGCCGTACACACACGCTGCCCCCATAGCCGTACATGCACAGTGGCCCATAGCTGCACACGCACACTTCCCCCATAACCGTACATGCACACTGGCCAATAGCCACACACACACGCTTCCCCCATAGCCGTACACGCACAGTGGCCCATAGCCACACACACACGCTGCCCCCATAGCCGTACATGCATAGTGGCCCATAGCTGCACACGCACACTTCCCCCATAGCCCTACATGCACACTGGCCCATAGCCACACACACACACGCTTCCCCCATGGCCGTACACACATGCTGCCCCCATAGCCGTACACACACGCTGCCCTCATAGATGTAAATGCACACTGCCCTATAGCTGTACAAGCATGCTGCCCCCATAACCGCATGCTGCACCTATAGCCGTACACGCACACTGCCCCCATAGCCACACACTACCCCCTTTGCCTCATACACGATACCCCATAATGGCACACACACCCACTACCACATAACCTCACTCGTGCACAGACACTGTCCCACAGCCTCATTTACTTATTTTATGCCCTCACGTGGCCCACAGGACAGCATACAAGAAGAAGCATGCAAGAAGAAGCTGTCTCTACCTCCGTGGAGGCACTGCTGCTGCTGCTTGGAAAGTAGACCTCCGTGAGTACCCCTCAGAAGCCTTGCTAACTAATCACCATCTCTAATGCAGCCTATCTAACTCTATAAACCCTCCACCCCATCCCCCCCAGCCTAACTATAAGCCCCCCACAGATTACCTATACACTCCCCACCCCTGCAGCCTAACTATACACCCCCCACCCCCGCAGCCTAACTATAACCCCCCCCCACAGCCTACCTATACAACTCCCACCCCACAGCCTCACTATACACCCCCCCACTCCTGCAGCTTAACTATACATCCCCCACCCCGCAGCCTAACTATATACCCCCCCATCCCCACAGCCTACTTATACAACCCCCACCCCTGCAGCCTAACTATACATCCCCCACCCCGCAGCCCCCATCATCACAGCCTACTTATACACCCCCTACCCCTGCAGCCTAACTATACACCCTCTCCCCGCAGCCTATCTGTAACCATACCCCCCTTAGCCTATCCTTAATTATACACCCCCCTGTAGCCTAACCCTAACTATACATCCCCACAGACTAACCCTAACTATACATAACCTCTGCAGCCCATAACCCTAATCATACACCCGCAATCTATAACCGTAATCATACATACACATGTATATTTATATATGTGTTGGCATATTTATCTATATGCAGCGGTGTAGCTAGGCGCCATGGTGCACGGAGCAATGGCATATTTCGCGCCCCCCCGGTAATGAATTGGGGGCGTGGCTAACACGTGTTGGCATGTCACATTTGAAAATAAAAAACTTAAAAAACACAGTAACGGAACCTGCTGCGCTGTATAAGATGCTTTAACGGAATCTGCTGCACTATATAAGACGCTGTAACGGAACCTGCTGCACTATATAAGACACTGTAACGGAATCTGCTGCGCTATAAGACACTGTAACGGAATCTGCTGCGCTATATAAGACACTGTAACGGAATCTGCTGCGCTATATAAGATGCTGTAACGGATTCTGCTGCGCTATATAAGGTGCTGTAACGGAATCTGCTGCGCTATATAAGGTGCTGTAACGGAATCTGCTGCGCTATATAACAACCTGTAATGGAATCTGCTGTCACCGTCATTGTAGTCATTGCTGTCATTGTAGTCACCATCTGGAGGAAATTCACCAAAGCCGGCAAGTGCAGCCCAACAGCCAGACACAGCTCAGCTCATTCAGCCAACTGTCGTAAGAACTCAGATGAGGAAAAAATCTTTCAAATGAGGGAAAGCTTCTCCGATGTAGGGGATGGTCATCAGGAAAGCTTGGAAGAGGTTGTGTCACGGTCAGTACTGCTACGCTGCCTGCGCTGCCCGGAAGCCGGACCGAGCAGCAGCAGCAGCAGCAATTCAGAATCAGGAGGAGGACGTAGCCTAGGTCCGACTCGATGTCAGCCCGCCGCCCGGCCTCACCGCCCGTGACGCTTGGCGGCAGGGACCGGGCGAGCAGGGCAGGAGGCAGGCGCCGGCGCTGCGCACGCTGCCCAGCCCGTTAGTTACTTATGCAGACACTTCACTTGCAGGGATGGGATCATTTGCGGAGGGGGGGCGGGCCGGCGGCGCCAGTCAACCAATCGCCGCCCGGAGCATGAGCTCCGGTGGCTCCGCCCTCCCTACGCCTCTGTCTATATGTATATATGTAGTGGGTGAAGTGCTGCTGCTTACAATGCTTCTTTCCTCAATCGCTGTGCAGGGTGCTCCCGGGTCTCTTCCTACCGCCAACGTTCATCCAGGTGGGTTGTGCCTGGGTCCCTTCCCTGCCCTGACGTGCCTGCGTTTGATGTCCCTTTCTTGCCGCTGTTGGACTCGCTGAAGCCAGGCAGGTAAATAGGATTTTAATTAATGCTCAGTATGTTGAACTCCCAGGCTCCCTTTTCTTCCACAAGTCCACCCCACCCTGCATCACCCAACTTCACTAAAGTCCTCCCCACCCTACAGCCCCCCCTCCCATCCTGCATCCTCCACCACCCTGCGTCCCCCCTCCCTTCAACCTACGCCACTCTGTATTCCCCCTCCCTGCATCCTCCGTCATCAGGCATCCAACACCACCCTGCGTCCCCCCTCCCTGCATCCTACGCCACTCTGTATTCCCCCTCCCTGCATCCTCCATCATCACGCATCCAACACCACCCTGCGTCCGTCCTCCCTGCATCCTACACAACCCTGCGTCCCCCCTCCCTGCATTCTCTGCCATCACGCATCCTATGCCACTCTGCATCCCCCCTCCCTGCATCCTCCACCACACCGCATCCTAAGCCACTCTGCGTCCCCCCTCCCTGCATCCTACGCCACTCTGCATCCCCCTCCCTTCATCCTCCACCACCCCGCATCCTACACCACCCTGCGTCCCCCCTCTCTGCATCTTACACCACCCTGCGTCCCCCCTCCCTGCATCCTCTGCCATCCCGCATCCTACACCACCCTGTTTCCCCCCCTCTCTGCATCTTACACCACCCTGCATCCCCCAACCCTGCATCACCCAACTAAACCTAAAGTCCTCCCCACCCTACAGCCCCCCTCCCACCCTGCATCCCTCCTCCCTGCCTGCATCCTCTTCCACCCCACGTCCTACGCCACCCTGCGTCCCCCTTCCCTGCATCCTACACCACCCTGCTTCCGGCCTCCCTGCATCCTCTGCCATCCCGCATCCTACACCACCCTGCGTCCCCCCTCCCTGCATCCTACACCACCCTGCGTCCCCCCTCCCTGCATCCTCTGCCATTCCGCATCCTACACCACCCTGCATCCCCCCTCCCTGCATCCTATGCCACTCTGTATTCCCCATCCCTGCGTCCTCCACCACCCCGCATCCTACACCACCCTGCGTCCCCCCTCCCTGCATCCTACGCCACTCTGTATTCCCCCTTCCTGCGTCCTCCACCACCTCGCATCCTACACTACCCTGCAACCCCCCTCCCTGCATCCTACACCACCCTGTGTCCCCCCTCCCTGCATCCTCTGCCATTCTGCATCCTAAACCACCCTGCATCCCCCCTTCCTGCATCCTACGCCGCTCTGTATTCCCCCTCCCTGCATCGTACACCACTCTGCGTCCCCCCTCCCTGCATCCTACACCACTCTGCGTCCCCCCTCCCTCCATCCTACACCACTCTGCGTCCCCCCTCCCTCCATCATACACCACTCTGCATCCCCCCTCCCTGCATCCTACACCACCCCGCATCCTACGCCACTCTGCGTCCCCCCTCCCTGCATCCTCCACCCCGCATCGTACACCACCCTGCGTCCCCCCTCCCTGCATCCTCTGCCATCCCGCATCCTACACCACCCTACATCCCCCCCTACCCTGCATCCTATGCCACTCTGTATTCCCCCTCCCTGCGTCCTCCACCACCCCGCATCCTACACCACCCTGCATCCCCCCTCCCTGCATCATACGCCACTCTGTATTTCTCCTCCCTGCATCCTCTGCCATCCCGCATCCTACACCACCCTGCATCCCCTCTCCCTGCATCCTACGCCACTCTGTATTCCCCCTTCCTGTGTCCTCCACCACCCCGCATCCTACGCCACTCTGCGTCCCCCCTCCCTGCATCCCTGCATCCTACACCACTCTGCGTCCCCCCTCCCTGCATCCTACACCACCCCGCATCCTACGCCACTGTGCGTCACACCTCCCTGCACCCTACACCACCCTGCGTCCCCCCTCCCTACATCCTCTGCCATCCCGCATCCTACACCACCCTACATCCCAACTACCCTGCATCCTACGCTACTCTGTATTTCCCCTCCCTGCATCCTCCACCACCCCGCATCCTATGCCACTCTGCGTCCCTTCTCCCTGTATCCTACACCACTCTGCATCCCCCCTCCCTGCATCCTACACCACCCCGCATCCTACGCCACTTTGTGTCCCCCCTCCCTGCATCCTCCACCACCCCGCATCCTACGCTAATCTGCATCTCCCCTCCCTGCATCCTCCACCCCACATCCTACACCACCCTGCGTCCCCCTCCCTGCATCCTACACCACCCTGCGTCCCCCCTCCCTGCATCCTCTGTCATCCCACATCCTACACCACCCTGCGTCCCCCCTCCCTGCATTTTACGACACTCTGTATTCCCCCTTCCTGCATCCTCCACCACCCCGCATCCTACGCCACTCTGCATCCCCCTCCCTGCATCCTACTCCATCCCGCATCCTATGCCACTCTGCATCCCCCCTCCCTGCATCCTCCACCCCGCATCCAACAGCACCCTGCGTCCCCCCTCCCTGCATCCTACGCCACTCTTTATTCCCCCTCGCTGCATCCTTCACCACCCCGCATCCTACGCCACTCTGCGTCCCTCCTCCCTGCATCCTAAACCACTCTGCATCCCCCCTCCCTGCATCCTACACCGCCCCGCATCCTACGCCACTCTGCGTCCCCCGTCCCTGCATCCTCCGCCACTCTGCGTCCCCCCTCCCTGCATCCTCCCCCCGCATTCTACACCACCCTGTATCCCCCTCCCTGCCTCCTACGCCACTCTGTATTCCCCCTCCCTGCATCCTCCTCCACCCCGCATCCTACGCCACTCTGCGTCCCTCCTCCCTGCATCCTACACCACCCCGCATCCTACGCCACTCTGCGTCCCCCATCCCTGCATCCTCCACCACCCGCATCCTACTGCACTCTGTGTCCCCCCTCCCTGCATCCTACACCACTCTGCGTCCCCCCTCCCTGCATCCTCTGCCATGCCGCATCCTACACCACCCTGCATCCCCCCTCCCTGCATCCTACACCACCCTGCATCCCCCCTCCCTGCATCCTCCACCACCCTGCATCTCACGCCACTCTGCGTCTCTCCTCCCTGCATCCTACACCACTCTGCATCCCCCCTCCCTGCATCCTACACCACCCCGCATCCTACGCCACTCTGCGTCCCCCCTCTCTGCATCCTCCACCACTCCGCATCCTCCACCACCCTGCGTCCCATCTACCTGCATCCTACACCACCATGCGTCCCCCCTCCCTGCATCCTCTGCCATCCCGCATCCTACATCACCCTGCACCCCCCCTCCCTGCATCCTACGCCACTCTGTATTCCCCCTCCCTGCTTCCTCCACAACCCCGCATCCTACGCCACTCTTCGTCCATCCTCCCAGCATCTTTCACCACTCTGCATCCCCCTCCCTGCATCCAACACCACCCCGCATTCTACGCTACTCTGCGTCCCCCCTTCCTGCATCCTCCACCACCCCGCATCCTACGCCACTCTGCGTCCCCCCTCCCTGCATCCTACACCCCGCATAATACGCCACTCTGCGTCCCTGCATCCTCTGCCATCCCGCATCCTACGACACTCTGTATTCCCCCTCCCTGCATCCTCTACCACCCCGCATCCTACGCCACTCTGCATCCCCTCTCCCTGCATCACCCCGCATCCTACGCCACTCTGCGTCCCCCCTCCCTGCATCCTCTGCCATCCCGCATCCTACACCACCCTGCATGCCCCTTCCTGCATCCTACGCCACTCTGCGTCCCCCCTCCCTGCATCCTCAGCCATCCCGCATCGTACACCACCCTGCATCCTCCTCCCTGCATCCTACGCCACTCTGTATTCCCCCTCCCTACATCCTACACCACCCCGCATCCTACGCCATTCTGTGTCCCCCCTCCCTGCATCCTCCACCCCGCATCCTCCTCCACCCTGCGTCCCCCCTCCCTGCATCCTACACCAACCTGAATCCCCCCTCCCTGCATCCTCTGCCATCCCGCATCCTACACCACCCTGCGTCCCCCCCTCCCTGCATCCTACACACCACCCTGCGTCCCCCCTCCCTGCATCCTCTGCCATCCTGCATCCTACACCACCCTGCGTCCCCCCTCCTTGCATCCTACGCCACTCTGTATTCCCCCTCCCTGCATTCTCCACCACCCCGCATCCTACGCCACTCTGCGTCCCTCCTCCCTGCATCCTCTGCCATCCTGCATCCTATATCACCCTGCATCCCCCCCTTCCTGCATCCTACGCCACTCTGTATTCCCTCTCCCTGCATCCTCCACCACCCCGCATCCTACGCCACTCTGCGCCCCTCCTCCGTGCATCCTACACCACTCTGCATCCCTCTCCCTGCATTCTACACCAACCCGCATCTTACGCCACTCTGCGTCCCCTCTCCCTGCATCCTCCACCACCCCGCATCCTGCGCCACTCTGCGTCCCCCCTACTTGCATCCTCCACCCCGCATCCTCCACCACCCTGCGTCCCCCCAACATGCATCCTACACCACCCTGCTTCCCCCCTCGCTGCATCCTACGCCACTCTGTATTCCTCCTCCCAGCATCCTCCACCACCCCGCATCCTACGCAACTCTGCGTCCCACCTCCCTGCATCCTCCACCATCCCGCATCATACACCACCCTGCGAACCCCCTCCCTGCATCCTCTGCCATCCCGCATCCTACACCACGCTACATCCCCCCTACCCTGCATCCTACGTCACTCTGTATTCCCCCGCCCTGCGTCCTCCACCACCCCACATCCTCCACCACCCTGTGTCCCCCCTCCCTGCATCCTACGCCACTCTGTATTCCCCCTCCCTGCATCCTACGCCACTCTGCGTCCCCCTCCCTGCATCCTACACCACTCTGCATCCCCCCTCCCTGCATCCTACACCTAACCGCATCCTACGCCACTCTGCGTCCCCCCTCCCTGCATCCTACACCACCCCGCATCCTATGCCACCCTGTGCCCCCCCTCCCTGCATCCTACGCCACTCTGTATTCCCCCTCCCTGCATCCTCCATCACCCCGCATCCTACACCACTCTGCGTCCCTCCTCCCTGCATCCTACACCACCCCACATCCTACTCCACTCTGCATCCCCCCTCCCTGCATCCTCTGCAATCCCGCATCCTACACCACCCTGCATCCCCCCTCCCTGCATCCTACGCCACTATGTATTCCCCCTCCCTGCATCCTCCACCACCCTGCATCCTACGCCACTCTGCGTCCCTCCTCCCTGCATCCTACACCACTCTGCTTCCCCGCTCCCTTCACCCTACACCACTCCGCATCCTACGCCACTCTGCGTCCCCCCTCCCTACATCCTATGCCACTCAGCATCCCCCCTCCCTGCATTCTACACCAACCCGCATCTTACGCCACTCTGCGTCCCCTCTCCCTGCATCCTCCACCACCCCGCATCCTGCGCCACTCTGCGTCCCCCCTACTTGCATCCTCCACCCCGCATCCTCCACCACCCTGCTTCCTACCAACATGCATCCTACACCACCCTGCTTCCCCCCTCGCTGCATCCTACGCCACTCTGTATTCCTCCTCCCTGCATCCTCCACCACCCCGCATCCTACGCAACTCTGCGTCCCACCTCCCTGCATCCTCCACCATCCCGCATCATACACCACCCTGCGAACCCCCTCCCTGCATCCTCTGCCATCCCGCATCCTACACCACGCTACATCCCCCCTACCCTGCATCCTACGTCACTCTGTATTCCCCCTCCCTGCGTCCTCCACCACCCCACATCCTCCACCACCCTGTGTCCCCCCTCCCTGCATCCTACGCCACTCTGTATTCCCCCTCCCTGCATCCTACGCCACTCTGCGTCCCCCTCCCTGCATCCTACACCACTCTGCATCCCCCCTCCCTGCATCCTACACCTAACCGCATCTACGCCACTCTGCGTCCCCCCTCCCTGCATCCTACACCACCCCGCATCCTATGCCACCCTGTGCCCCCCCTCCCTGCATCCTACGCCACTCTGTATTCCCCCTCCCTGCATCCTCCATCACCCCGCATCCTACACCACTCTGCGTCCCTCCTCCCTGCATCCTACACCACCCCACATCCTAATCCACTCTGCATCCCCCCTCCCTGCATCCTCTGCAATCCCGCATCCTACACCACCCTGCATCCCCCCTCCCTGCATCCTACGCCACTATGTATTCCCCCTCCCTGCATCCTCCACCACCCCGCATCCTACGCCACTCTGCGTCCCTCCTCCCTGCATCCTACACCACTCTGCTTCCCCCCTTCCTTCACCCTACACCACTCCGCATCCTACGCCACTCTGCGTCCCCCCTCCCTGCATCCTATGCCACTCAGCATCCCCCCTCCCTGCATCCTACACCACCCCACATACTACGCCACTCTGCGTCCCCTCTCCCTGCATCCTCCACCACCCCGCATCCAACACCACCCTGCGTCCCCCCTCCCTTCATCCTACGCCACTCTTTATTCCCCCTCGCTGCATCCTTCACCACCCGCATCCTACGCCACTCTGCGTCCCTCCTCCCTGCATCCTAAACCACTCTGCATCCCCCCTCCCTGCATCCTACACCGCCCCGCATCCTACGCCACTCTGCGTCCCCCGTCCCTGCATCCTCCGCCACTCTGCGTCCCCCCTCCCTGCATCCTCCCCCCCCGCATTCTACACCACCCTGCGTCCCCCCTCCCTGCATCCTCTGCCATCCTGCATCCTACACCACCCTGCGTCCCCCCTCCCTGCATCCTACGCCACTCTGTATTCCCCCTCCCTGCATCCTCCACCACCCCGCATCCTACGCCACTCTGCGTCCCTCCTCCCTGCATCCTCTGCCATCCCGCATCCTATATCACCCTGCATACCCCCTTCCTGCATCCTACGCCACTCTGTATTCCCCCTCCCTGCATCCTCCACCACCCCGCATCCTACGCCACTCTGCGCCCCTCCTCCGTGCATCCTACACCACTCTGCATCCCTCTCCCTGCATTCTACACCAACCCGCATCTTACGACACTCTGCGTCCCCTCTCCCTGCATCCTCCACCACCCCGCATCCTGCGCCACTCTGCGTCCCCCCTACTTGCATCCTCCACCCCGCTTCCTCCACCACCCTGCGTCCCCCCAACATGCATCCTACACCACCCTGCTTCCCCCCTCGCTGCATCCTACGCCACTCTGTATTCCTCCTCCCTGCATCCTCCACCACCCCGCATCCTACGCAACTCTGCGTCCCACCTCCCTGCATCCTCCACCATCCCGCATCATACACCACCCTGCGAACCCCCTCCCTGCATCCTCTGCCATCCCGCATCCTACACCACGCTACATCCCCCCTACCCTGCATCCTACGTCACTCTCTATTCCCCCTCCCTGCGTCCTCCACCACCCCACATCCTCCACCACCCTGTGTCCCCCCTCCCTGCATCCTACGCCACTCTGTATTCCCCCTCCCTGCATCCTACGCCACTCTGAGTCCCCCTCCCTGCATCCTACACCACTCTGCATCCCCCCTCCCTGCATCCTACGCCACTCTGCGTCCCCCCTCCCTGCATCCTACACCACCCCGTATCCTATGCCACCCTGTGCCCCCCCTCCCTGCATCCTACGCCACTCTGTATTCCCCCTCCCTGCATCCTCCATCACCCCGCATCCTACACCACTCTGCGTCCCTCCTCCCTGCATCCTAAACCACCCCACATCCTACTCCACTCTGCATCCCCCCTCCCTGCATCCTCTGCAATCCCGCATCCTACACCGCCCTGCATCCCCCCTCCCTGCATCCTACGCCACTATGTATTCCCCCTCCCTGCATCCTCCACCACCCCGCATCCTACGCCACTCTGCGTCCCTCCTCCCTGCATCCTACACCACTCTGCTTCCCCCCTCCCTTCACCCTACACCACTCCGCATCCTACGCTACTCTGCGTCCCCCCTCCCTGCATCCTATGCCACTCAGCATCCCCCCTCCCTGCATTCTACACCAACCCGCATCTTACACCACTCTGCGTCCCCTCTCCCTGCATCCTCCACCACCCCGCATCCTGCGCCACTCTGCGTCCCCCCTACTTGCATCCTCCACCCCGCATCCTCCACCACCCTGCGTCCCACCAACATGCATCCTACACCACCCTGCTTCCCCCCTCGCTGCATCCTACGCCACTCTGTATTCCTCCTCCCTGCATCCTCCACCACCCCGCATCCTACGCAACTCTGCGTCCCACCTCCCTGCATCCTCCACCATCCCGCATCATACACCACCCTGCGAACCCCCTCCCTGCATCCTCTGCCATCCCGCATCCTACACCACGCTACATCCCCCCTACCCTGCATCCTACGTCACTCTGTATTCCCCCTCCCTGCGTCCTCCACCACCCCACATCCTCCACCACCCTGTGTCCCCCCTCCCTGCATCCTACGCCACTCTGTATTCCCCCTCCCTGCATCCTACGCCACTCTGCGTCCCCCTCCCTGCATCCTACACCACTCTGCATCCCCCCTCCCTGCATCCTACACCACCCCGCATCCTATGCCACCCTGTGCCCCCCCTCCCTGCATCCTACGCCACTCTGTATTCCCCCTCCCTGCATCCTCCATCACCCCGCATCCTACACCACTCTGCGTCCCTCCTCCCTGCATCCTACACCACCCCACATCCTACTCCACTCTGCATCCCCCCTCCCTGCATCCTCTGCAATCCCGCATCCTACACCACCCTGCATCCCCCCTCCCTGCATCCTACGCCACTATGTATTCCCCCTCCCTGCATCCTCCACCACCCCGTATCCTACGCCACTCTGCATCCCTCCTCCCTGCATCCTACACCACTCTGCTTCCCCCCTCCCTTCACCCTACACCACTCCGCATCCTACGCCACTCTGCGTCCCCCCTCCCTGCATCCTATGCCACTCAGCATCCCCCCTCCCTGCATCCTACACCACCCCACATACTACGCCACTCTGCGTACCCCCTCCCTGCATCCTCTGCCATCCTGCATCCTCCACCACCCTGCGTCCCCCCTACCTGCATCCTACACCACCCTGCGTCCCCCCTCCCTGCATCCTCTGCCATCCCGCATCCTACACCACCCTGCATCCCCCCTCCCTGCATCCTACGCCACTCTGTATTCCCCCTCCCTTCATCCTCCACCACTCTGCATCCCCCCCTCCCTTCATCCTCCACCACTCTGCATCCCCCCTCCCTGCATCCTACACCACTCTGCGTCCCCCCTCCCTGCATCCTCCACCCCGCATCCTACACCACCCTGAGTCCCCCCTCCCTGCATCCTTCGCCACTCTGTATTCCCCCTCCCTGCGTCCTACACCACCCTGCGTCCCCCCTCCCTGCATCCTATGTCACTCTGTATTACCCCTCCCTGCATCCTCCACCACCCCGCATCCTACACCACGCTACATCCCCCTTACGTCACTCTGTATTCCCCCTCCCTGCGTCCTCCACCACCCCACATCCTACACCACCCTGTGTCCCCCCTCCCTGCATCCTACGCCACTCTGTATTCCCCCTCCCTGCATCCTACGCCACTCTGTGTCCCCCTCCCTGCATCCTACACCACTCTGCATCCCCCCTCCCTGCATCCTACACCTCCCCGCATCCTACGCCACTCTGCGTCCCTCCTCCCTGCATCCTACACCACCCCGCATCCTATGCCACCCTGTGCCCCCCCTCCCTGCATCCTACGCCACTCTGTATTCCCCCTCCCTGCATCCTCCACCACCCTACATCCTACACCACCCTGTGTCCCCCCTCCCTGCATCCTACGCCACTCTGTATTCCCCCTCCCTGCATCCTACGCCACTCTGCGTCCCCCTCCCTGCATCCTACACCACTCTGCATCCCCCCTCGCTGCATCCTACGCCACTCTGTATTCCTCCTCCCTGCATCCTCCACCACCCCGCATCCTACGCAACTCTGCGTCCCACCTCCCTGCATCCTCCACCATCCCGCATCATACACCACCCTGCGAACCCCCTCCCTGCATCCTCTGCCATCCCGCATCCTACACCAAGCTACATCCCCCTTAACCTGCATCCTACGTCACTCTCTATTCCCCCTCCCTGCGTCCTCCACCACCCCACATCCTCCACCACCCTGTGTCCCCCCTCCCTGCATCCTACGCCACTCTGTATTCCCCCTCCCTGCATCCTACGCCACTCTGCATCCCCCCTCCCTGCATCCTACGCCACTCTGCGTCCCCCCTCCCTGCATCCTACACCATCCCGTATCCTATGCCACCCTGTGCCCCCCCTCCCTGCATCCTACGCCACTCTGTATTCCCCCTCCCTGCATCCTCCATCACCCCGCATCCTACACCACTCTGCGTCCCTCCTCCCGGCATCCTAAACCACCCCACATCCTACTCCACTCTGCATCCCCCCTCCCTGCATCCTCTGCAATCCCGCATCCTACGCCACTCTGCGTCCCTCCTTCCTGCATCCTACACCACTCTGCTTCCCCCCTCCCTTCACCCTACACCACTCCGCATCCTACGCTACTCTGCGTCCCCCCTCCCTGCATCCTATGCCACTCAGCATCCCCCCTCCCTGCATTCTACACCAACCCGCATCTTACGCCACTCTGCGTCCCCTCTCCCTGCATCCTCCACCACCCCGCATCCTGCGCCACTCTGCGTCCCCCCTACTTGCATCCTCCACCCCGCATCCTCCACCACCCTGCGTCCCACCAACATGCATCCTACACCACCCTGCTTCCCCCCTCGCTGCATCCTACGCCACTCTGTATTCCTCCTCCCTGCATCCTCCACCACCCCGCATCCTACGCAACTCTGCGTCCCACCTCCCTGCATCCTCCACCATCCCGCATCATACACCACCCTGCGAACCCCCTCCCTGCATCCTCTGCCATCCCGCATCCTACACCACGCTACATCCCCCCTACCCTGCATCCTACGTCACTCTGTATTCCCCCTCCCTGCGTCCTACACCACCCCACATCCTCCACCACCCTGTGTCCCCCCTCCCTGCATCCTACGCCACTCTGTATTCCCCCTCCCTGCATCCTACGCCACTCTGCGTCCCCCTCCCTGCATCCTACACCACTCTGCATCCCCCCTCCCTACATCCTACACCTAACCGCATCCTACGCCACTCTGCGTCCCCCCTCCCTGCATCCTACACCACCCCGCATCCTATGCCACCCTGTGCCCCCCCTCCCTGCATCCTACGCCACTCTGTATTCCCCCTCCCTGCATCCTCCATCACCCCGCATCCTACACCACTCTGCGTCCCTCCTCCCTGCATCCTACACCACCCCACATCCTACTCCACTCTGCATCCCCCCTCCCTGCATCCTCTGCAATCCCGCATCCTACACCACCCTGCATCCCCCCTCCCTGCATCCTACGCCACTATGTATTCCCCCTCCCTGCATCCTCCACCACCCCGTATCCTACGCCACTCTGCATCCCTCCTCCCTGCATCCTACACCACTCCGCATCCTACGCCACTCTGCGTCCCCCCTCCCTGCATCCTATGCCACTCAGCATCCCCCCTCCCTGCATCCTACACCACCCCACATACTACGCCACTCTGCGTACCCCCTCCCTGCATCCTCTGCCATCCTGCATCCTCCACCACCCTGCGTCCCCCCTACCTGCATCCTACACCACCCTGCGTCCCCCCTCCCTGCATCCTCTGCCATCCCGCATCCTACACCACCCTGCATCCCCCCTCCCTGCATCCTACGCCACTCTGTATTCCCCCTCCCTTCATCCTCCACCACTCTGCATCCCCCCCTCCCTTCATCCTCCACCACTCTGCATCCCCCCTCCCTGCATCCTACACCACTCTGCGTCCCCCCTCCCTGCATCCTCCACCCCGCATCCTACACCACCCTGAGTCCCCCCTCCCTGCATCCTACGCCACTCTGTATTCCCCCTCCCTGCGTCCTACACCACCCTGCGTCCCCCCTCCCTGCATCCTATGTCACTCTGTATTCCCCCTCCCTGCATCCTCCACCACCCCGCATCCTACACCAAGCTACATCCCCCCTATGTCACTCTGTATTCCCCCTCCCTGCGTCCTCCACCACCCCACATCCTACACCACCCTGTGTCCCCCCTCCCTGCATCCTACGCCACTCTGTATTCCCCCTCCCTGCATCCTACGCCACTTTGCGTCCCCCTCCCTGCATCCTACACCACTCTGCATCCCCCCTCCCTGCATCCTACACCTCCCCGCATCCTACGCCACTCTGCGTCCCTCCTCCCTGCATCCTACACCACCCCGCATCCTATGCCACCCTGTGCCCCCCCTCCCTGCATCCTACGCCACTCTGTATTCCCCCTCCCTGCATCCTCCACCACCCTACATCCTACACCACCCTGTGTCCCCCCTCCCTGCATCCTACGCCACTCTGTATTCCCCCTCCCTGCATCCTACGCCACTCTGCGTCCCCCTCCCTGCATCCTACACCACTCTGCATCCCCCCTCCCTGCATCCTACACCTCCCCGCATCCGACACCACTCTGCGTCCCTCCTTCCTGCATCCTACACCACCCCACATCCTACTCCACTCTGCATCCCCCCTCCCTGCATCATCTGCAATCCCGCATCCTACACCACCCTGCATCCCCCCTCCCTGCATCCTACGCCACTATGTATTCCCCCTCCCTGCATCCTCCACCACCTCGCATCCTACGCCACTCTGCGTCCCTCCTCCCAGTATCCTACACCACTCTGCTTCCCCCCTCCCTTCATCCTACACCACTCCGCATCCTACGCCACTCTGCGTCCCCCCTCCCTGCATCCTATGCCACTCAGCATCCCCCCTCCCTGCATCCTATGCCACTCAGCATCCCCCCTCCCTGCATCCTACACCACCCCACATACTACGCCACTCTGCGTACCCCCTCCCTGCATCCTCTGCCATCCTGCATCCTACACCACCCTGCATCCCCCCTCCCTGCATCCTATGCCACTCTGTATTCCCCCTCCCTTCATCCTCCACCACTCTGCATCCCCCCCTCCCTTCATCCTCCACCACTCTGCATCCCCCCTCCCTGCATCCTCCACCCCGCATCCTACACCACCCTGAGTCCCCCCTCCCTGCATCCTACGCCACTCTGTATTCCCCCTCCCTGCGTCCTACACCACCCTGCGTCAATGTTCCCTCTAATTTTACGAAGGCTTTGTGCAGAAAAAGATATTGGCTGTGCAACTTTGGAAGGAAATGTACATTTTTGTGCGTCACATAACGTATACAGGCCTAGGTTTCGAGTTCTGTTGAGTTAATAAAGCAATTTGAATGTTTACAGACTTCACACACCACACATATAGACTATAGCAGTGATTTTCAACCTTATTAAACTCGTGGCACACTAAAACAAGATTTTAACCTTTGTGCGCTCAGTTGTAATGTCTGTGCGCGGGCTCGGCGAGTTGTGTGCGCGCGCACACGCGCACAGCTTAGAGGGAACACTGCCCTGCGTCCCACCTCCCTGCATCCTATGTCACTCTGTATTCCCCCTCCCTGCATCCTTCACCACCCCGCATCCTACGCCACTCTGCGTCCCTCCTCCCTGCATCCTACACCACTCTGCGTCCCCTCTCCCTGCACCCTCCACCATCCCGCATCCTACACCACCCTGCGTCCCCCCTACCTGCATCCTACACCACCCTGCGTCCCCCCTCCCTGCATCCTCTGCCATCCCGCATCCTACACCACCCTGCATCCCCCCTCCCTGCATCCTACGCCACTCTGTATTCCCCCTCCCTTCATCCTCCACCACTCTGCATCCCCCCCTCCCTTCATCCTCCACCACTCTGCATCCCCCCTCCCTGCATCCTACACCACTCTGCGTCCCCCCTCCCTGCATCCTCCACCCCGCATCCTACACCACCCTGAGTCCCCCCTCCCTGCATCCTACGCCACTCTGTATTCCCCCTCCCTGCGTCCTACACCACCCTGCGTCCCCCCTCCCTGCATCCTATGTCACTCTGTATTCCCCCTCCCTGCATCCTCCACCACCCCGCATCCTACACCACGCTACATCCCCCCTACGTCACTCTGTATTCCCCCTCCCTGCGTCCTCCACCACCCCACATCCTACACCACCCTGTGTCCCCCCTCCCTGCATCCTACGCCACTCTGTATTCCCCCTCCCTGCATCCTACGCCACTCTGCGTCCCCCTCCCTGCATCCTACACCACTCTGCATCCCCCCTCCCTGCATCCTACACCTCCCCGCATCCTACGCCACTCTGCGTCCCTCCTCCCTGCATCCTACACCACCCCGCATCCTATGCCACCCTGTGCCCCCCCTCCCTGCATCCTACGCCACTCTGTATTCCCCCTCCCTGCATCCTCCACCACCCTACATCCTACACCACCCTGTGTCCCCCCTCCCTGCATCCTACGCCACTCTGTATTCCCCCTCCCTGCATCCTACGCCACTCTGCGTCCCCCTCCCTGCATCCTACACCACTCTGCATCCCCCCTCCCTGCATCCTACACCTCCCCGCATCCGACACCACTCTGCGTCCCTCCTTCCTGCATCCTACACCACCCCACATCCTACTCCACTCTGCATCCCCCCTCCCTGCATCATCTGCAATCCCGCATCCTACACCACCCTGCATCCCCCCTCCCTGCATCCTACGCCACTATGTATTCCCCCTCCCTGCATCCTCCACCACCTCGCATCCTACGCCACTCTGCGTCCCTCCTCCCAGTATCCTACACCACTCTGCTTCCCCCCTCCCTTCATCCTACACCACTCCGCATCCTACGCCACTCTGCGTCCCCCCTCCCTGCATCCTATGCCACTCAGCATCCCCCCTCCCTGCATCCTATGCCACTCAGCATCCCCCCTCCCTGCATCCTACACCACCCCACATACTACGCCACTCTGCGTACCCCCTCCCTGCATCCTCTGCCATCCTGCATCCTACACCACCCTGCATCCCCCCTCCCTGCATCCTATGCCACTCTGTATTCCCCCTCCCTTCATCCTCCACCACTCTGCATCCCCCCCTCCCTTCATCCTCCACCACTCTGCATCCCCCCTCCCTGCATCCTCCACCCCGCATCCTACACCACCCTGAGTCCCCCCTCCCTGCATCCTACGCCACTCTGTATTCCCCCTCCCTGCGTCCTACACCACCCTGCGTCCCACCTCCCTGCATCCTATGTCACTCTGTATTCCCCCTCCCTGCATCCTTCACCACCCCGCATCCTACGCCACTCTGCGTCCCTCCTCCCTGCATCCTACACCACTCTGCGTCCCCTCTCCCTGCACCCTCCACCATCCCGCATCCTACACCACCCTGCGTCCCCCCTACCTTCATCCTACACCACCCTGCGTCCCCCCTCCCTGCATCCTCTGCCATCCCGCATCCTACACCACCCTGCATCCCCCCTCCCTGCATCCTATGCCACTCTGTATTCCCCCTCCCTTCATCCTCCACCACTCTGCATCCCCCCCTCCCTTCATCCTCCACCACTCTGCATCCCCCCTCCCTGCATCCTCCACCCCGCATCCTACACCACCCTGAGTCCCCCCTCCCTGCATCCTACGCCACTCTGTATTCCCCCTCCCTGCGTCCTACACCACCCTGCGTCCCCCCTCCCTGCATCCTATGTCACTCTGTATTCCACCTCCCTGCATCCTTCACCACCCCGCATCCTACGCCACTCTGCGTCCCTCCTCCCTGCATCCTACACCACTCTGCGTCCCCTCTCCCTGCACCCTCCACCATCCCGCATCCTACACCACCATGCGTCCCCCCTCCCTGCATCCTCTGCTACCCCACGTCCTACTCTCACCCTGCACCACCCCCATCTCCCGTTACACACTTGTTATTTAAGGAAGATGGCTGGTGAGTAGGATTTCTTTCAACAGGAACCACCTACTGGACAAGGGGACCGAACTACTAGCAACATAGGTAAGTATCTATGTGGGTGGGCTCTGTATGCATTAAAGTTTTATTTTTCAGGTGTGTGTGTGTATTTATTTAACTATTTGTACTGATGTGGGACTACAAGTCCAAGCAGGCCCTTTATTGCCCTGCATGGTGGGACTTGTGGTTCGCTAAGTCCCACCATGCAGTGCAGGCTTGCTGGGTCTTGTAGTTCCACAGCAATACACAATAGTTTTTTCTTTTTTTACATTTTGCATCAACCCGATGGCCACAGCCCACAGCCATTGGCAGGTAAGTTCTAGACGGGGAGTCCCCACTTTCCCAGGATTCCTGCCCATGCTGACCGGTCAGGGGAAGAATGCTTTGGCAGGGGGGACTTGAAGAAAAGTTTCCTCCCGGCCAGTGTTCCCTCTAAGCTGTGCGCGTGTGCGCGCGCACACAACTCGCCGAGCCCGCGCACAGACATTACAACTGAGCGCACAAAGGTTAAAATCTTGTTTTAGTGTGCCACGAGTTTAATAAGGTTGAAAATCACTGCTATAGTCTATATGTGTGGTGTGTGAAGTCTGTAAACATTCAAATTGCTTTATTAACTCAACAGAACTCGAAACCTAGGCCTGTATACGTTATGTGACGCACAAAAATGTACATTTCCTTCCAAAGTTGCACAGCCAATATCTTTTTCTGCACAAAGCCTTCGTAAAATTAGAGGGAACATTGCTCCCGGCTGTGGCATTACCCTGCTTTCTGGTTGGACCCGTGCTGGTTCTTGAAATACACAGGACCCCCTACTCATTTTGTCCCCCGTATTTTGGTAACAAGGACCGACCCTTGTGCCAGATTGGCTGTTGGCGTCTCCATGGAGACGCCAACAGCCAATCTGGGATGAATGCTTCCAAAGCATACCCCCCCTGTCAGTGCGGGGCGAGCTGCTGCAGCACATGAGAGGCAACGCTGGAACCTGGAATATATAAGTAGAGGTGTAAAATTAGTGTGTGTACAATAAACTTTTACTTTTCACCGTGTCTATGTTTTATTTCAACATTCTTTTTACAGGTGGACTACAAGTCCAAGGGGGCCCATTAATGGCCTGCCTGCTGGGATTTGTGGTTCGCCAAGTCCAAGCATGCAGGGGGACCCCTGCTGGGACTTGTAGTTCGCCTGTAAAGAGCCATGTTTTGTTTGCGTGATCGTACCATATCAGCCCAGTGTCCACCGCCCAGGGATGCTGGGGACAGCCCCAGGCTAACAGCCCGGGACGGGTGAAGCCTTGGGGGGGGGACCCCTTTACTGGGGGGGCCCCAACTCCCCCAGTGACCCCATCCAGGGCTGACCAGCCACAATGAGCATGATACGGCCGGGGGACCTTATGTAAAAAGTGTCCCCCGGCTGTGTCATGACAGCACAGGCTGTTGGAGCCCGGTGCTGGTTCAAAAATATTTGGCACCCCCAGTTTTTTTGTCCCCCGTATTTTTATAACCAGAACCGGCCCAAGAGTCCGGGGCTGGTTCCAGAAATATGGGAGATCCCTACACTTTTTGTCCCCCGTATTTTTGGAACCAGGTCCGGCTCACTGAGCCCGGCGCTGGTTATGCTCAGGAGGGGGAACCCACGCCATTTTTTTTCTCACCCTTTGTTTCTCAATACCTTTTCTTCACAATCCCACTGCCAGCACTTTTGGATGGAGGAGGTGGCGCGAGATCAAATGCTAGTGCAGCCCTGGTGCATCAATATATGATTTAGGATGTCCTCCTTCAATGTCCTACAGTAAAGCTTCTACACGCTGGGTGTCATGCTCATTGCCAGGGGTTTCATGGGCTGGTTGTCTTGCCTGTTGACAGGGGTTTTATGCACTGTGACGGGTGTCATACTCATTGCCAGGGGTTTGTAATGCTCATTGCCAGGGGATTGAAATTCTTGTGGCCAGGGGTAATGTTCGTTGCCAGGGGTGTGTTATCATTAAACATTTAAATAATTCCAATGTTTATTCTTACAGTGAAATTTTAGATTTCTGAATTAAAAAAATAAATTGAAAAAAAGCTATGAAATTCAATTGACAAAAAACCTTACGGTTTCACATGTCTCATTAAGGCTTCTTACACATGATCTCGCATTTCTGAAACCTGTTGTAACTCTTCCACTCAAACGCCAAAAAGCAATGAAATTACGATCATTAAGGCTGACGCCTTAATGGACGTGTTCCTTGCGCAATACAGATATGGTACGCCATCACAGCCTGTGGGTAAGTGCAGATTCAGCACTCTCACAGAGTGAGATTGCTGTCACTCACACAATGGTGGAGCTGCTAATTCACAGATTTGTGTGCTCATTGGAATACACACATGCAGTCTATGCAACTGAAGGTCTGAGCAGTAAACAGAGCCAAGAGGATAGGGTAAAAGTGGTGTTGATTGGGGTAGGAGGCAGTGTGGTGCAGATGGGGAATAGAAATGCGTAGATGGTAGGAAGGCTAAGCAGCACTGATGGGGGACTAACGAAGCAGATGGGTGGAAAACAGTGGCACAGATTGGGGAAGGTAAGACAGAGTGATGCGATTGGGTAGGAAACAGAGGAGCAGTTGGAGGAAAGACAGCACTGATGGGGGAGGGGGTTCGGAGCAAAGGGGATAAAGGGAAAACAGAGCAGTACAGATGGAGAGGGGAGACAGCAGTACAGATGGAAGGAAACTGTGTCATGGATGAGGCAGGCAGAGCAGCATGGATGGAGGGGGAGACAGTATCACTAATAGAGGGGAAGCCAGTGGCACAGATAGAAGGAAACAGTGGCATCTGTGTGAAAAGACAGGGCAGCGCAGATGGGGAAAGACACATTGGTGCAGATGAGGGAATACACACAGCAGTAGGTATCGGGGAAGACAGAGCAGCATGAAGGTGGGAGAAGAAAGTGTAGATGCAGAGTAGTTGGGAGTATTATAGTTTTTGCAATTATGAAAGATGTTTCTGGTAACTGCATGTGAATACTAAATGAAATGGATATACAGTATGTAGTGAGTGTGAAAGATGTTGGACTCTCAGTGGGATAGTTCTAGTAATAGTGTTTATTCTAGCACCCGCTATCTTTGAAAACCCATGCAGTTCCTCTACCCTGTCTGGGGTGTTGCTGTCTGCTGTAGTGTTTCTAGCACAGGTCTGGTTTGCAGTGCTGATATACAGATCACACTGTGCTAGAAGCACTACAGCAGACAGATACACCCCAGGCAGGGAAGCGGAACTGCATGGGTTTTCAAAGATGGCGGGTGCTAGAATGAACACTATAGTAACTCATTTTAGATGATTGCAGGTACTTATTAGGATGAGTGCGCCACATAACTGTTCAGACCTTCAGTTGCATAGACTGCATGTGTGTATTCCAATGAGCACACAAATCTGTGAATTAGCAGCTCCACCATTGTGTGAGTGACAGCAATCTCACTCTGTGAGAGTGCTGAATCTGCACTTACCCACAGGCTGTGATGGCGTACCATATCTGTATTGCGCAAGGAACACGTCCATTAAGGCGTCAGCCTTAATGATCGTAATTTCATTGCTTTTTGGCGTTTGAGTGGAAGAGTTACAACAGGTTTCAGAAATGCGAGATCATGTGTAAGAAGCCTTAATGAGACATGTGAAACCGTAAGGTTTTTTGTCAATTGAATATATATATATATATATATATATATATATATATATATATATATATATATATATATTAGGGCGGAGTGAAAAAACTGAAATTGAGAAATTCAAAATCGGCTAGTGTGGGAAAGTTGTGACTTGACCTGAATAAGAAACGTGCAAAAGCATTTTGATCTGAGTCAACATCTTCTGTTCTGGCAAGAGGCCTAAAGTTTCACTTTTTAGGTGAAAATAACGAAACCTATGAAGATGCTCCAATCTAGTTATAATTATGTCAGGATGTCTTAGAGTGGTTCATTAATATACTTTAGCATAGTAAAAAACAGTACGAGCTTGTCCTAGTGCAAAGTGACTAAAAAATCCCTAATAATTGACCCATTTTCATGGTCACAATTGTGAATATTGTGTGTTTTCTCCTGAACGTGTTTATAATAGAAGAAGCACAAATACTCTAAATGGAATTTCAGTGACACTGGGTGAAATATAACACTGCATAATGGCCCTTAATCAGACCTGATCGCAGTACAAATTTGTTTTCAAAATGGGAAAAACAAATGCTGCATTGCAGGTGGGGCAGATGTAACGTGCGGAGAGAGTTAAATTTGGGTGGGGTGTGTTGAAACTGAAATCTAAATTGCAGTGTAAAAATAATGCAGCAGGTATTTACCCTGCACAGAAACAAAATAACTCAACACAAATCTAAAGGTGGCCATACATCTACAGATCGATTGTCAGATCTGGCTGGTTGGAACAAATACCTGGTAATATCTGAATGACAGTTTTTGGCAGTTTTCCAGCATTTCAAAGCAAAGTATCAGCATTTCAAAGCATCCATTACCAGTATTTTGTTCCAAACAGACAGATCGGACAATAAATCTGTAGATGTATGGCCACATTAACTCCCTCTGCACATGTTACATCTGCCCCACCTGCAGCTGCATTACAGCATATAATTATGCCAAAGATAAGCCAATATATTAACAGTTAAATACATTAAAGTGCATTATGCTGTAATAAGTATTGCTGATCAATCCTGCCTAGCAGGGCCGTCTTTTTGTATGGGCTTAATGGGCACTTGCCCAGGGGCCCCAGGCTTATAAGGGCTCTATGTTGATAGCTGAGGATCCCCTTTTTCCAGGGATACCAGGATTTGAAAATTGGCCCTGGGGAACTGCAGATATCCAACTTCAAAGCAGCAGTCCACATCCGACCTGTTAATTACAATTTCCAGTCATATTTCTCAGGTTCTCTCTGACACTAGCGGCTTGTCTCTATCATGCCCAGAACCAGAGATATCAGCCTTCAAGCAGCCGGTCCCTGCTCCAGCTCCAAACGTCTGGTGTAGTTTTATATTTTTGTCAATGGATTGCTCTGGCTCCTGATCTCTGATACCCAAGTTCCCAGTACCTCCTGAAAGTTGGGACTCTAGGTTTTTATACTAGGCTGAGAAATCTATTTCCAGATAATGGCGATATCTGCAGTCAAACAAGCTGCCCTTCCACCGGAAAATGACGAATATTAAGCCCACTCCATTATCCAACCGTCCCCTGTGTATAAAACACCCCCTACCTTCCTGGAAGTCATTTACAAGGGACCCTTCATACAGCTCAGTGCCCCCTTCCACACGTTAGTGTTCACCCTCCCACCACCTGTGCAGTAAAGGAGTAATTAGCAGAAGTTACTGCTCCAGGTCCTACATGTTGAATGGAAGATAGAGCACCACCTGCCACCCGTGGGACATCAAAGCTGCTGCTGATACCACCCCCCACCCCTAGGAGGGGAGAATGGGTAAGGGCCCCAGTGCATTGCTTTGCCCAGGTGCCCACACTGCTGTTAAGAAGGCCCTGCTGCCTAGAAATGAACACAGTGATTGGCATATATGTACTGCTGGACACCACTCATAGAATGATTAACCTGTTATTTTTTAAATCAATGTTCTTGTTTTTTTCCCCCGAAACATTAGATGTATTTGTTTATTTATTTACAGTTTCTTATATAGCTCAGCAGATTCCGTTGTGCTTTACAATAGTAGACAATGATAAAACAAACTGGGTAATGACAGACAGACTTGGGGGTTAGCGGGCCCTGCTGAAAGCTTACAATTATTACATCATAATACACTTCAACGTATTTAACAGTTAATATACTGTATTGGCTTATCTTTGGCATAATTATATGCTGTAATGCAGCCCAATCATGTTCCCAGTATAGAGGATGCAACGCTGTTTTTCTGTCAATAAACAGAAGTGATATGTAAAATGATGTATTAGACAGTTTACACTGTTACTTGTAATACTTATTGTAACAGTTACTGTTTTTCAATAACAGACTGCAACAGTTATTTCTTATGTATATACACAGGATTGTCTATCTTTGTATATGCACTGCAAAGAGAGCAGCATAAATCCAATTTCATGTAGTTCAGTGACACTGTGTGAAATATAACACTGCATAGTGGCCCTTAATCAGACCTGATCGCAGTACAAATTTGTTCTCAAAATGGGCAAAAAAATGCTGGACTGCAGGTGGGGCAGATGTAACATGTGCAGAGAGATTTAAGGTGGCCATACATCTACAGATTTATTGTCCGATCTGTCTGGTTGGAACAAAATCCTGGTAAAAGATGAGAGCAAATGACAGTTGACCATTTGCTTTGAAATGCTGAAAAACTGTCATTCAGATATTACCAGCTGTTTGTTCCAACCGGCCCAATCTGACAATCGATCTGTAGATGTATGACCACCTTTAGATTTGTGTGAGTTATTTTGTTTCTGTGCAAGGTAAATACCGGCTGCATTATCTTTACACTGTAATTTAGATTTCAGTTTCAACACACCCCACCCAAATGTAACTCTGTCAGCACGTTACATCTGCCCCACCTGCAACGCAGCATTTGTTTTGCCCATTTTGAGAACAAATTTGTACTGGGATCAGCTCTGATTAAGGACTATTATGCAGTGTTATATTTCACACAGTGTCACCGAAATTCCATTTAGAGTATTTGTGCTTCTTCTATTATAAACACGTTCAGGAGAAAACACACAATATTCACAATTGTGACCATGAAAATGGGTAAATTATTAGGGATTTTTTCTCCCACCAAAGTCATACACTTTGCACTAGGACAATCTCGTACTCTCTTTTACTATGCTAAAGTATATTAATGAACCACTCTAAGACATCCTGACATAATTTTAACTAGATCGGAGCATCTTCATAGTTTTCGTCATTTTCACCAAAAAAGTGAAACTTCAGGCCTCTTGCCAGAACAGAAGATGTTGACTCAGATCAAAAAGCTTTTGCACGTTTCTTATTCAAGTCAAGTCACAACTTTTCCACACTAGCCGATTTTGAATTTCTCAATTTCAGTTTTTTCACTCCGCCCTAATATATATGTGTATATATATATATATATATATATATATATATATATATATATATATATATATATATATATATATATATGTGTATATATATATATATATATATATATATATATATATTTGTATGTTTTAATATTGAGGTTTGTACTGTTTGAGGTACTGTTTGTATGTGTAAGTATGTTTATATATGGAACTCTGGCCAGATAGATGAAACTGTCTCGATCTGTATATAGGCCACAACCCATTTAGAAATGGGGCGTGGCATTCTGGGAGTTAGGCCACACCCATTTTTTGGCTCTTTGTCTCAGATGGGTTGGCCACCCCTGTATTAGTAGATGGTTGCGTGTATTATTTTCAGCACACTGTATATACAGTACGTCTCTACATTGAAAACGTTGTATTGTGCCTTGTTATCAGCGTATGTATTAGTAGATGGTTGCGTGTATTATTTTTAGCACACTGTATATACAGTACGTTTCTCTATAAATTGAAAGCATACTGTTGGTTATGGTGTGTGTATATATCTGAACGGTCCGCGTAAGTTTCTATTCGCATACATTTTTGTCAATGTAAGAAGGATTAATAAAGTTAATACTAAACAAACAAGTTTTTAGACCAATCAGCAACCACCAAAAGTTATATATGTACCTGCAATTTATAACTGTGCCATTGCCAATATGACTTCAACCAGGGCTAACGCCTTTTCTAACCAGGAGCTGGTGGCCTTGGTTGAGGTGATGGACCGGCGCCTGGGGCCCAGGGGCCCATATGTGTCCAACATGGACAAGCGGCGGGCATATAATGCTGCCCGCCGGCTAATCTACGCACGGACCAGCGTCCGCAGAAGCCTGGCCCAAGTGGAGCGGCGCTGGTCTGACCTGCGCCGGCGGCAGCCAGTGATGCTCTGCTCAATTCGCCGCCATATTGCCCGATGTAAGTATATATTTACTAATATGTCTGCGTTTTTTAGCAATGATTTCTGTACTTTTTATAAATATGTTCGTGAGTATGTGGGTGTATAGGGGGTGTATAAGGGGTGTATATGGGGTGTATAAGGGGTGTATAAGGGGTGTATATGGGGTGTATAGGGGGTGTATAAGGGGTGTATAAGGGGTGTATAGGGGGTGTATAAGGGGTGTATATGGGGTGTATATGGGGTGTATAGGGGGTGTATAAGGGGTGTATATGGGGTGTATATGGGGTGTATATGGGGTGTATAAGGGGTGTATATGGGGTGTATAAGGGGTGTATAGGGGGTGTATAAGGGGTGTATATGGGTGTATAAGGGGTGTATAGGGGTTGTATAAGGGGTGTATAGGGGTGTATATGGGGTGTATAAGGGGTGTATAGGGGGGTATATGTAGTCGCTCTGTTTTTGGGTGTAGCATATCAATTAGTTAGCATGATAAATGTATGAAATATAACAGAAATGATCATTTGTAAGGTTATGAGCATGACTAATGTGAATTTTTCATTCCCCCATTTTTATGAAACCCAACCTTCGATTTCTATGCCATCAACATGAACATTTCAGCACGCGCCAGGGCACGCATGGAAGCCCGGGAGGAGGCAGCCCGGGAGGAGGCAGCCCGGGAGGAGGAAGAGGAAGGCCGTGAGGAGGAAGAGGAGGAGGAAGAGGAAGGCCGTGAGGAGGAGGAGGAGGACACATTGGGGCCTGCTGGAGCACACCCCATATCAACATCCCCTTCCACCAGCCACTCCCCTACCCCCACCCACACCCCTACCCCCACCCACACCCCAACCCCCACCCACACCCCTACCCCCACCCACACCCCCTCCCCACCCCATTTCCAACCCCCCTACACCTCCCCACCACCCACCCCCTACACCTCTCCAATCCCCACTCCAACCCACTACCTCTATCCCAAGTCCTATCCCATCCCCCTTGCTCCTGACCCCCCCAACCACCGGACACCCAACCAGCGGCGAGCAGGATGGCTCAACTAGCCGTAAGTAAATAATGTGGCTAATGTTTACCTACACATTTCTACACATAAACAATCACAACAACCACATATGTGTATCCAACATCAACATTAGTTGCAACATATCACTGCAGGGCGACCATGAGGTGTGGCCTGTCCTTCTCCAGGAACAAGGGTCCCCTTGGTGGTTTTTTGGAGTGTGGCCATGCCTCACCCCTTGAATAATTGACATAACAGTACATCCAATGACATATCCGACATTAGTGGTGTTGTAGTTATGTGGGTCCAGGTGTTGTGTAACTCCACTTCACAGCATGATGTGCAACATTCATTTAGAGATTGTTTTGTTAATAGTGTGTGAGGCCATGCGGATGCATGCTTTACAAACATAGCTTTAGGCCTATAATTTGTACAGCAATGTCCTAAATTTAAAATAGTAAGGAGTGCTTAAGCCGCTACAATGTCATAACC
>NC_139222.1:78213765-78593765 GCF_055691185.1 Crinia signifera
GTAGTCGCTCTGTTTTTGGGTGTAGCATATCAATTAGTTAGCATGATAAATGTATGAAATATAACAGAAATGTTAATTTGTAAGGTTATGAGCATGACTAATGTGAATTTTTCATTCCCCCATTTTTATGAAACCCAACCTTCGATTTCTATGCCATCAACATGAACATTTCAGCACGCGCCAGGGCACGCATGGAAGCCCGGGAGGAGGCAGCCCGGGAGGAGGCAGCCCAGGAGGAGGAAGAGGAAGGCCGTGAGGAGGAAGAGGAAGGCCGTGAGGAGGAGGAGGAGGACACATTGGGGCCTGCTGGAGCACACCCCATATCAACATCCCCTTCCACCAGCCACTCCCCTACCCCCACCCACACCCCTACCCCCACCCACACCCCAACCCCCACCCACACCCCTACCCCCACCCACACCCCCTCCCCACCCCATTTCCAACCCCCCTACACCTCCCCACCACCCACCCCCTACACCTCTCCAATCCCCACTCCAACCCACTACCTCTATCCCAAGTCCTATCCCATCCCCCTTGCTCCTGACCCCCCCAACCACCGGACACCCAACCAGCGGCGAGC
Source organism: Crinia signifera (assembly GCF_055691185.1). Lineage (NCBI taxonomy): Eukaryota > Metazoa > Chordata > Amphibia > Anura > Myobatrachidae > Crinia > Crinia signifera. Next base: position 78,214,346 of record NC_139222.1, read on the forward strand.
AGGATGGCTCAACTAGCCGTAAGTAAATAATGTGGCTAATGTTTACCTACACATTTCTACACATAAACAATCACAACAACCACATATGTGTATCCAACATCAACATTAGTTGCAACATATCACTGCAGGGCGACCATGAGGTGTGGCCTGTCCTTCTCCAGGAACAAGGGTCCCCTTGGTGGTTTTTTGGAGTGTGGCCATGCCTCACCCCTTGAATAATTGACATAACAGTACATCCAATGACATATCCGACATTAGTGGTGTTGTAGTTATGTGGGTCCAGGTGTTGTGTAACTCCACTTCACAGCATGATGTGCAACATTAATTTAGAGATTGTTTTGTTAATAGTGTGTGAGGCCATGCGGATGCATGCTTTACAAACATAGCTTTAGGCCTATAATTTGTACAGCAATGTCCTAAATTTAAAATAGTAAGGAGTGCTTAAGCCGCAACAGTGTCATAACTGTAAGGATTCTGGGAGTATCCCCGGCACCCTAACTCCGTTGCTTCTGGCTGGGTTTGACGGATGTGTGCGGTGCTAGGCTTCACCTGGGCCCGTCTCGGCTGAAGGGCGGATTAGGTCCTCCCCACTCCGCTACAGGCAGGTCTTAGGAAAGTACAACACATCCACCAAGGCCAGGAGAGAGCAAGGGGAAGTCTAACTGGACCCTATAACCGGGGAACTCCCAGAAACCCCCTGGAAGCAATACTGCTCAATCAGAGCCTCGAAATGGCAACAATGCTTGTGAGATGATATATAAAGAAATGGGCAACAATGCTTGTGAGATGTTATATAAAGAAATGGGCAACAATGCTTGTGAGATGTTATATAAAGAAATGGGCAACAATGCTTGTGAGATGTAATATAAAGAAATGACAAAAGGCTGCCTGATAAGCCAAGTAGGAAATGATACCAAACAACGGGAGAAAAGGCATAGGGTAACCCCTGACTTATCTGGTGAGATGATAAGAAAACCAGACAAGCCTCGACAGACTTCTGCGACCGCTGAGTGGCAGCTGGGCACAGCTACGGAACTCCAGACACAGCAGGACAAGACAGGAACGGCAAGGCAGGTAGTAACAGCAAGGGAACTTCCAACCAGGACCAGGACCAGGAACACGAACTTAAGCGATAGCTAACAGAACGCTATAACCGGCGTCAGAGAGAAAAAGACGCCGGCTTATATTTGAAATAGCCGCACCCTGTGGTGACATCACTTCCTGTCCGCTCTGCACAGTCTTCCCCGTGCAGGAGCGGCTGGAGCGGAAGTTTGAGATGTTGCCTAGCAACATCCCCTGCAACCTCCAGACGACGTGTGTTGGAAAATGGCCGCCGTTCTAGCAGCGCAGATGCTGCTGAGGGACCAGGACGGCAGCGACGCCAGGTGCGGCGCTTAACAATAACCCTTAAATAGCTCAGCCTAATTGTGAGGTTAGAGGTGAGTCCCCCAAAACAAAACTACCAATTGGGATACAGCATACATTCATCCAAGAAGGAGTAATTTAATTAATGTTATTTACTATGTACAGTATGTGTGTGTTAACATATTATTTTTTAGTACAGTGTTTACAGCATACCCTTCTTCAATGTAGTTGAAAAATGTATGTGGCCTTCACACTTAACTCACAACTTCTTATTATGTAAAAATACAACAAACATTTGTGTATAATATATATTCAATATAATGTTTTTTTTCCCTTCACTACAGACACTGAACAGCACCAGGAAGATGTGGGCCAGATTTTGCAGGAAATATTTTTAACCTTAGCTTTATTTGAACATTCTTTTTTGCGCCTGGAGGCCCTCCTTTAATTTTTTGATTATTTTTGTTTTTATGTTTCTAAAAAATAAAAGTTTATATTCAGTTAGAAGTTGCCTGTGTTTTTAATTATAAAAATGTTAGAGGGTTTGTAAGGGCAGGTACATACAGATGTGTAATTTAACTTATATTTGTAATTTGAGGTGAGGGGTAACGATTGCTGTGTGAATGTGTGTGTTTTTGAGTTAAATAACACATAGTGAAAATGCATGAATGTTTAATGTTGTTAGATTAAAACATCACACATAACATCAGGGTAGGTATACATGTTACACATTTTGGACAAACTAATTATAGACATAATTTAGTACATACACACAAACAACATAAATTTATTTAAAATTAAAAGCAATGTGGGGACACATAGATAGTGATTAAAATGCCACATTAGAACATAACAAATATACATGTAATGAGGGTTACAATGTTGTGTTATTAGGGTCTTTATTAAGATAGACAATTGAGTTAATAGAAAACAATAATTGAATAACAATTTGAATAATTAATTAATTGCCTTAATTATAGTTGAAAGGCAAGATTTGCAGGTCCATATATGTGAAGGGTATGCCAGCGTGCACGGACGTACGCTCACTCTCACGAGCGGTGACATAAGCTGAGTTTTCCATTGAAAACAATAGCGACCCGTCCGTGCAAGCTGTCGTACGCTCAGATTGCCGCGAGAAGTCGGTGGGAAGACGGACGAGAGACGCCCGTAAACGGTGGCGTACGCTCTGTTGTACGCCAGTTGTCGGTGTCTAAGGGTTGATCCGTCCGTGTACGTTGGCGTACGCTCAATTGTACGCCACTCCCCTTTGTCGGTGTTTGTGCCCGTACGTATGCGGCTGTTTTGTGGGTGGACTTTACCTTAACGGCCGCGTACGGAAAGCGTACGTTGATATGGAACGTACGCACGTTTGGCCGCACCAACCAGAATAACCTCCTTAGTGTGGTGCTCATGGTGCTGATGCCCGATAGGGGCCAGTAAGTAGACATACAGTAAGTGTTGTAGTGCCAGGGACTTTGACTGCCAGTGCTCGGAGGCACCATGCAAAAGGAGCGCTGCTAGGACAAATACTATTTATTGTTGTTTGTTTGAATGAACCTTATGTTGCTGTAAAGTGGAGTTGTGGCATGTATGTCTTGATGTGTACAATATTATTGTATCTTACCATTTACTCCTTGCTATTTTATTACTATAGTACATTGTCTCATTCACATGTCCTTTCACCTTACCACCAGTACACACAATGTAGAGTCCTCTATTGCTTGAGTATAGTATTCTTCCTCTTATTCACCTTTCTTCATACTCACTTATCTATACTGACAGTGGCCCTGGTCATTTGGGGTAAGCTTGCACTGGCACCAGAGGCATAAATCCTGCTGGTATCCAAGTATAAAGCCTTATTGGAATATGGCTATTATAGGCACTAAGACCTACTGGTGACCTCTGTGAGTCTTCTACCTGGGTGTACCAGGGCAACTGTCCAGAAGATGGTTGCCAAGTACCACCTTCCTGGAATATCAAACCCTTCAAGACTCTTCATATAGTTTACTCAGGTACGCCCTCTCTGGATCATAACACTTCAGCAGTACCAAGAGACAGTGGGGTAATTATTTTTGCATATCAGACATAAAGTTCATCCTTTGTTTATTAAGCATTTCTATGTAAATCGATGCATTTCCACGTATGTATTTCAAAATATCAATGCCCAGTTCTCATCAGGCATAGAAATCTGTAGTTCCAATTGGTATTAATATTAGATACCCAACAATTTTTAATTGATAAAAATCTTGTTTGCTAGAATGATATAATACCATTATGATTTCACGTTAGTGAAACAAGTTTGTGAGTCAAGATGAAGAAGTCAAAATATATGTAGTGACATAGCTGCATTTATTGTAAAAGTCTCATTATGGTATATTAAGAGGGGATGCGGTCATTTGGTCGAATGCATTATGGTCGAATGTCATTACATCGAATCCATTAGGTCGAATTGCTAAAAGGTCAACATGATTCTAGGTCGACATGGGAAAAGGTCGAAATGATTCTAGGTCGAAAGGTCATTAGTTCGACAGGTCATTAGGTCGACAAGGTCATTAGGTCGACATTGTCTAGGTCGACATTCACAAAGTCGACATGGGGTTTTTCACTGTTTTTTGAGCCGACATGTGCTGACAGGCAGTATTTCATGCCCTACCATCCACTAGGGCATGGTGGGAGAATAAAATAGTGTGCCGAGCGTAGCGAGGCACCGTGCCCGACGCATTGCGAGCGCAGCGAGCGATGCGAGGGGATGCAGTGCACTTTAACTGTGTCCATGTCGACTGTGTTGACATTCAGGTAAAAAAAACAGTGAAAAACCCCATGTCGACTTTGTGAATGTCGACCTAGACAATGTCGACCTAATGACCTTGTCGACCTAATGACCTGTCGAACTAATGACCTTTCGACCTAGAATCATTTCGACCTTTTCCCATGTCGACCTAGAATCATGTCGACCTTTTAGCAATTCGACCTAATGGATTGGATGTAATGACATTCGACCATAATGCATTCGACCAAACGATCCCAACCCATTAAGAGTACTATAGAATTGGTGCAGAAATCTCACTCTATCATTACGGCTGCAATCAGCAGCAAAACTTTAATGCTATGGATTGTTAGAGGATGACCCCAAATCTGTCTAAGAGGTCTAGATCCACCCCTGGTGCTACTGCATTTATCTGTGAGTCAGGCCTTAAATCCTGTAGTGTAGTAGGAAAGCCATCAGAGTGTAGTGTCCTCTTTTAAAAAAAAGTAATGACAGCACAACTAACTTACTGAATTTTAAATTCTTACGTTCTCTGGGGACAAAGAGTACATTTAAAACTCCTAGTAATGAGTTAATAGTTTGTGTAGTGGATTGTAGTATACAACTGTCGTCATTTGTCAAATTATATAAAAGTTCTTAGTAAGAGATTATCAATGTCCTGTGACTCTGGTGGTGCTAATTGCATCTGTTTGCTTAATTTAAGAGCTAGTAGCGCCCTGGTTCTCATCTGAGCTGTTAATTTGAGTCCCTCCCTTCCATTTGCTCTGGATTAAATGTGGAGAGTATTCCCCTTCTTTTAATTATCATTAAACTGTAATACACTACAGATGGAGCGCCTCTCAGCCAGCGCCGGGGCTCGCCAAAAAGCCCCCGCTGGCGATCGCTGGCAGAGAGGCACTCCATCTGAATGGGATGCACGAGCATCTCACACATACGCGCGTCCTAGTTTCCGGGCGGCAGGGAACGCGAACCCCTGACCGTCTCCGCCTCAAGGAGACGGTCACGGTTAGAAGAGGGTTGTGGGGAGGTCGTGGTGATTGACAGGGAATGGGGGGGGGGGGGGCAGTAGTGGGGACCAGCAGGGAGTTCCATCAGAAGGCATCTCGTGCGCAAGCGTCCCCTACTGGCGGGGGGCTGGTGGTTGTCGATCCGACCGCCAGACCCAGGCTGAATGATGGTGGCTCTATCTGTATATTGTATTTCCAATTTTGTCTTTCTAAACAGGGATGTATATAATATTTTTACTATTGCACTTTATCATCTGTAACTTACAGAGGCGCCCCACTATAGTGAGAGCCACACTTCTATTTCTATTCTTAATTTAAGTTGTAACAATGCTGGTCTCTTTATTTTCTTTTATAGATTCGCTGCTACCAGATTTTCCCTCTCTCTGACCTGTTACCTCTCTTTCTTTTCATTTTATGAAGTTTTCTCAAGAGACCTGCACCCAGTGGATGTATCATACAGTTACCCACACACAGCTAATATAGGACCATCATGGATGGAAAACATTCCTTAAATTTGAATCTCTGAAGACGTATTGTAGCTTTATTGTAAGTAATTTAGAATGTATAAGTCATCTTGTAGAGCAGGATTAAATAACATCTTTGCAAAACACCTATTCCCATTCATATATCCTTAAATGTCACAATAACTCTTAGGATATCTGTTAGAATTTTCTTTTACTTCAGTATTATTTGTTATGGACGTAAACCAACAAAGTTTAAAGATTTATGCAGTTAGATTGTCATCACGATATGCGACTCACAAGATTCTGGGGATATACATACAATTGGACCCATGATCCATATGCATTGAATTACAAACCCACGGGACCGAGAGTACGCACACATGCTGCATGTGCTTATGCATTTTCAAATGCATCTAACTGGACACCTCTGTATGGATAAGACTGAAAATGTACATCACCAGTGGCTGTTCCAGAGGCTGCTGAAGCACAGTCCAAAATTCAAATAAGAGAGGTACACCAACTGCCATTGAGTCAGATTGGAATGTAAATTGGTGACAGTTGCTGAGCCTCTCCTATTTTAATTATGAACTGCACTCCAGCCCCACCCTGTCTTATCCATAATTTGACACTATCTATGGGCTAGATTCTCTAAGCTTCAAATGTGATGAAATTGAGAGTGATAAACAGCCAGCCAATCAGCTCCTACCTGTCATGTCACAGACTGGGTTTGAAAAATGTCAGACAGGAGCTGATTGGATGGCTGTTTATCACTCTCCATTTTATCACTTTTGAAGCTTAGAGAATCTGGCCCTATGTGTTGGGCAGAAATGTAAAAGTCACTTCAATTTGAATTTTGTGCTGGTAATGGGCTATGCCATTTTGAAAGTACGTACTTCCATACTGACAACCATACTGGCATTACACTTTACAAGTTCACAGATTTACACTTTCTGTGTTTTGCAAATTTAAATGTAAAATATGTGACAAGGGCCCTTATTCTGATCTGAGCGGCCAGATCAGAATATGCGGCCAGGACCGTGCAGGCGAATCCCCGCCTTCCATACGGATCGCCACCTCCGTCCGTACGCGGATATGTGGCGGTCCGCATGAAAGTGGACGGGGATACGCCTCCTCCATCTTGGGAGCAGCCCCTGCATTCGATGGTCGCCGAACATCGAATGCAGGGCCGCACGCTCCACCAGCGCCCGCCACCCTAGACCACACGGACACTTGTCCGTATGAAATCATGTATGGGGGCGGGCAGCTGACATCCGGCGATGTCAGATGGCCACCCCCTACACATGCGTCACGGCTTCATTACCATGCATACGCCCTGCGTTTGCATGGGAACGCCCATGAAACGCAGGGCGTATGCATAGGGTAATGAGGCTAAGTAGCCCTTCACGCCCCTCTCCGCCCCCTGTGCGGCGTCTAAAGAATAGGTACGGCGAAACCGCCTGCACATGCGCCGAGTGACCTCTGCACATGCGCAGTCGGAAACCATCGGCGGTACGACCGCATGCGGAAAAATCCGCACCGATCAGAATAAGGGCCAATGTTCACAAATGGACTTTTGTTACTCAAGAAATAAGCTACAGACCATATTTTCAAAGCAATGTCATATTAACAAAAAAAATTGCAACTTACTACCATGGAGCAACATGTGACAAAAAGCATTTAAATGATATCTTTTTAAGCTATGACACTAACCTGTTCAGTTTATCCACAAAATATGCCCACAACTGATTTTTACACAATCAGTTCATCCCACTGGACAAGAGACCAAAAAATGTCCCTACCTACTTTATGAATAGTATGTATACATTGAGCAACAGTTTCTGTGGTTGATGTGGCAGAATTCCATTTTGTATTATTAAAAAAAAACACACAGGTCATGGGAACACTGTAAAACAATCAGAAATGTCACCAAATGAGGCTAGAACAACACTAGTGGTTCTGTAAGTAATTGGACCATAAGCACAATAGCCGCTGTTAAGAATATGTTCTGGCCAAAAAATTACAGTAAAGAACAAGTCAGGGAGCTAAACAATAATGTGCTATCTTTAAGCTCACAAATAGGATTACATATGACTGTAAATACTATGGGCTTGATTTATCAAAGCTTGGAGAGTGACAACATGAAGAATAAAAGTACCAGCCATTGTACTCCGAGCTGTCATGTTACCAACTGTGTTTGCTGAGTTTGAAAACTTACAGTAACTGACTAGTTTCTCCATTTTATCTCCCAAACCTTGATATATTTATAGTAGCCTTATATTGAAAACATGGTGGTACCTAGGTACAATGACAGCTAGTACAGCTGTGCTGACTGCACTCGGGAGCAGGGGAAGCCTGGTGACAGCAGCGGCTGTGGATCCCTGCTGGTGGTGGCGGCAGCAGACAGCCGATGTCCTACGATTGTGAGCATGAGAGCCATGCTCCTGCTGGAGATGAAAACCTAAACCCAAGCCAGCTACTTTTGTTATTATTGGGGTCATTTCAAATACCTCTGGTTCTTTCTGCTGCAGATTATAAGCTCAAATGAGACATTATAAAGTACATCTGGAACCCGTGACCATTTTTTATTTTTGGTACCTTTTTCAGTGGGTTGGGCTTTTCACTGCTGAGCCAGGGGGCATGTATTAGTCCCTGCAGTTTGTGGCTAGTAGGTTTTATAAACCCCACAAATGTAGACATTCTGGGCAAGGGCTTAAATGGTTTAAATTGTTGCTGAGTAAGTGTTACAAATTCTGCCTGCCTGTCACTGTTGAGCTAAGGAGAACTTTTTGTGATCTAAAGCTGGCTTCTGAGGTGCTCAGCCGATTATATTGAGAATAATAATGGTGTAGTCAGGAGTGGAAAAGGAAAAGGACACATGCTGTACTGGGGCCCTGTCATGGTCCCCTCGTGGACACTTTACCTCACATTGTATTGGTACCTATAAATTCCATTAGAACTCGACATATTGAGCTCCAGTTTAGAGAGGAGATGGCTCTTTAGGGGACTTACTTGCTGGGGCATGGGCCAGCTGCCCTTGTAGCAAATCAGTTGGGGAAATTTGTTTTACTCTTCAGGGGACTAGATATTTCCTCTTGGGATTGGGACTCTGTGCTGGCTTCTCTATTTCCTCTTTTCCAAAGGAAAAAGAAACATAGCCAGTGTTTGATAGCTATATTAATTAGTGGCTGCATATTTTTTTTTATATGTGTATTTATGCCTTCCTTCTGTATCTACAGCTCAGTCGTTGCCCATCTAAACAGTAGGGAGGGTAATATTGCTGAGCCACAGACTAAGAGCTGATAAGATTTATCAATAAGTAGAGTGACTCTCTTGTAATATATGATTGGTAATAGAGACGAAAAGAACGTCCCTCCAATGATAACTGGTGGATAGGGGTATAAAGTAAACAGATTTTTGTTCTTACATCACTGGTATTAAGGTATATGTAAGTGGAGGAGGGTAGTAGAGAACCCATAAAGTGAAATCTCCCAGGGGATGGAGAAATATATGTCCAGAACTGCTGGAAGTAACAATCACTTACTACAAAACATCTGGAGATGGGTAAACAAAAACATAGATATGTAAAAGTAGCAGCATAAATGTCACCTAAGAGAACCTTACCATATGGAGCTACACCTACAACTACCCCTACACGATCTGATCACAGGGAAGATTTGAATAATAGGCACCCCAGACTCTGGACATGACAGCAAAGTTACTGCCAACTATAGATAAAAATCTTACTTCTCAAGAGTGAATTGTACTCAAAATAATATACTTATACTAAATATTGAAAATATATGCCCCTAACAGCTCAAAATGTGTTCTTATTGAAAATCTCAGCTTTAATATGGGAAAGGGAATGTCCGAACCTCATAGTGGAGGGGATATTTGAATTGGGCGGATGACACAATACTGAATAGATCTAACTCAAAGAATAAATACCCCTGTTGGTTTCAAAAAAATCTGGACAAACACAAAAACAATCATACTTAGTAGCCCATTGGCATTTGAAGAACCCATCAAATAGGACATACACATGTTTCTCCGGCGCTCATAAAATGCTGTCAAGAATTGATTACTAATTGGTGGCAGAAAACCTGGTGAATGAAATTGCAGACACTGGCATTGAGGGTTTGTAATATCAGACCATGCTATTACATATCAAGTCTTAGTAACTCAAAACCCAAGAAGAGGTAAATGTCTGTGAATCAGAAGATTTGGGAAAATATTTAAGAAATAGGTGGTTACAATTCCAGCAAGATAATGAAGCACATATTTTAGAGCCGATCCTCTTTTGGGAAACCTCAAAAACAATATTAAGGGACATATAATAGCATACGTGCAAAATTTTGAAAGAAAGACGAAGCAAAAATATGTATCTCTACCTAGTAATATGGAAGATAGTTTCAGATAATTTGTAGCTAAACCATCAACGGCAACTTTTGATAGTTACAAACAGAATAGGCAAATATTAAATCAGGCAAAGTATTCACTAGACCATTCTAAGAACAATTCTATAAACGGGGTAACCCACCAGGGAGACTGCTGGCCGTGTTAACAAAATCATAGAAAGGGTGTAATAATAACTTCAAGAAATTCACCCATTTATGTAAACGGAAGCTGGGTCGGATGACCCGGTGTACCTGTTTACACTGCCCTCTACCCAGGTCCTGCAGTGTACTACCCTGGTCAGGACCTGGGTAGATGTGCCATGTAAAGGGACACATATTAACCCTATTTAAACCGTCGCTGTCCAGGGTCCACAAGAGAAAAACTTGGGTTTTTGTGGCAATGCAAAAGGGGTATAATTGAGCAAAGGCGTAGAAAGCCAATGACTTATAGCCAGGCCAATGAAAAATATGAAGGGATATTTGCACTGGACCTAGCCTTGATACAAGCCCAACATTATACACATAGGATAACTCAAATATTTAAATAAGAAGACTGGGATAATAGCTTGGATAGGCAGCTGTCACAACCACATCCTACAAAAAAAAGTGCTTTCATTTTATTACAGTTTCCTTAAGACTATGGGCAGTATTCAATGAGCATTTTGGCGATGTGCAGCGAATTCGCTGCACATTCGCTGCACATTTGCCACTGCTTGCCACGTTCCGGAGCCTCGCCGGCTCCAGTATTCAACGAGTCAGGGGCTCGCTGCCCCTGACCGGTGAATTTTAACTCCTGCGGCGGAAGCCGCAGGGAGCCTGAGGACGGCGGCAGGCAGGGAGATGGAAGTCTCCCTGCCTGCCCCAGAACGTTTGTGGGCGGGAGGTGGGCTCCCCGGGTGACAGGCAGCACAGGCTGCCCCCCGGGGGTGCCAGCAGGGGACCGGGTATATTCACTACACCCGATCATGCATATGTAATGATCGGGTGAAGTGAATATATGAATATCTAATGAGCGGCTCATCTCCGTCCCCGGCCCCCTGCTGGCTGGTCTGTGTAAAAAAAAAAATATATATATATATATTTTTTTAAAATTAAATATATATAGCACATGAATAAAAATAGCATGCCCCTCCTCAGAATAAAATTCCTGATTTTTTTACACCAAATGTAAAAAACAAAACACCTTATTTTAAAAGTTCACATTTCACTTCACCATAAAAAGATAGCGATTGCTACTCGGTGAATCATGGCGAAAAAAACCTTGAAATGTATTCGCCATCTGGTCATTGAATAGGGTGATTCACCGTTTTAGTCAAAAATTCGCCTTACAGCACAAAATCGCCATAAAAACCTGGCGAATCAGCCTCATTGAATACCGCCCTATGACTGAGAACAATCTGTATGCCAAATTAGAAAATATATGCAAAATGTTACCAATGCCGACCTACATAGAATTATTTTTGAAGATAAAACACAGAGCGTATCTTCCCCTAACAGAAGGAATAGGATATGGCTTGCCACTAATAGTAACTGTATACGATGTGAAACCATGAATATGTTTCTAAATAAATTATATTTTCATAATGGATTGTGTTTTAAGAGTGTCACCTGTCACCAATTATTTCACTATATGATAAAAAAAACACACAATAAACGGAAATACTTACCCAGGATCTCCCAAGCTAATCCCATTTCCCTACATACTGTAATATGATGATACGGCAACTGGTAGTATCCTGAAAGAATATTTACTAAAGATTAAAAAGGTCTGTTCCTTTCATTTATTTCCAAGTACAGCAATATATTCACATCTGTAAGTAGAATTTATTAACACTGCTTTTCTTCCCCATTGCTTTTAGTATACTGCCACAGAAGAGAAGACAGGAGCTTATTAATAGTTGTGTCTTTATTTATTAGCTTTTTTATTTTTCTTGACTTTCAGCATATGCCATTGTTTTATATTACTGCTTCTGCAAGTAAAATTCCATCAGTACAATGCAATGCAGCACAGTAATAAACTTAATTAGATGATTTTGCTAGTGAATTTTTTTTTTGTTCTTTTGTTAATATGCATAATATATATGGATTGGTCTGTTATCTTGCTTTATGCTACATGGCGACGTAAAGGGAATAGATTAATTTTATAGTGATTTGTAGAGTCAACTTTATGTCTCAGAAGCAGTTGAAAATAATCAGTTGCAGGGAATTATGGTTCAAACCAGAATTAAAATTAAGTTGATCTTGAGGTGTAATTTATATTGTCAAACTTCAGCGTGACTGCAGCATTGAAGCGAGAGTCAGAGGAAAACTGCATTGTTTTCCCAAGCTCTTTTAGGCTTTAATGCTCAATTATTGTTTAATTATAAACTAAATAAATGTGAAACAAGAGATAGCCACAAGCACCGACGCTGGCGCCGGAGTGACTCAGCTCCGCCCGCTCAACTAGCATACTAATAACTGAGCATAGATGAGTATCTTAGCTTCATTCCTGTATGTCAGCTCATTCCTGGCTACTTATTGGTCTGGAGAGGAGGGCACACCGATGAGATATTATTGTTCTGCATAGGTTTGTAAGCTCTCATATACTGTATGGCATTGTGCAATGTCAGAACAAATGGTTTGTTATTTTATTTTACTTTTTAGAAAAACAATTACAAAATAATGGTTCCTGTTGATATGTCCAATTTAATGCTTGACAAAAACCAACCCTCACGTGTTTTGGTTTAATTCAGAGTTGGTTTGGAATTCCTTGAAAATTGTTAAAAGTTAAAATCATGGTCATATAGTATTATTAATACCAATAACCTTTATTTCCTGTAATTTCCACTTACAGCTCACATGCAATCCAAAACTCATCATTTTAAATTTTATATCCAAATTTCTGATCAACATCTTGAGTGGTATCACCGGAAATTTTCTGGGCTCAGCTGCGCTGCCGCAGTGGGCTGTCCCGGAAAATTTCTGGCCATACCACTAATATAGAAAAGGTGTGCGCCAGTGGTGTCCAGGTGTGCACCACTGGAGCAGCACCTCTGGAGCACACACACCCTCCCCCCAGATCCCCCCAGTCCCCCCCCCCATCACCTTTGCTCCGGCGATCGGTCCGCCGGAGCTCCCCTGCTATGACCCGCCAGCTGCTGTCACTCATTTTACAGTGACGTCGGCGGCAGGCTTGGGTATGGTCAGTGCGGCTCGGGTGGGGACTCGGGAGCACTCAGGCACCCGAGTCCTCCTGAGCCGCAAACATCCCCCAGCCTGCCGCCGACGCCACTGCTGAATGTGACAGGTGGCATAGGCTGGGGTGAGAGCAGCAGCAGGGAAGCTCCGGCGTACTAACGCCGGAGCTGGTGGCGAGGGAGGGGGGCGCCTTCCAGCTTTCTGTGGTGGGTTTTGCTGGGGCAGGACAAACCTGCCCTGGTAGGTTTGTCCTGCCCCAGCAAAACCACCACTCAAGGGGTTAAAGGAAGCTCCGAACCCGAGGTGAGACATGGTTTGAATCGGATACCCTAAATTTGGGCGAGTTCAGATTTAAACAAAAATTGAACCACACATCTGTAGCTAAATATGTAACATTGGCAAAGATATGATAAGGAACTGGCGCTAGTGGGAAGCAGCTGAGTACTATCCCATGGAGGCCATCAATTTCTCCAAACAACGGAAACACTTTACAAATACAAAAAGTGGGATAACCAGCGCTTGGTAGAAACTTGATCAGGAGCTGGAGATCAGAGCACAGCTGACGTTGTTAGTGGGCTAATAACCACACTTACTTTCTTGTTCTGTCTCGAGTTCACGTAACAGTTTCTTTAAGCAGGGGGGTGTAATCTCCTGGACACTTACTTAATAGTTCTGTCACGAGTAACAGAACTATTAAGTAAGTGTTACTTTTTATTTCTGACCCGAGTTCACATAACGGTATCTTTAACCCCTTCCCGACATTTGACGTATATATACGTCATGGCCGGGATGTACTTACCGACACATGACGTATATATACGTCATGACTTAAAAGTGCCACCGCGTCTACAGACGCGGTGACAGAGGGAGGATGTCTGCTGTCCCTGACAGCAGACATCCTCCCTCATTGCCCAGGGGGGGCAGGGTTGCCCCCCGTCTTGGGCGATCGCTGCGATTGGCTGTCCAAAAGTGAACAGCCAAAACCAGCGTTAAACTGCGTGTAGTGTAAAATTTAGACGCTGCTGCCCCCTAGTGTCCCAAAAAATTAAAGGAGGTTAAAATAATGATTTTTTAATAAAGTATAGATATGGTCTTTGTTAGTTATTAACTATTTTGAGTGGTATGATTATTTGTCTCACAAGCAGAAAATGTAACATTTTGCAAATAGCAAAATGTTCCATTTTTTTACGACATTTTGGTATTTTTCACAAAAAAAAAAATTGTATCGACCAAAATTTACCACTAATTTAAAGTACAATGTGTCACGGGAAAACAATCTCAAAATCACTGGGATAAGTAAAAGCAAAAAAAGTTATCCCCACTTAAGTGATACATGTCAGATTTGAAAAAAAGGGCTCTGTCAGGAAGGCAAAAACAGGCTGCGGCGGGAAGGGGTTAAAATCACGGTCCAGTCTCCAAAGAATGGTCACACAGATTTATTTCACAGAATACACACGATAAAAAACAAAGAAGGAGATCAGGGGTGCTGCTGCGGGGATGGAAAGTTCTTGTCTCAGGCGCTGCAGACGCGTAGGACAGAGCCGCAGACGGTTCCCGTTCACCTTGTCTGACGCGCTGGGATGAGGTGAGCCAACAAGCAGTACTGACGTCAACGCGTTTCGGATTCCTCCTTTTTCAAGACATACTGCTGTCTATCTCAGTGTCTGATTTATACTGGATGGCGGGGTCACATGATCGTGTTTCCACCTATCATGTTTCACACCTGTAACCTATGGGACCCGGCTCTTATATATGTAGCAGCATGTTACCACATTATTGCATCATATTAATAATACATAATGATACAAAAATACATGTATAAAAATGGATCGATGAACAAACATCAAAACATCGATATAATAAAAACATCAATAAAAACATTGGTATATAAAAAACATCGGTATATAAAAAATTACAGTATAAAAATATATAAATAATTTCATACATCATGGTCATATAGTAATATAGAGCCGGGTATCAAAAGGACAGACAAACATAAAAACAAGATATTAGTAACAGGTTTATAAAAGAACAACCTAAAAAATAATCATCCTGTTAGATGAACCATTTATATTCGAAATCTACATTAAGACCTCTAGGGACCAGTGTTTTGAGTTCGAATATGGTCTTCATTTCTAGTTTCGCTAAATCTTGTTCAGTGTTCTTGGTCCTCCAATTTTTGTTACATATTTTGATGCCACAAAAGCTTTTTAAAAATTTCACATCACATACATGTTCTTTTTTAATATGTAGAGATACATTATGGAGTTCATTTCCTTTCTTAATGTTACGAATGTGTTCCCCTAATCTCTCTTTGAGCATTCTGCCCGTTCTGCCCACATATTGGGTCCCACATACACATTCCAACAGATATATGACATTTTTAGTTCCACAGGTGATAAAATCCTTTATGGTATATTCATGTCCCGTAACAGAGGATTTATAATGAGTGATCTTATTCTCTGTATGACATACTTTACACATGGAGCATTGGCCGCATCTATAAAAGCCTTTTGATGTTATACGTGAAGGTCTTTTATCTAACACATTCGTAACATTAAGAAAGGAAATGAACTCCATAATGTATCTTTACATATTAAAAAAGAACATGTATGTGATGTGAAATTTTTAAAAAGCTTTTGTGGCATCAAAATATGTAACAAAAATTGGAGGACCAAGAACACTGAACAAGATTTAGCGAAACTCGAAATGAAGACCATATTCGAACTCAAAACACTGGTCCCTAGAGGTCTTAATGTAGATTTCGAATATAAATGGTTCATCTAACAGGATGATTATTTTTTAGGTTGTTCTTTTATAAACCTGTTACTAATATCTTGTTTTTATGTTTGTCTGTCCTTTTGATACCCGGCTCTATATTACTATATGACCATGATGTATGAAATTATTTATATATTTATATACTGTAATTTTTTATATACCGATGTTTTTATTGATGTTTTTATTATATAGATGTTTTGATGTTTGTTCATCGATCCATTTTTATACATGTATTTTTGTATCATTATGTATTATTAATATGATGCAATAATGTGGTAACATGCTGCTACATATATAAGAGCCGGGTCCCATAGGTTACAGGTGTGAAACATGATAGGTGGAAACACGATCATGTGACCCGCCATCCAGTATAAATCAGACACTGAGATAGACAGCAGTACGTCTTGAAAAAGGAGGAATCCGAAACACGTTGACGTCAGTACTGCTTGCTGGCTCACCTCATCCCAGCGCGTCAGACAAGGTGAACGGGAACCGTCTGCGGCTCTGTCCTACGCATCTGCAGCGCCTGAGACAAGAACTTTCCATCCCCGCAGCAGCGCCCCGGATCTCCTTCTTTGTTTTTTATCGTGTGTATTCTGTTAAATAAATCTGTGTGACAATTCTTTGGAGACTGGACCGTGACTTTAAAGATACCGTTATGTGAACTCGGGTCAGAAATAAAAAGTAAGTTATACCCAATATGTACCGAATCTGCCTATTACCGCTATTTGATGTTTGAAGAACAAAGATACCTTTTAGTGTACTCGTGACAGAACTATTAAGTAAGTGTCCAGGAGATTACACCCCCCTGCTTAAAGAAACTGTTATGTGAACTCGAGACAGAACAAGAAAGTAAGTGTGGTTATTAGCCCACTAACAACGTCAGCTGTGCTCTGATCTCCAGCTCACGATCAAGTTTCTACCAAGCGCTGGTTATCCCACTTTTTGTATTTGTAAATATGTAACATACTAAAAAAATTAATTAAAACACGTAAATCTCATGATGTACTTTCAATAACCATCAACCAATAGAGGGGTTCACTTTTTCATTTATTTTTTTAGCCTCCTATATGCACATGGCACCAATTAGCCCTGACACTAGCTTGCCAACTGAATCATGCAACTAAATATTTGGTACTTGTGTATTATCACAGCACCCACATTTCTTACGTACGTCAACTTAGTGAAATCGCATCGCATCACGTTATAGTAGCATGCAATGCGATTTTACAATTCCAGCTCCATGTCATTCCCGCCCCCTGTCACATCTTGTCAGAAACTCACTCTGAGGTGATTTTCTGTGGTGACAAGAAGTGTGCCTTAGAGCTCGTGGTTTTTCAGTGAATTTCAGTGGATGTTTACTGTGATATCCAGTGATAACTTGAGATGGCTGCATCAATGAGCCTATTTACGCTCCCTCAGACAGAGAAGGACGCTGTCCAATTTTTTAAGGAGCATCACCTGCTGCCAGTGACATCTACCTGCACAAATGGGCACCTTATGCACTTGTCCATCAAGGAGTGTATATGGTGGTGCCATATAAAAGCTTGCCGGCAAAAGGTTAGCTTGAGTGCGGCCCATTTCTTCCCGGGGTGCCGCTTATCATTCCTGACTCTTTTGAGATTCATTTATTCATGGGCAGAGGAGCTGACCTCAGTCGAGTATTGCCAGCGTGAGCTCCAACTGTCCAATAAGACTGTGGTGCTGTACAACGCATGGATGCGGGAGGCCTGTACCATGGACTTGATGGCACAGCCGCAGCGCCGTATTGGTGGACCGGGCCAGATCGTCAAGGTCGACAAAAGTCTTTTCGTTAAAAGGAAAATCAATGTCGGACGCATTTTACCACAGCAATAGGTATTCAGGGGCATCTCACTTGAAACTGGGAAGTGCTTCATCACAGTTATGGAGAAACGTGACACCAGCACTCTTATGGCCACCATTAATGCTAACATCGAGCCTGGAACAAGCATTGTTGGCTGTCATATAGCACAGAGGAGTTGGAACTGGCAGGATACAATCATGCCCGTGTGAACCACAAATATAACTTTGTCAACCTCAAAACTGGAGTACACACTCAAATAATTGAACGCCTTTGGGGGTCCGTGGAATGGCGGAACAAGGGGCAACGGGTAACAGCACGCCATCATTTGGAGTCCTATTTACAGAAATTTATATGGCGGAAATGTTTGGCGGCAGATAAGCCGTTTGAACGCATACTACATGCCCCGACGCTGCTCCCAAAGGCAGATTGACTGTTCTTTTATATTTTTTAGAAATTATTGTCGTTATTCCTAGTGTTTTCATTCATGACTGTTCTTATTGTAAGCTGACTCCTATCATTGTCATTTGTGTTTTTGATTATTGTCATTATTGATTTTAATATGCTATTTGATCATTAATTATTTACTAAATTATACCAGTTATTCGTGAACACACGTTGTCATTACTGTGTCAGAAGTATGATATCACTGGTGTGAATGTGTCCAGAAAAGACCCCCATTATCCACGTCATCCTGAAGTGTGGCAAGCACAGTGAGTCCCGCGAGGGGTGGCGGAACGCGTCCTCTGACCTTTTCATACCCCCACTATCAACGTCGGCGTGGAGTTGATCTTATATAGTGTGGCGAGCGCAGCTAGCCATCGAGCCTGAAGCATGGCGAGCGGACGCGGATTACTTTACATGTATTTCAGTGTGCTTGCCACGCTTCGGGCTCGGTGGCTAGCTGCGCTCCCAACACTAGATAAAATAAACTCCACTCCGACGTGGATAGTGGGGGTATTAAACGGTCGAAGGACGCATTCCGCCGCCGCTTCCCATGCTTTGGGGTGGCGTGTATACTGCAAAACAATGCCAGAGGTGCTTATAATTTTAAGCACCCATCACATGTAATACTATGCACAAATCATATCTCATTGCATCACATGGAATAGTAAGCACTCATCACATCTCATGGCATGGGTGCTTGTACAATGAAATATCGCATCACATTGCATTTGGTGCAATGCGATCCTATGCGATATTTCATTGTATAAGCACTCCTGTGCACTTAATATGGACACGCATCGCACAGTACTATACATGGTATGTGATGCAAAGCAATTTTCCTATGCAGAGTAGCCTACTGAGCTATTTGCTTAGTGGGTGCCGTGCTAATACACAAGTACCAAATATTTTTCAATGTTACTTAATTGTAGTATCTTCAATAGTTTTATTTTCTCACTCTGTACATGCACCAAAATGAAGTGCTCATTAATTTGTTTTATTCAGGCTAAAGTGGCATAAGTGGGCTGTAATTGGGCATTTACATGTGTACACGTACATCCAACTATATTTGATTGTTCTTTTGTACCAGTATTAGGTTGGTACAGAATGCACTCATAACGATAATGTCACACCAGGGGTCTGAGTCGCAGAGACTGAGACCTCTGGTGGGGACCTGGACCGGTACCTGAACCGGGGAGGTTGTAGATGACCCTTTCACATGTGATGCGAGACAGTGCACCCAGAGCCAGTAATCAGACGGAGATAAAAGTACAACCAGATTTATTATGCAGAAGGTTGTCACGGTACAGGCAGTAAAGTATGCAATGATGGAATATATACAGTCACTGTAGATAGCAATACTTTACAGCTGGATGGAATGATGGAATCAATGGTGGAACATCGGATCCGGAATATCGGATTGAAGATGGAACTGTGGGTCCGGAATGACGGACTGTAGTTGAGGCTGTAGGTCCGGAACAACGGACGGAAGCTGTAGACTGTGGGTCCGGAATATCGGACTTCAGGGCCGATGGTAGAACATCGAATAGGACCAAAGTCCTGGAGCTAGGCTTGGATTGCTGGGCAGCGGATACTGGATCACAGGAGATGGAACACCCGGACTTCTCAGGAGATGGAATACCTGGAACACACTGCAGCAATGGAGAACATGCACCAGCAGGTAACACTTGCATAGACAAATGACAACTGAAGCACTAGCATTGATCTGAGAGCTCCCAGCATACTTATACCCACTGTGTGGCCATGATTGGCCGGGCAGGGAGATCAGATCACACAGGATTGGACAGGAATGACATGTGACTGGGAAAACATGGCAGCCCCCATGTCAGGCTATGGCGGGAAAGACTGTTTGTATGCACCATGCTCGTGGCCGGGAGCAATTGCGGCGGACAGGCGGATTGCCGAGCACTGGACACTGTCTCTGCGGGTGGAGGACGCCGGCTGTGACGAGATCTGAACCGCAAGCTGAGCCTGCGGAGGCACTTAGCCGGTAAGATGGCCTGACGTAATACCCGGATCAAGACAGATAAAAGCTCGGAAACCATAGCAATATCCAAGCCCAAGGCAGTAGAAAAAAAATCCCAGCTAAATTATCACCTTTTTCCAATTGCAAAAACAAAATGGGTCCAGACACCATGTATTTTCACCAAAAAGGTGTTTTTTTTTCAGGGTTAAAATGGGCCCATGATTGGTAATACCAATAATGATCATCAGACTAAGGGGGTATTCAACAGCCGTGACCCTGTCCCGTTCTTGGTCTGCTCGATCGAGAAATTGCAGGTGGGATTCAATGTCCCGCCTGCCACGGGGTGATAAAGGGGCGTGGCCACGAGAAGTGGTTGGGAATCGGCGAGCTGCGGCTGGGAGCTCATCAATTCCCAGCCGTTCTCGGCAGAACGAGCCCGATTGCTTGTGAAGTCGGGCTCGTTCTGCGAGATCCCATGCTCAATGCTGTCGAGGAAGATAGCATTGAATAGGGCGCTGCAGGAGATTGATTACCACCCCTAAAATTGCAATAGGAATATAAATTCTACCACTGAGTCAAGTAAAGCTCTATATATGGGTAAATATAGAAATTTAGTTCAGTCACAGTGCACAAAATACTTTATCCCAAAATGATTAAGCTTGTTCTATTTTGTCCAAAATGTATACTTTATAGTATGATCTTGACTAGACCATTATCTAGCCATTTTTCATTTTTACGGTGAAGTATAACAGGTTTGATCAGTTCACAGATACTCTTTATAATATTTTTAAAGCACTGCTCACCCAGATTAAATTAAACTCGCTCAACCTGGTTACATTTTACAGTAATGTAGGTATTATATTCTTATAATTATTATAAGGTATAATCCTTATATTTTCTCTGCATTGAAGAGATTAATGAAGCTCCAACTCAAAGAACTTGTGTCTGATTGCACCATAAATTATACACTTATATTAGTTCCCTGTCTGCCATTTATGACACTGATTGGCAAATATGGCCAATGTGATGTGAGACACAGGCCTGTGATGTCACTTTTATGACAGGAAATTACTGACCAGCAATATTCAGTCAGGAGATGCCGTAAATACAGCTTTCATTCCAAGTTGATAAACACCAGGTGGCTTCATTCTTTGTACATTGCTTATTTTATGAATGCACAGCATTTTCTACATCTTTAACATGGCCCGTATTACATAATAATCAGCTGTCTACTGGCAGTCAGGGATGCAGATTATACCTTATGAACCACTTGTCTCATTTTAATATTATGCATCATTTCTTCTAGTCATGCTCAGTGGGTTGAAGATAATTATACTAGCTACAGTGATATTTTAAAATATCTAAGGCAGGTTACACAGAGAGTCAAAGACATTGGTAAAAATGAAAAAAATCCCACTAAGAAAAAAAAAACTGATATACAGTAGTACAATTTTCTGAGCATATTAAATCATTGCAGTAACACTGTATTTTAGGTGACTCAGAATAAATACACATTCATTAAGCGTCGACCATGCAAAATACTATATCTGTGACAGGACAAATACAGCAATCTGTACATGGGCAGTAAAACTAAGGGAATTAACTTTTTTAAAGTCGATAGAAATAATGATATTATTAAACAGGTAAATGTATATATTCCAAAATTCAGGGGCAATTCTGAGATTTTAAAATCACTTACAAATGTGCCCTGATTCAGTTAAAATTTGTATAATAACGGCTTATTATTTTTGTACAAATCGCCTATAAGTCTGATTTAGTCTTATGCAATGCAGATATCTATGGAATTGAGTGATTTTTGCATGCATCATGGTCACGCTGTACTTGCATCAAGTTACCATAGCAGGGGTGGTGGCGGTGTGGTACCTCCTGCTGTGCAGGTGTATCCTGACCACTTACCTGGTGCTGCATCCTCTCACCTTCTGGCTGTAATGAACAATGGTCCTGGTAAACTCCAGCACCTAGATACGAACACCTAGGAGGAAGGAGAAGTGATGAGTATGGTTCCTTCTTAGCACAGACCAATGTACCCTCTGTTCCGCGACGTCTATACAAAAGAAAGCTTCGGGCTCTGGGGAGCATCATCCTTGGCACATGGCCTCATGAAAACGGAGTGTCACCTATTGGCACTCATGCAACTAGGTTAAGACTTGACCTTGCACAACGATGAAGGGTCCACGTACACCCTAAAGAAGGAAGGAAGGGAGACAGGCAGAGACAAACGTACAAAGATAATACTCACTCACACTAAACATGCAGGTCCCTGTACAAAAACAAAAACACCAATAGTATGCAGGGCCTCACTCACTAGTGTGCCATGCAACTAACTTACTACATCACATAGCCTTCAAACTGACTATGAGTGTATGGTGTGACACAATCTAACAGTACTACAACAAAGGAAGCCCTGCACAGAAAACAACATACACAATAAGGATTATGGTACAAGAAAAAAGTGATGGCACCATGCTTTTTATTGCTGCCTATTACGCCTCCCTACCTAGAGCTAGCCAGCTCATATACTTACTAAATGTTCCCGTTACCTAGATGGGGACCGGAGAGGTGACAGCCGCATGGCCTGTCTACCTCTTCCCCAAGCCCCCATGGGAAACTCCCTATACTCTGGGGGAATCACAATACTGGGTCTAGCACCCTCCTCTATGCACCTGCAGGCTTAAGGCCTGATTAAAAAACACGGGCCTAGTGTCCGCTTAACATTGCCAGAGTGACTTTGGCCTAATGCCAGTCACTTACAATACAGTATGCCAAAATCATAACTGCAGCTCATGCCTAAATAGCCCATTGGCCTAGAGCCCAATTGGTGGGGCTTCGGGCTTAATGCCAAGCTAACTGTGGGCCTTATTCTAGTTCACTCTTTCTGACAAAATTCTTCTTAGATGGACAAAACCACATGCACTGCAGGTGGGGCAGATGTAACTTGTGCAGAGAGAATTAGATTTGGTGTGGGGTTTTACTTCAAAGTGAGATCTATATTGCAGTGTAAAAACAAAGCAGCCAGTATTTTCCCTGCACAGAAACAAAATAACTCACCCAAATCTAAATCTCCCTGCTAATTTTACATCTGCCCCCCTGCAGTGCACATGGTTTTGTCCATCTAAGAAGGATTTTGTCAGAAAGAGTGAACTAGCACTCTATCATAACATGATAGGCATGTTATTTGGCAACAAAGTACTGTAAATTTTAAATATATTTTTATTGTTTATATTTTAGTGTGTTTTTACTTTAATAAATTGTTATAGACATTACAGTGCGCTCTCAGTGTTATTGTATATTCTTCAACTAGAATAAGGCCCCATGTCCTTGGGCCTAGATGCCCAGTTATGGGTCATGGATCTAGCACCCAGATATTGGGGGGGCCCGGGCCAGGAGGGCCTAACAAGTAATTGGCCATGGGCCAAGAGGGGCTGACTAACAGTGCCCACGGTCTATAAAGGCCTGACTGTGCCCACTGGCCTAATGCCCGTACACCTGCTGGTCTAGGGCAGGGGTAGGTGGCCATCTACCTGATGTTGGGAGTTCCACTGGGGGGGGGGGGAGCTTCTTTAGCTTTTTTGCATCCCAGCCTGGCTGACATCCCAGACAGCTTTTCTGTAGTCTTCTTTTATTCTACCAGATGGCACCAGAGATCTTCTTTCCTGATCCTGGCTTCTTCTGGGCTCTTCTGCTGCTGTCTTCTTTCTTTCCCGGCATCCATTTCTGTCTTTGGGAGCATTCCCGCGCTCCTCCTCTGCCATCAGACCTTCCGCCTCCCAGTGGTGTCTGATGGCAGATGCCGGGGGTGGGGACGAGTACGGCGCAGTACTTTTCTTTAGTTTTTATTAACATTGAAATGTTTGATTGCCAGTTGGTTCAGCATGTTCCCTTTAAGGATCAATATGTCCCCTACATTGTGGCTTATCATTAAAACCACATTGTTAGTACCTGATGGGACCCTTATTAATGGACACATCTGATCTACTGACTTGCTGTGGTGTATATTTTGTATATTTAATTATTCTCATTGTTTAAGCAAGTACTGTATGTGTAATTTGCTTCTCCTCCTGTCGGCAACCAACACTTTGGTTCCAGACACTGGATGTTATGTCTGTGTGACTGGGCAGCATGCGGTGGCTGGCAGAGGTTGATGGCATGGGGGAGGCATGGCGGGGGACGGGTGGGACAGGTGAGCTCCTCTTTCATTATGTATGTATATCGTTCTTGGTGCTATATGTAGGTGATGCCTTTTGATAAAGGTGTATTGACACCGAAATGGCCCTTCAGGGTTCCTGGATAATATCTCCATGCTGTCTTCAGCCAGTCTGTCCAGGATAGATATGATAAGTATTCTGCCTGTACCATGAGCAGTTGTTCAATTATTGCCTACCAAAGCATTACATTTTAATTGCATCAAATAGGAGTGCTGGTCCTTTCTGAACATTGTAGGCCTATCCACCTCCTAATGGGTTAGAAGGGAATATATATAGATGTATAATATATATAAAAAATACACACCACCACAGTTTTCACAGGAATGGAATATTTTCTTTTGCTATACTTTTTATATACTGTACAGTATGCTCCGATTTATTGAAATTTAATAGGATGAGAGACTCAGAAAGTGAGAGATTTGGTAAGAAATCTCCAGTTTGTTTAAAGCGGCAATCATTTACACTGCAAAACCAAATTGGTTTGATATATACATTATATCATTATATATGTTATATACATTTTAAAGCATTTGGGGCAAATGTATTCGGCCTGGAAAAGTGATAAAGTGGAAGGTGATAACGCACCAGCCAATCAGATCCTAACAGTCAATTTACAAGCTAGGTTTGAAAATGACAGTTGGGAACTGATGCATCTTCCCCTTCCACGTTATCACTACTTCGGGCTTAATACATCTGCCCCTTTTTTATTTCTTTACAGTCTCATCCCCTCCTTCATTAAGACAACAAATTGTATTGATAATGATCATGATTTTAAAATTCAAATATTTAGAATTATAAGCCGCAACAACCTTTCATATGTGTCGACCATTGCCATGTCAACCCATTGATTGCGTCAACCTTAGAACATATCGACCACATGCACTCTTGATCTAGACATTTTGTGGCTGTCATCCAGATACTTTCTGAAATCTCTGTTTAACATTAGTGAGTTTATTTAAAATGATGGCACTTAGGACTTGATTTTTTTTTTTTTCAGAGAGTGGGGTAATATTAATTGAAAACTGGCATAAAAAAAGATCTAAAAATAAAGATTTGCTACAAAGTTTTATTATAAAAAAAATTCTTATACAAGATGGAACTGTGGGTCCGGAATGACGGACTGTAGTTGAGGCTGTAGGTCCGGAACAACGGACGGAAGCTGTAGACTGTGGGTCCGGAATATCGGACTTCAGGGCCGATGGTAGAACATCGAATAGGACCAAAGTCCTGGAGCTAGGCTTGGATTGCTGGGCAGCGGATACTGGATCACAGGAGATGGAACACCCGGACTTCTCAGGAGATGGAATACCTGGAACACACTGCAGCAATGGAGAACATGCACCAGCAGGTAACACTTGCATAGACAAATGACAACTGAAGCACTAGCATTGATCTGAGAGCTCCCAGCATACTTATACCCACTGTGTGGCCATGATTGGCCGGGCAGGGAGATCAGATCACACAGGATTGGACAGGAATGACATGTGACTGGGAAAACATGGCAGCCCCCATGTCAGGCTATGGCGGGAAAGACTGTTTGTATGCACCATGCTCGTGGCCGGGAGCAATTGCGGCGGACAGGCGGATTGCCGAGCACTGGACACTGTCTCTGCGGGTGGAGGACGCCGGCTGTGACGAGATCTGAACCGCAAGCTGAGCCTGCGGAGGCACTTAGCCGGTAAGATGGCCTGACGTAATACCCGGATCAAGACAGATAAAAGCTCGGAAACCATAGCAATATCCAAGCCCAAGGCAGTAGAAAAAAAATCCCAGCTAAATTATCACCTTTTTCCAATTGCAAAAACAAAATGGGTCCAGACACCATGTATTTTCACCAAAAAGGTGTTTTTTTTTCAGGGTTAAAATGGGCCCATGATTGGTAATACCAATAATGATCATCAGACTAAGGGGGTATTCAACAGCCGTGACCCTGTCCCGTTCTTGGTCTGCTCGATCGAGAAATTGCAGGTGGGATTCAATGTCCCGCCTGCCACGGGGTGATAAAGGGGCGTGGCCACGAGAAGTGGTTGGGAATCGGCGAGCTGCGGCTGGGAGCTCATCAATTCCCAGCCGTTCTCGGCAGAACGAGCCCGATTGCTTGTGAAGTCGGGCTCGTTCTGCGAGATCCCATGCTCAATGCTGTCGAGGAAGATAGCATTGAATAGGGCGCTGCAGGAGATTGATTACCACCCCTAAAATTGCAATAGGAATATAAATTCTACCACTGAGTCAAGTAAAGCTCTATATATGGGTAAATATAGAAATTTAGTTCAGTCACAGTGCACAAAATACTTTATCCCAAAATGATTAAGCTTGTTCTATTTTGTCCAAAATGTATACTTTATAGTATGATCTTGACTAGACCATTATCTAGCCATTTTTCATTTTTACGGTGAAGTATAACAGGTTTGATCAGTTCACAGATACTCTTTATAATACTTTTAAAGCACTGCTCACCCAGATTAAATTAAACTCGCTCAACCTGGTTACATTTTACAGTAATGTAGGTATTATATTCTTATAATTATTATAAGGTATAATCCTTATATTTTCTCTGCATTGAAGAGATTAATGAAGCTCCAACTCAAAGAACTTGTGTCTGATTGCACCATAAATTATACACTTATATTAGTTCCCTGTCTGCCATTTATGACACTGATTGGCAAATATGGCCAATGTGATGTGAGACACAGGCCTGTGATGTCACTTTTATGACAGGAAATTACTGACCAGCAATATTCAGTCAGGAGATGCCGTAAATACAGCTTTCATTCCAAGTTGATAAACACCAGGTGGCTTCATTCTTTGTACATTGCTTATTTTATGAATGCACAGCATTTTCTACATCTTTAACATGGCCCGTATTACATAATAATCAGCTGTCTACTGGCAGTCAGGGATGCAGATTATACCTTATGAACCACTTGTCTCATTTTAATATTATGCATCATTTCTTCTAGTCATGCTCAGTGGGTTGAAGATAATTATACTAGCTACAGTGATATTTTAAAATATCTAAGGCAGGTTACACAGAGAGTCAAAGACATTGGTAAAAATGAAAAAAATCCCACTAAGAAAAAAAAAACTGATATACAGTAGTACAATTTTCTGAGCATATTAAATCATTGCAGTAACACTGTATTTTAGGTGACTCAGAATAAATACACATTCATTAAGCGTCGACCATGCAAAATACTATATCTGTGACAGGACAAATACAGCAATCTGTACATGGGCAGTAAAACTAAGGGAATTAACTTTTTTAAAGTCGATAGAAATAATGATATTATTAAACAGGTAAATGTATATATTCCAAAATTCAGGGGCAATTCTGAGATTTTAAAATCACTTACAAATGTGCCCTGATTCAGTTAAAATTTGTATAATAACGGCTTATTATTTTTGTACAAATCGCCTATAAGTCTGATTTAGTCTTATGCAATGCAGATATCTATGGAATTGAGTGATTTTTGCATGCATCATGGTCACGCTGTACTTGCATCAAGTTACCATAGCAGGGGTGGTGGCGGTGTGGTACCTCCTGCTGTGCAGGTGTATCCTGACCACTTACCTGGTGCTGCATCCTCTCACCTTCTGGCTGTAATGAACAATGGTCCTGGTAAACTCCAGCACCTAGATACGAACACCTAGGAGGAAGGAGAAGTGATGAGTATGGTTCCTTCTTAGCACAGACCAATGTACCCTCTGTTCCGCGACGTCTATACAAAAGAAAGCTTCGGGCTCTGGGGAGCATCATCCTTGGCACATGGCCTCATGAAAACGGAGTGTCACCTATTGGCACTCATGCAACTAGGTTAAGACTTGACCTTGCACAACGATGAAGGGTCCACGTACACCCTAAAGAAGGAAGGAAGGGAGACAGGCAGAGACAAACGTACAAAGATAATACTCACTCACACTAAACATGCAGGTCCCTGTACAAAAACAAAAACACCAATAGTATGCAGGGCCTCACTCACTAGTGTGCCATGCAACTAACTTACTACATCACATAGCCTTCAAACTGACTATGAGTGTATGGTGTGACACAATCTAACAGTACTACAACAAAGGAAGCCCTGCACAGAAAACAACATACACAATAAGGATTATGGTACAAGAAAAAAGTGATGGCACCATGCTTTTTATTGCTGCCTATTACGCCTCCCTACCTAGAGCTAGCCAGCTCATATACTTACTAAATGTTCCCGTTACCTAGATGGGGACCGGAGAGGTGACAGCCGCATGGCCTGTCTACCTCTTCCCCAAGCCCCCATGGGAAACTCCCTATACTCTGGGGGAATCACAATACTGGGTCTAGCACCCTCCTCTATGCACCTGCAGGCTTAAGGCCTGATTAAAAAACACGGGCCTAGTGTCCGCTTAACATTGCCAGAGTGACTTTGGCCTAATGCCAGTCACTTACAATACAGTATGCCAAAATCATAACTGCAGCTCATGCCTAAATAGCCCATTGGCCTAGAGCCCAATTGGTGGGGCTTCGGGCTTAATGCCAAGCTAACTGTGGGCCTTATTCTAGTTCACTCTTTCTGACAAAATTCTTCTTAGATGGACAAAACCACATGCACTGCAGGTGGGGCAGATGTAACTTGTGCAGAGAGAATTAGATTTGGTGTGGGGTTTTACTTCAAAGTGAGATCTATATTGCAGTGTAAAAACAAAGCAGCCAGTATTTTCCCTGCACAGAAACAAAATAACTCACCCAAATCTAAATCTCCCTGCTAATTTTACATCTGCCCCCCTGCAGTGCACATGGTTTTGTCCATCTAAGAAGGATTTTGTCAGAAAGAGTGAACTAGCACTCTATCATAACATGATAGGCATGTTATTTGGCAACAAAGTACTGTAAATTTTAAATATATTTTTATTGTTTATATTTTAGTGTGTTTTTACTTTAATAAATTGTTATAGACATTACAGTGCGCTCTCAGTGTTATTGTATATTCTTCAACTAGAATAAGGCCCCATGTCCTTGGGCCTAGATGCCCAGTTATGGGTCATGGATCTAGCACCCAGATATTGGGGGGGCCCGGGCCAGGAGGGCCTAACAAGTAATTGGCCATGGGCCAAGAGGGGCTGACTAACAGTGCCCACGGTCTATAAAGGCCTGACTGTGCCCACTGGCCTAATGCCCGTACACCTGCTGGTCTAGGGCAGGGGTAGGTGGCCATCTACCTGATGTTGGGAGTTCCACTGGGGGGGGGGGGGAGCTTCTTTAGCTTTTTTGCATCCCAGCCTGGCTGACATCCCAGACAGCTTTTCTGTAGTCTTCTTTTATTCTACCAGATGGCACCAGAGATCTTCTTTCCTGATCCTGGCTTCTTCTGGGCTCTTCTGCTGCTGTCTTCTTTCTTTCCCGGCATCCATTTCTGTCTTTGGGAGCATTCCCGCGCTCCTCCTCTGCCATCAGACCTTCCGCCTCCCAGTGGTGTCTGATGGCAGATGCCGGGGGTGGGGACGAGTACGGCGCAGTACTTTTCTTTAGTTTTTATTAACATTGAAATGTTTGATTGCCAGTTGGTTCAGCATGTTCCCTTTAAGGATCAATATGTCCCCTACATTGTGGCTTATCATTAAAACCACATTGTTAGTACCTGATGGGACCCTTATTAATGGACACATCTGATCTACTGACTTGCTGTGGTGTATATTTTGTATATTTAATTATTCTCATTGTTTAAGCAAGTACTGTATGTGTAATTTGCTTCTCCTCCTGTCGGCAACCAACACTTTGGTTCCAGACACTGGATGTTATGTCTGTGTGACTGGGCAGCATGCGGTGGCTGGCAGAGGTTGATGGCATGGGGGAGGCATGGCGGGGGACGGGTGGGACAGGTGAGCTCCTCTTTCATTATGTATGTATATCGTTCTTGGTGCTATATGTAGGTGATGCCTTTTGATAAAGGTGTATTGACACCGAAATGGCCCTTCAGGGTTCCTGGATAATATCTCCATGCTGTCTTCAGCCAGTCTGTCCAGGATAGATATGATAAGTATTCTGCCTGTACCATGAGCAGTTGTTCAATTATTGCCTACCAAAGCATTACATTTTAATTGCATCAAATAGGAGTGCTGGTCCTTTCTGAACATTGTAGGCCTATCCACCTCCTAATGGGTTAGAAGGGAATATATATAGATGTATAATATATATAAAAAATACACACCACCACAGTTTTCACAGGAATGGAATATTTTCTTTTGCTATACTTTTTATATACTGTACAGTATGCTCCGATTTATTGAAATTTAATAGGATGAGAGACTCAGAAAGTGAGAGATTTGGTAAGAAATCTCCAGTTTGTTTAAAGCGGCAATCATTTACACTGCAAAACCAAATTGGTTTGATATATACATTATATCATTATATATGTTATATACATTTTAAAGCATTTGGGGCAAATGTATTCGGCCTGGAAAAGTGATAAAGTGGAAGGTGATAACGCACCAGCCAATCAGATCCTAACAGTCAATTTACAAGCTAGGTTTGAAAATGACAGTTGGGAACTGATGCATCTTCCCCTTCCACGTTATCACTACTTCGGGCTTAATACATCTGCCCCTTTTTTATTTCTTTACAGTCTCATCCCCTCCTTCATTAAGACAACAAATTGTATTGATAATGATCATGATTTTAAAATTCAAATATTTAGAATTATAAGCCGCAACAACCTTTCATATGTGTCGACCATTGCCATGTCAACCCATTGATTGCGTCAACCTTAGAACATATCGACCACATGCACTCTTGATCTAGACATTTTGTGGCTGTCATCCAGATACTTTCTGAAATCTCTGTTTAACATTAGTGAGTTTATTTAAAATGATGGCACTTAGGACTTGATTTTTTTTTTTTTCAGAGAGTGGGGTAATATTAATTGAAAACTGGCATAAAAAAAGATCTAAAAATAAAGATTTGCTACAAAGTTTTATTATAAAAAAAATTCTTATACAAGTTGAGTTTCTTTCGTTTTTAAATGCTCACTTCCACAATTGCCCTTTGAGTATCTTTCTTTAGAAGTTTATCATACTGAACCAGTCACTGTCAAGATGGTCTGTAGAAACACAATCCTCAGTACAATGATGAGATAACCTACTGGTGTTCTTCGATACATTTTTTTAAGTAGTCAGCCACTTGGCCCTATCTGCAACCCTAGGAGCATAGCTCAAAGGGACAATCACATCTGATAAGTGGTGAGTGATTTAGGCAGTGGAATAAACAAGTAGGACAGTACACAAAATAAATGTAAACCAAGAGTTTTTCACTGTTCAAGCTTTCAAATATACTCAGCAATCTAAACTTTTATTAGCATTATATGAATGTTATAATATAAACAAATAATAAATGCAATCACATTCATTCAGTAAAAGAACAAATCAATATAATTTTCAACGAATTTCGCAAGAACTTGATTTTAGATCATTTGACTAAAAAATTGATCTAAAAATAAATGGCATATTCATTTAGTTAATTTAATTATGTCATATAAAGATAACCATGCCCTTATATAAAATTAAATAAAATAGGGAGGCAGACAAAAAAGCAACTTTTGCTAATTTTATTTTAAGCCAGTTATTCCCAATTGTAAATTCAACTACCGCTACAAAAAAATGGTAAGCTGTGTTCTTGAGCATTACTGTTGTTAAGGTGCGTACACATTGTACACTTTGTGCAGTTTGGGCTATGTATGATTTTGGCATCGGCCAAATTTGGCTATGTAAGATTTTGGAGATATTTAATTTTTACTATACAAGAAATAGCTCATATTAGATTGTACCCTTTGTAGTCAAAATTAAGCTATTTTTCCTTGTAATATTGACCATGTGGTAGTACCTGCTACATTGCCATTGATAAAGTCCTGCACAGGACAAAACACATTTGTCACACCGGGATTGGTACGAAATCCCGGTGGTCAAAATCCTGATGCCAAAATCCCGACAAGGGGGGACGAGGATCGCCCCCCCCCCCCCCCTTGCGGGCTCGCGGGCTCGCAGCGGGCCCGGTGCCTCGCTACGCTCGGCAAACTCCCATAGAGGGAGAAAGTGTCAAGATTTTGGGGGCATCTGGATTTTGACCACTGTTATTCCGACCGCCGGGATTCTAACTGCATCCTGTCACACCATCCCATTACATGCCACAGGTTTTGTATTTACCATAGATTGTTGTATGACCAATTTGCAAGGTTAGTATTCTAATTCAGGGTTGCCGACTTTCAAAAAATCCTCTACGGGAGAAGCCCGGAGAGGAATCTTGCATTACGAGTTTTGGGGGCGGGGCTTAATGGTGACGTCATTAAGCCCCGCCCCCATTACGGCAAATAGCCGAAATACCTGATATCCATGGAGGGGGTCCACCTAATTCCGGGAGGGTTGCCCACCCTTCCGGGGGCCGGGAGGAAGGACCCGATTTTCGGGAGACTCAAATTCCGGGAGGGTCGGCAACCCTGTTCTAACTATTAGCAAGTAAACATCATTAACCATTAATGACAAATGTCACGTACTGTAGTGCATTAATAGCACCTTAACCACACATACTGTAATACCCTATTAGCTATCTAGTAACACCACAGCAAGGATGAATAGATGACAAAGATGATCCCAAACCTTAGGGCAAGTTTCTCCTGTCATGTCTTCTCTTGAATTTTTTGCAAACCACCAGACATGCAAAACATCTTTATATTGGAGGTGACAAGATGAACAACCAGCTTACAATAACATTATTTACCTATTGACGGTGATCAATCTATTGATCAGAATTTACAGACTGCATTTGCCTGGTTCCATTTGGATTAAGACCACCCATCCCACAGTTTTTTGAGGAACTGCATAGGACATTAGCCATATAATTGTGATATTATCAATTGGGCTCTGAACAAATATCCCCCAACCCTCCCCCCGCATCGATATTCTGTATTTCATATATCATTTGAAGACAGAGACATCTTGCATCAATGCATCTAAGGATGACTCTCTTTTCCTAGAATGCTGTTTATAACACTCAGTACTACAAATGCATGCTGATGCCACTTCCCCCCCATACTGACCCTTCATACATGTACCCCTGTATTCTTTCGACAGACTCTAACTTTGCATCCATCTTTTAGCCTCTTGCCTCCCCTTCAAAGCAAAATTGTGAAAGAAGCTCATAGGTTTATATACTTTAGCGTACAGCCATCAAAAGCTGGTGTTACCCACCGGATCCAAGACCGAGAATGCATCACATTCCAGAGCTTGAGATAAATGGGAAATGTGGTCAAGGTATTTAAAAAAGGCAGTTTTCAGGATTTTGCCAGCATTTTCAGGTTAGTTTATCTTACCGAGCAAAGAAGGAAAAGACTCTCTCTGTTTTGGGGCACTCTTTATTTGGTGGATTACGAACTGTAATCCGTTATGGTTCAAAATGAAAATAAGAAATATCACCTGTAGGTTGTACGTAGGGACACAAGTTTATGGGAGTAACACACAATATATATATTAGCACCGCTCTTTGGAGAAGATTCCAACCGGGGGCTGGTGTCAATAAGTGGGATAGAATATTAAACGTGCTAGTTATACATGGCAGAGTGGGATGGATGATTCCATCCTAGGGTGTAAAAGAATTATTAAAATATAGCTTTTATTGATCTTCAATTAAAATAAACACTAGACAAGAACGTTTTTTAGGCGTTCACACACACAAACATAGAACATATATGTTAGTACCACACTTGATAGTTAGTGCCCTGTGGGCAACTGTTGCCCAGTGGGCATGTACTCCTCAAATTGGGGAGCGTAGGCTGTCTGTCACAACACAGTGGATATAGTTTACAGGATGGTAAATATTTTTACTGGTTCAGCTCTATAAGTATCTCAATTTTACAGTCTACTGAAACAGGTATTTGCAACAATGTATCCACAAACAAACATTCTCTTGTAGAGTTTATAGCCTGTAGGTAAACTCCTGAGTCTGTAGTGACAGGTAATTGTAGCCAAGTGAAAATTCTATCACGAAACAATGTATAAGCAGGACAATTACCTTCCTGTTATGTTGCCAAAGAGGATGATATATTAGAAATATTTGTGCCGCAAGGGCCACAAAATAAATGTTCACACAAGAATTATTTCTAGTAACAGTTGCAGTACGCATCAATTGACAAAAGCTGCCGCAGAATTATATCAAGTAACAGTTGCGATGTGCAAGGATTGAGCTGAGCTGCCACCACTTATTTGATGCAGTCAGTAATGCCCGTGTCGTCAAACCAAGCCAGCTGTTAGATGAACACTCTCAGTGCATTGTAGAGTGCTAGGTCTGTCAACAGGTATGTCAACTGTTGCATTGTCGACATCTAGAATGATACCCAATACGTGCGAGTAACCCTGTCGTACTTGGCCCACAAATGCGTATACGCAGTGATGTGGTTTCTTTACACGTACCCCCTTATCATATGACCAGGATAGATACCAGTATGCACAGGCATCGAAATGCCCCCTATCAGTTATAATATAGCACTACTCATCGGTGCTATTTGGGTCAATAGTTAGTGGGTTTACGTCTACAAATTGTGCTATTCAGAAAATATAGTTACATACATGTAGTACAGATTCTTGTCATCTGGGCTAGGCTGCCGCTGATATTCACTTCTAAACACCGGTGATGATAAAAAATATATATAATATCTTATTGGTGTCAGCGGTTAGTGTGTCGATAGATTCGACTGTGCTTATCAGGACAGTTTTCTAGTTAGGTACATACAGCGAGCTCATGGGTATTTTAATTATATAGGTATTTGTATACACAACCATCTAGTTATGTTTTACAGAAGAATGAAATTTTAGTGCAGCAGGTACTCCCGCGGTGTAGTGGGATAGGTATCGGGAATGTGGGAGTGGGAAAGGGAAAAGGAAACGGGGGGAAAGGAAGAAAGAAGAGGGGAGTGGGGAGGAAGAAAAAGAGAGGGAATAGAGTTGGGATCAGGGGTCTGACTGTAGCCAAAGAGTCTGGGTAATCCCACCGACTTTATATACCCGTAGCAATGGCGGGATTGTCTGGTTCGAGGTTAGAAAGTCCCCTTTCACCTCTGGCAGGCTGCCCCTTCCTCAATTGCCAGCTGCCACCTGGTAAGGGTGGGCTGTTAAGGGTATTGTGGGGGAGGGACCCTGCTCATTGTGGGGTCAGTGAGAGTGGAAGAAAATCTGTGTTAACCCTTCAGTGAGAGAGCGGCTGCTGCCCAGCCTGGTATACCTGTAGCTCGAGGTGGAATACTGTATTTATCTAGGAGAGGTCACCCTTCTCCTATAATACCTTCGTACGCCCCAAGCAAGTTTCCATCAATTTAGCAGATGGACTTTTAAAGGTATGGCGGGTGAGCGGGCTCTATAGTACACTAGAAGGGATTTACTACCCAGACCATACAGTGGGATGCTGCTGTCAGGTTAGTATGCCAGGTTCCCCTGAATGGACACAGTCCAGCGCAGGGTGAGTTACTGGTTAAACAATGCCTGTTGAGTGATCCCTGAGGGGGAAGGGTTAGAAAGAGGGAGAACAAGAGGAATTAGAAAGCCTTCCAAAATGCACTGCTGTTTTCCCCATGTGTCAGAATGCACAATAGTGGAAGGTGAGCGGCACCTGTCAAGCTGAATGGGTAAGCGGGGAGAGTGGGATGTAGTTGGGAACAGCGGAAAGTAGCGGAATGGGGGTGCGGGGAAGAGCCTGGCGGGAGGGGAGGGTTGGGGGATGCGGGAGATCTGATACCTGTGAGTGCACTCCGTACACTATGTGGGACCGTCTATGTCCCGCTGTAGGCGCCCGGCTGCTGTATGTCCCAGGATGGTGTTGCGTGCTGCTGTGGACGATGCGGCTAGAGCGGGGAGGCGCACGACATCTGCGTCTCTCCCCGGAGCTGCTTAGGTCGATTGTCAGAGCCGTCCTGTGTAAAGAATGCAGTCAGCTCCGAATGCTGTTGCGGCTGATGCGGCTGGGGGTGGGAGGCGCACGCTACATGCGTCACTCCCTCAGAACCAACGATCGTTTCACCGTCTGGCTTCTTCAGGGTTCAGGTGTGTGATTAGGGGCAGTCTATGGGCCGTCTATTTATCGCTCAGATGCTGGTATCTGATAGGTTCTGTCTCCTGTCATTTGCATGATCTGGACAAGACCTGTGGCTTCAATTAAAGCAATGCTGTAGATAAGGGGAGTATGTTACCTGTTAACATGGTGCCGTATAGTTTTACATGGTCTCGAAGAGACTCATGTATACAGTTCAAGTTGTGCTGAAAATAAAGAAATATATTGCTAATTACCAAAATGCCTGTGGCAAAGTATTAGTATTATTATTATTATTAACTCCTGTATGGCTGTACTGATAGATTGCTTGCAAAGGTAATGCAATCTATATTGGGAGTAATCAGTACCAGATAGATGAAAAGTATGAGAGATATCCGTGCAGCCAGAATACATGCGAGGGAGGGGAGAGGTAAAGTATGTATGTCGCTATGCCGTTTAATAGGGCAAGCGGGGAGGGTATCTGCGGACAGAATATATAGTCGGAGAGGGAGAGATTGTATGTAGACTTGTGTATCCACCCATGTTGAGACTCTTATACGTCCTTATTGTTTGTTAAAAAAGGAGAAGGATGAAGGTGTAGCCCGTTTGTTTCAGCGGCTATTACCGGTGAGATTGTGTGTACCTAAAGTGCCAGGGTCACCGTGAACCCTGTGTCCATCTAAAGAAACACCATAAGTTTGAAGAGCAGCAGCTCCTTACACAGCCACTAAGGGCCTCACAATCACGTATAATGTCAAAACCCCCCCTTTTTTTCCCTGCACCACATTATCTATCACTACTAATAAACCAGCCCCACCTTGGCAGGGGCGCACTCCCCTTCTTAGGATTATTCACTATACTCTCACTCACATCATGTGTCACATATTCAGTGACATGCGATACATGCTGTTTGTTACCTCAACTTATGGTGTTTCTTTAGATGGACACAGGGTTCACGGTGACCCTGGCACTTTAGGTACACACAATCTCACCGGTAATAGCCGCTGAAACAAACGGGCTACACCTTCATCCTTCTCCTTTTTTAACAAACAATAAGGACGTATAAGAGTCTCAACATGGGTGGATACACAAGTCTACATACAATCTCTCCCTCTCCGACTATATATTCTGTCCGCAGATACCCTCCCCGCTTGCCCTATTAAACGGCATAGCGACATACATACTTTACCTCTCCCCTCCCTCGCATGTATTCTGGCTGCACGGATATCTCTCATACTTTTCATCTAT
This sequence comes from Crinia signifera, assembly GCF_055691185.1. Classification (NCBI taxonomy): domain Eukaryota; kingdom Metazoa; phylum Chordata; class Amphibia; order Anura; family Myobatrachidae; genus Crinia; species Crinia signifera. Next base: position 78,252,068 of record NC_139222.1, read on the forward strand.
CTGGTACTGATTACTCCCAATATAGATTGCATTACCTTTGCAAGCAATCTATCAGTACAGCCATACAGGAGTTAATAATAATAATAATACTAATACTTTGCCGCAGGCATTTTGGTAATTAGCAATATATTTCTTTATTTTCAGCACAACTTGAACTGTATACATGAGTCTCTTCGAGACCATGTAAAACTATACGGCACCATGTTAACAGGTAACATACTCCCCTTATCTACAGCATTGCTTTAATTGAAGCCACAGGTCTTGTCCAGATCATGCAAATGACAGGAGACAGAACCTATCAGATACCAGCATCTGAGCGATAAATAGACGGCCCATAGACTGCCCCTAATCACACACCTGAACCCTGAAGAAGCCAGACGGTGAAACGATCGTTGGTTCTGAGGGAGTGACGCATGTAGCGTGCGCCTCCCACCCCCAGCCGCATCAGCCGCAACAGCATTCGGAGCTGACTGCATTCTTTACACAGGACGGCTCTGACAATCGACCTAAGCAGCTCCGGGGAGAGACGCAGATGTCGTGCGCCTCCCCGCTCTAGCCGCATCGTCCACAGCAGCACGCAACACCATCCTGGGACATACAGCAGCCGGGCGCCTACAGCGGGACATAGACGGTCCCACATAGTGTACGGAGTGCACTCACAGGTATCAGATCTCCCGCATCCCCCAACCCTCCCCTCCCGCCAGGCTCTTCCCCGCACCCCCATTCCGCTACTTTCCGCTGTTCCCAACTACATCCCACTCTCCCCGCTTACCCATTCAGCTTGACAGGTGCCGCTCACCTTCCACTATTGTGCATTCTGACACATGGGGAAAACAGCAGTGCATTTTGGAAGGCTTTCTAATTCCTCTTGTTCTCCCTCTTTCTAACCCTTCCCCCTCAGGGATCACTCAACAGGCATTGTTTAACCAGTAACTCACCCTGCGCTGGACTGTGTCCATTCAGGGGAACCTGGCATACTAACCTGACAGCAGCATCCCACTGTATGGTCTGGGTAGTAAATCCCTTCTAGTGTACTATAGAGCCCGCTCACCCGCCATACCTTTAAAAGTCCATCTGCTAAATTGATGGAAACTTGCTTGGGGCGTACGAAGGTATTATAGGAGAAGGGTGACCTCTCCTAGATAAATACAGTATTCCACCTCGAGCTACAGGTATACCAGGCTGGGCAGCAGCCGCTCTCTCACTGAAGGGTTAACACAGATTTTCTTCCACTCTCACTGACCCCACAATGAGCAGGGTCCCTCCCCCACAATACCCTTAACAGCCCACCCTTACCAGGTGGCAGCTGGCAATTGAGGAAGGGGCAGCCTGCCAGAGGTGAAAGGGGACTTTCTAACCTCGAACCAGACAATCCCGCCATTGCTACGGGTATATAAAGTCGGTGGGATTACCCAGACTCTTTGGCTACAGTCAGACCCCTGATCCCAACTCTATTCCCTCTCTTTTTCTTCCTCCCCACTCCCCTCTTCTTTCTTCCTTTCCCCCCGTTTCCTTTTCCCTTTCCCACTCCCACATTCCCGATACCTATCCCACTACACCGCGGGAGTACCTGCTGCACTAAAATTTCATTCTTCTGTAAAACATAACTAGATGGTTGTGTATACAAATACCTATATAATTAAAATACCCATGAGCTCGCTGTATGTACCTAACTAGAAAACTGTCCTGATAAGCACAGTCGAATCTGTCGACACACTAACCGCTGACACCAATAAGATATTATATATATTTTTTATCATCACCGGTGTTTAGAAGTGAATATCAGCGGCAGCCTAGCCCAGATGACAAGAATCTGTACTACATGTATGTAACTATATTTTCTGAATAGCACAATTTGTAGACGTAAACCCACTAACTATTGACCCAAATAGCACCGATGAGTAGTGCTATATTATAACTGATAGGGGGCATTTCGATGCCTGTGCATACTGGTATCTATCCTGGTCATATGATAAGGGGGTACGTGTAAAGAAACCACATCACTGCGTATACGCATTTGTGGGCCAAGTACGACAGGGTTACTCGCACGTATTGGGTATCATTCTAGATGTCGACAATGCAACAGTTGACATACCTGTTGACAGACCTAGCACTCTACAATGCACTGAGAGTGTTCATCTAACAGCTGGCTTGGTTTGACGACACGGGCATTACTGACTGCATCAAATAAGTGGTGGCAGCTCAGCTCAATCCTTGCACATCGCAACTGTTACTTGATATAATTCTGCGGCAGCTTTTGTCAATTGATGCGTACTGCAACTGTTACTAGAAATAATTCTTGTGTGAACATTTATTTTGTGGCCCTTGCGGCACAAATATTTCTAATATATCATCCTCTTTGGCAACATAACAGGAAGGTAATTGTCCTGCTTATACATTGTTTCGTGATAGAATTTTCACTTGGCTACAATTACCTGTCACTACAGACTCAGGAGTTTACCTACAGGCTATAAACTCTACAAGAGAATGTTTGTTTGTGGATACATTGTTGCAAATACCTGTTTCAGTAGACTGTAAAATTGAGATACTTATAGAGCTGAACCAGTAAAAATATTTACCATCCTGTAAACTATATCCACTGTGTTGTGACAGACAGCCTACGCTCCCCAATTTGAGGAGTACATGCCCACTGGGCAACAGTTGCCCACAGGGCACTAACTATCAAGTGTGGTACTAACATATATGTTCTATGTTTGTGTGTGTGAACGCCTAAAAAACGTTCTTGTCTAGTGTTTATTTTAATTGAAGATCAATAAAAGCTATATTTTAATAATTCTTTTACACCCTAGGATGGAATCATCCATCCCACTCTGCCATGTATAACTAGCACGTTTAATATTCTATCCCACTTATTGACACCAGCCCCCGGTTGGAATCTTCTCCAAAGAGCGGTGCTAATATATATATTGTGTGTTACTCCCATAAACTTGTGTCCCTACGTACAACCTACAGGTGATATTTCTTATTTTCATTTTGAACCATAACGGATTACAGTTCGTAATCCACCAAATAAAGAGTGCCCCAAAACAGAGAGAGTCTTTTCCTTCTTTGCTCGCATCTATATTTACTCTCTAGGGTGCACCTCCACGCAAATTACTCCTTGAGACCCTGTTGATACAGGACTCCTAAACTATTCATAGAACTGTGGATCGCTCATACTAAAACGTATCATTTACATTTCTACGACCTGTGCACTGATCTGCCTCCCATCCCCTTTCCCCTTTATAACTTACTAGTTTATCTTACCACCAATCTTTTCAGCACAGTGCGGCATTATATTGTGACATCATACATGCTGCTCTCCAGAAAGGAGCAGTTGAGGCCTGAGATGTGAGACAGGCTAAATTACAGTGTCTTCTGCATCCTTTTAAGTGATGACAGGAGTCACCTCTGAATATAGAAGGCTGTAATAGAACCAGAACTAGTTTTAGTTACAAGGGGTGCAGGCCACATACAGGTATCACCATCATAAAGGTGACAGAAAATGCAGTCCCCACTGCTGTGACATGACTTGGGTGCTACAGTGTGATATTTTCCTGCAGAACTTGGCTCCCATCACAGGTGAAATGCTAGCAAAGCAAGAACTAGTCTTTGGGGGCAGCCCATCATCTCTGTGGATGCTGAGCATGCCCCCGTAGTAATACAACTGGAATTTCCTGTGAGGCTATACCACTTTATGGTAGGACACAGACCTAGTTCAGGCACACAAGGGGAAATGGTAAGGGCAAAGAGTGTGAACAGACAGAGTCATACCTTTGGGCCCACTTTAAGCTTAGATGCAAGGTTTAACCCAGAGGCGTAGCTACCGTAAGGCAGCCACCTCGGCTGCTTGGGGGAGCAAGCGCCAGCGGGGCGCCCCCGGTGCCCGGGCACTCTGGTCAGACCCCCCCTTACCCCTCCGCATGTCGCCGCCACCGCATTCAGTCCGGCACCGCAGATAGCCTCCGGGTTCCGTCTCCTGCAGTAATGAAAAATGTCACGACAAAATGGCTGCCCCCTAATAGCAGACAGTTTTTACGGATGCTAGAGGAGGCCGCCGCCTCCTCTAACATCCCTAAAAAAACTGTCTGCTGTACGGGGGCAGCCATTTTGTCGTGTCATTTTTCATTACTGCAGAAGACGGAGCCCGGAGGCTATCTGCGGTGCCGGACTGAATGCGGGGCCGGCGGCGGCGGCATGCGTAGGGGTAAGGTAATTTTTTGGCGGGGGGGGGCACCACAATATTAGTTACGCCTCTGGTTTTACCCTTAGATGCTGAATGGTTCACAATGGCAACAAAGCAAGTTACTTTCAACCTGGACAAATAATGTTGCAATTAAAGGAGTGCAAATAATTGTATTTCTGCATCCAAGATACAAATTGGCTGCTTTTTCAAATCTGGTATTACTGTAAGTGGTTGTTCAAAAATATGCAAATGTTGTAGCCGCCTGAATGTGTACTGAGACACCCACTGGTGGTGTCTCAGATTCGCCATCACTGTACAAACATCAGTCACTGTCCATCAAAGTACTCCTATAGTACGCCTATAGTCACACAGCATTGTCATCAGAAGTTCCCTCCTGTTGTCAAAGCCCACTTGTCTTCACATTTCACTCACAGCTCTCCTATACTCAAACACTCAGTGACCATCTTCGTCGGCATACTCATCTCCATCATTGGCCTCAAGCCTCTAGTTGTATGTTTTGAGTCCTCACTACTTATATTTAAACTGTAATGTGTATTGAACTGTGGCGCTCTTTATTTGTACTCTATTTTTGTTATTTATTCAATGTTATGCCAAGTTTTGTCTCCCTGCACTGTTCCTTTGTATGACGCTGCGAAACACTTGTGGCGCCTTAAAAATAAAATAATAATAATAATAACAACCATAGAGGATCGAAGTCTCAAGCTATGACATCATACACCATAACATGCCAACATTTCAGTTGCCCTCCCCCTCATCTTTTTTTGCCCACAGATGCCCCCTGACTGTCACAAGCACAGTGTAGAGACCTGCGCACTGGCAAAAAAATTACAGCAACATTGACCAAATATACCTTATTGAATCAGGTTCTAATTTTACAGTGCATTTTACATTTTAGTTTGGATACACCCTTTTCCATTCCAAAGGGTTAATCTACTAAATGTATGATTATAAAACCTGACACATTCCTTTGTGTCAATTCAAGACATTTAAAAAACCATTGCTTTTACTAGCCATTCATTTACTAATGAAGACAATGATGTCATTAAGCAAAATTCCAAGATTTGAGGATTTGCAGGGAGGGATTTACTTTATAGATGCTGTGGTTAACCTTTGTTATCTATTTGTTCTGCCCACATCTCTAGAAAACTGTCAGGATATTGGGTACCTGACTGCTCTTCCAGGGGTGTGGGGATGCCGTGAAAGAATCAGTAGTCTCCCAGGAATTCCGGGAGAGTAGGCAGCTATGGCCAGATAAGACCCAAGTACTGACAACAGTTGCTGGAATGGTCCTTAAGCCACCCCTGTTCAATTGCTCTGCTAGATGTTCCGTAACATCATTTTTGTGCCTATGGCACTATCTACCTTTTTATTTTTAGTAAAAGTTCTACAGAATTTGTTAATTTGCATCCATGTGTTTGCTTGTCTACAAATATTCAGTACCAAGCCGCTGGATCCTTATGTTAGGAAGTCTGATATACAGACTAATTTTGATTTAGAATACCACATGCTAAATAAATAACATTTCTATAATATGGTATTTGTATTTCCATTTTTCCCTTTTATACAGATTATCTGTGCTAGGAAGTAAGCTGTTGCTGGTAACAATAATGGGTTTTTATTCTGAGGATTATATTTTAGTAGATCTTTTGCCTCTTATTGTATTACTTATCATTGGTAAGTGGGATTCTTTTTGCTCCCATATTGTGTGGCATAGAGCCTTCATTTATGCTGAGTGCTGAGGCAAAGTGCTAGTAAAAGGATTAGATTAAGACAGATACTAGCCCTGCTGCCAAGCAGAGCAATGTGCACAGTGAGGTAGATGATAAGCAATTGTCATAGAGCAGAACAAATAGTCATTAGCTGCACATATCATGTTCCAGCTGTTTCCCTGTGTGTGGAGAGACATCTGCTTATAGAATAGAGACTCAATGCATCACTAACACACTTCATCCTGATGCATATGGAATGCATACTCTACCATGACTTCCTGTAAAGTATCCAATCCTCTTGTTCACATTCAGATCCATATTTATCTAAAAGTCCCTTTAAATATGTACTTTTAATTATGGAAGTGCCCTGGATTTTATAATAATTCTTCAATTGTAGTGTAATCAAAAACTGTAGCCTAAAGTGATGGAAGCAGAATTAAAGTGACATCATTGCTGCCAAATATACAGCTCGGTACTGTACAAACAAAAGTGATGGTATATAACTAGTCTCGGATGAGATCTCTTTATAATAAGAAGCATTAAACAATGTATTGCTTAGCAAATGGTTCCACTGCAATATGTGGGAAAGTAAATCAATATGAGATTGTCTGTCCTTAGCCCTGGATGAGAGTTTTGACTGGCAGCAGCTACACTTCTTCTACAATGACCTTCGCAGCTGACAATCCTGGATGTAGCTTGCAGCTTGTAAATCATCTATCACTTCATACAGTGTCATCACAGGCTCTGTACAGTACAGGGAAACAGCATCCGAACAATGGGTTGTAAAATCACCTGGAAAAGTCATGTTGACCTTTTTATGTGTCAATCTTTTCCAGATCGACTTCTTGGTCTATTGACCTATTGACTCTCTAAATGGACACTGTCAACTCATTAATCCAGAACACATAGAAACAGGTTCAGCAATTAAAACTTATCCCTTTATGTAAATATTTTCTACATAAATATGTTTTGTGTATATATATATATATATATATATATATATATATATATACACACCAACTGGACTGCGGCACTTGGGACTTGCTACAGGAAAATAACCACACGTAGCCTCTCAGGGACGTTTCAGCCGCAGGACGGCTTTTATAAAAAAAACAGCTTACATTTGATAAAAGCCGTCCTGCGGCTGAAACGTCCCTGAGAGGCTACGTGTGGTTATTTTCCTGTAGCAAGTCCCAAGTGCCGCAGTCCAGTTGGTGTATGTATTGTCTGGTCAGTTGAGGCTGCGCCGGTTACTGATGGCACGGGGCCAGTATCGGAGCATTGGAGCTGAGTGCCGGCTAACTTGCATACTATATATATATATATATATATATATATATATATATTGATAGCAGATATCGCACCAGCTTCACAAAATGTTTAGGTGACCGTGCTCAGGCCAGTAGTACATATAGCAATAGATCCCACAAATGAATGGGAAGACCAGCACCAGTCCAATGTACGAATGAAAAATAGTTTATTGTCACGGAGGACACATCATAATGGGCATGAAATCATGTCAGCACAACAAAACACCCAGCAGGCTATACTTAGCATCTCAGGCTGTAGTAAGTGTAATGGCATCGTCTCCTTACTACAGCCTGAGATGCTAAGGACGCCCTGAGACCCCCCGGTAGGCCTATTATAGCCGCTCGGGGATCTTTGTGCGAGCCTCTTGCTAAATTTGTGGATGCCTTCTTGCAGGACTGTGTGCAGAACACCTGCACCTATTTGAGAGACACTACTGATCTTTTGATTAAACTTAAGGCCTTAGGGGATATTCCTGATAACACCATCATGGCTGGTATAGACGTCACCAGCCTCTATACCTGCATTCCCCACTCCCAAGGCCTTTCAGCAGTTAGTGACCTCATTAGAGACAACTCCAATTACTGTGGTCCCAACCCTCACTTCCTGATGCAATTACTTGAATTCACTCTTACGCACAATATTTTCATATTTGATGGTAAATATTATAGCCAAGCATCAGGTTGTGCAATGGGTTCCCCGGCAGCGCCTTCATATGCGAATTCCTTTATGTACAAAATTGAAAACCAAATTTTTTTGACCAATGCCACGTTCCAGAAACATGCCATTTTTTATGCCAGGTATATTGATGACCTGGTCCTGTTTTGGTCTGGGCCAGAGGACATATTGGTAGACCTGTTGAATAGTCATAACGCCTCCGATAGTCCGGTGAAATTCACTTTTAAAATCAGTGCCTGTCAATTAGATTTTTTAGATGTCCGCATCTTAAAATCTGGGAATAAAATCAGTACCCAATTATTCACTAAAGAAACTGACAGGAATATGCTGTTAAAATTCAACAGTTCTCACCCCACCTCTACCATGACTAGCCTCCCCTATTCGCAGTTTCTGCGAGTCTGCAGGATCAATAGCGATCTGCAGACAAGAGATATACAACTGGACCTTATGGTCGACAAGTTTCTCCAAAGGGGCTACCCATGGTCCTTAATTCAAGCAGCCAAGACCAAGGCATGTGCCTTGGACCGTGATACTCTACTATCAGGAGTCACCTCCACACAGACCCCTAAGCCCACACAGGACAAAATAATTACCTGGGTAAATCACTTTTCCAACAAAAGTCCCACTATCAACCAAAAAACCAAACAACTGTGGAACATGGTCAACACTGACCCAGATCTTCCTAGTTTAGTGGGAACCAGGATAAGGGCTGGGTACATTCGGGGTCGCAGCATTGGTGATCAACTTGTTAAATCGGATGTCTCCCTTATGCGTAGCACACCTGCCCATTTTTTATCCAAAAAAGGAGGGTGTTACAAATGCACAGGCTGTGTAACATGCAGTTACATGGTAACAGGGAACACATTTAGACACCCACATTCGGGCAAAATTTACCACATCCGTCAAGTGCTCACATGTACCTCCCGGTACGTTGTTTATTTACTCACATGCCCCTGTGGGCTCAACTATGTGGGCAAAACTAGTTGTACTTTTAAGGAACGCATGGCCAATCATAGGACAGCCATACGGGCAGCGGCAGTAAAAGGCCACAGCGAACAGACTGTGGCCCGCCACTTCTTTGAGGCCAAACATAACATGGCCACCCTTCGCTACCGCATAATAGATCAAATCCCTGACAACCACAGAGGTGGTGACAGGGATAAACGGCTGTTGCAACTTGAAAGCCGTTGGATACACAGGCTAGGTACCCTAAAACCTGGCGGTCTTAACGAGACCTTAAATTTGGGCAGCTTCTTATAATTTATATTATTATAATAATTTTATAGATTCAATGTTTATTGTACTTTATGCCCATGTATAGATCCAGGTACCCAGCATGATACAGTCCCTTTAAAAACATTAAGGGCACAAATATGATCATTAAATAATAACTATGTCACCATTCTTTTAATATCATTATGATTATCATTTTTCCATGTAGATGGGACCATATCCTGGGTCTTGCGGGTTGACTGTGACAACCACCAGCATAACATGAATAGGACCTTAAATTGTTTCACCGGTTATCACATTATTTATATATGACTTATTGATGTCCACATCATGACCGTTTGCTGGGTATGGCCACACTGACATCTAGTGGCCAGATAGGTTGTTAGCTGGGAACATTTCGTTTTTATATGTACTGCACTAGCACTTTACATTTTTTATTCATTTCATTATAGATGCATGTCTTCTGTTATTTTATTGCAATATCATGCCTTATATCAATGTTATGCACTAAACATGCACTTTGCACTTTTCTCCCCCAGCAGCCTGTGACCTCCCCGCCCGGAGTTCTGACGTTTCACTTCCTGGTTGGTGCCAGCAGTGTCGACGGTAGCCTCGGTCGGGTGACGGAGCGGCGCAGAGGGGCGTCCAATTGTAAGTTTTTTTGTATTTAAACACTGCACGTTGTATCACTTGTTGTTTGTGTATTTTGGTCCTGACGACGGGGAAACCCGAAACGGCGTTGACCGCCACACAGTAAAGTTTTTTCACCTCAAGCCCCGGAGTGACGCCTGTGTTTGTCTCCATATATATATATATATATATATATATATATATATATATATATATATATATATATATATATATATATATATATGTACAGTATATGCACCAAACTGTCTGAGATTATGCTAATCCCATTGCTATAGATTGTAAGCTTGCGAGCAGGGCCCTCCTACATTTTGACTGTCTGTAAATACCCTGTTTTGTTGTTTCACTGTCTGCTATTGTAAAGCGCAACGGAATATGCTGCGCTATATAAGAAACTGTTAATAAATAAATAATAAATAAATTGTTTTACTTTTAACTTTCTGTGCTACATTAACAGCCTTAAGAACATTTAATATAAACAGTACTCAGTCAAGGTGTTGTCAGCAGCTGATTTAACAAGCCAGAATGGTTGCTGCAATCAAGATCTATTGTCAAGCCGTTTAGACCTGGAAATACGTCAACTAGAAACATTTGGAGGATGAGGGTGGGAACGGATTTGCTCCTGATTGTGACCTGCATTTGGTTATATTGGTTGTTTACATAATCGATTCACTCAAATACAACCTTCATGATTTACTTTAGCTACAGCAGTGGCCCTTCCTAAGTGAAAGAATTGGAGTTTCTTAATGCAAGTGTCAGCCCTGCAGGGTTTTGTTACCATGGACCATAATTAGCTGGTGGGATGTTCTGCTCTTATATTTGCTGATGTTACAAATGTTTTACTAGACAACCAAGAACAACGAGGTGTCATTTCCTTTACACTAAGACTATATTAGATCTATCTTAAAGAACATGAATTAAAAGTCATTTTAGCTGCCTTAATTTAAAAACTGTCAAAAGCAAATATTACTTTGTCACATCCATCGATCAATTCAGGTTTCTGTAATGAATTATAATTTTGCTTTAATAACAGAAACAAGTAGTTTTCTAAGAAGAAAAAGGAACACAGCTCTGTTTCACCCTGGTGCGTGGCGTATAATATATATAATGTATATAATGTATATTTCTGTGGTCACACACTTCTGGGTCACATGACCTATTGTTCCCAAATAAGGGAGTCTCATTAATAAGATAACAGGTACTTTCAGATAGTCTCTGTTCAGAGATGCATATATTTACAATGATTACAATAAAGGTTAAAATTTAGCACTGCCTTCAATTATATGTATTGAGATATGTTTATTTTTAATGACGGTTACTTTGATAAAACTAGAAGTTTACACAGGTTAATTCACCTTGGTAATTAACAGAGTAAGTATATATTGAGATACCTTTTACACAGTCTTCACTTGCTCCTGAGGAAGCCGGAGGTTACTTTATCCAGGGAAACATGTTGAGCTATTCTCATTGAACGACTGGGACCCATCTACCTATACATGATGCACCGTTGATCTCCTGAATGTCTAGAGCACCACAACGAACTGATACTGTGACTGCACTATCTTATGGGATACCTAGCCCAATCCCTAATATAACAGATGTCAGAGTGGTTTGCCATCAGGAATCTTGCATTCTTAAAATCATAGAATGGTAATATAAACTATCTTCTACCCAGTTGGAAAATGTGACTTTTTAAATGGTCTATTCAGCAACACATACCACGTTAGAGAAATTATGCAATATATGTGATTTATTCACCTTTCTCGTTTTATGATACTTATCTTTATTATTATTATTTTATTAATTTTTATATAATACTTAATTATAGCTAATAAATATACTTTATCATTGTGAACCATCTCATGTATTATCATTCAGCCAGCGCTGGCATACTCACCTGATTGTATTCACTTTTTTTGGGAGCGACTACCCCTTTGCCAGCCACTGTTAATTGCACAACACACACATTTACCTGTTCGCTAGGTTACAAACATATGCATCATAGTGGTCATGAATCAGGCCCATTAATCTGTAAAATAATTGTATTATCAAAATATTGTAGAGAATTTTTTTTTTTTTACAAATATGACATTGTGGAAAGTCTATTTTTAGAAATGGTTAGCTAGGAAATAATAATAATAATAATAATAATAATAATAAAAATATATATATATATATATATATATATATATATATATATATATATATATATATATATATATATATTTTGGAAGAACCGCACTCAGTCCATGAGAGAGGGATACAGGGCGGTGCTCCACTTTAGAGGATTTTTAGGATCCCAAACATAGAATTTGTAGAGAGGCAGGCACTCACCAACACTGAGAGTTTTGTGCAAAAGCAAAGTAGTCTTTATTCGTCACATCAGGGACATCAAATAGGCATCGACGTTTCGACCCACAACAGGGGTCTTTGTCAAGATCATCAACATGGGTACACCAGACAAGATATACAGCTAACCCACTGACCGGCTATTTATGGCTTGCACCCTCATTAGCTGTCACCACCCACTCACCTGTGGCAGTCTAATGAGAAGCACTGAGATCACTAGTTTATATTAAAGCCACACTTACCATTCTATCAGGGCAGGAGGATATACCAGCGTTAGGCACCATAATAAATTATCATAGTCCAAAAGGCAAAGAGAAGCCTGTAGTTACTTAATTAAGTAGCGTGCGCTGAAAGCGGAAGTAGCGTGCGTTCCATGGCTTTGGAACGCACCTCCCGACCGGAAGTGGTCATCCTCAGCGTCTAAACGCCCCCAGGCTGTGTAGCGCATTCACAGCTGCCGCTGAACCAGGAAATGGAGTGCGTTCCACCCAGCTGGAACGCAAACAGGAAGTATCAAGCGGAGACAACCGTTTATATCATTAAACCATAATTTCTCATCATCAATCTCAAGCCATATATAGCGCAGGTCAGCAGGTCACTTGCATTTACAATTTATTGATTAAAAACACTAATGTATAGACAAAAACAATAATGTGAAAAAAATGAAAAAATGAAAAATATAAAAATAAAAAATACGCATAATCAAATACGTGTAAAGGAGAGAAAAAAATAAGAAATACACAACAAACATTTATTGCACTACCCCACAGTCCATTGCTTCTCACGCTCATGAAGCCCTCTACAGAAATACATTATAGGCATTATGCTCATTTAGACCCCTTGGGACAAGTGTCCCCAATTCAAAGATCCATCTCGCCTCCTTTCTTTGTAGCACCTTCTCCCGATCTCCACCATGTTTTAGTGGTGGCACATGGTCTATCAGCATGCATTTAAGACTTGCTACGGAGTGTCCAATCTGACAGAAGTGCCTCGCAACTGGTTTGTCAGATTTTTTATTCTCCAGTGCTTGTCGTATCGATAAACGGTGGTTTGCCATTCTGTCTCTAAACGATCTAGTGGTTAAACCAACGTAATAGAGTCCACAAGGACAGATTAAGATGTAGATCACATACGATGAGGTACAAGTAATTCGATGTTTAATCGATATTTGTTTTCCACTATGTGGATGCGAAAAGGACCGTCCCACCAACATGGAACGACAGGTTGTGCAATCAGCACATCTCACACAACCCAATCTCTGTGATGGTAGCCAGGTTGTAGTGGCCATCTTGGGTTGTTTGGTTGGACACATAAGCAATTGCTTGAGGTTAGGTCCACGTCTGTATGAGAACATAGGTGGTTTTTTGTTTATCCCCTTCATCTTTGCATCAGACGTGATTAAGGACCAATGCTTCTTAACAGTCCGCTCAATGTCCTTAGAGGCAGTATTGTAGGTTGATGGGAATATCATTCTCCCTGCCTCCAATCGCTTTGTAGCCTTACTCTCAGTGGTATAGTGCCTTTTCTTGGCCTTATTCAGGCACCTCTCAATCGTTGCCAATGTGTAACCTCTATCAAGGAAACGCTGACGCATCTCATCAATCTGCATGGTAGTATTGTTACTTGAGGTATTATTTCTTAGTACCCTCATGAATTGTGAGATCGGGAGGCTCTCTTTCAAGGTGCTCGGGTGATGACTGGTAGAGTGTAGGAGGGAGTTTCTGTCCGTTTCTTTACGGAATAATGTGGAGCACAACTGTCCATTCTCACGGTAGATTGTAACATCCAAGAAATTAATCGAATAAATGTCCACTGTATGGGTAAAGCGTATAGGGGTATCAAGAGCATTAAGACACTCCAGCATTGCCTCAAATTCTATCTCAGTGCCACTCCAAATCATAAAAATATCATCGATAAAACGTTTATAACACAAAATCTTTGAACCAAATATAGGCATAATGTGTCTGTTTTCGTAATCGTGCATATATAGATTCGCATATGACGGGGCCAGGGATGACCCCATAGCGGTCCCCGTCCGCTGCATAAAGAATTCGCCATTGTAACAAAAATGGTTCTGACCCAAAACCAGCTCAGCCAATTCCAGCAAAAATTCAATCGGTGGACCATCATGTCCGCCACCAAGGAGGCCAGCCCTCACTGCACCCAGTCCACCTTGAAGGGGAATGACCGTATACAATGAGCTGACATCCATGGTGGCAAACAATGCTTTTTCAGGTATATCATTAAGTTCACTAAGTTTCTCCAGAAAATCAGTGGTGTCCCTGATATAACACCACATCCTCTGAACATGAGTCTGCAGGAAACTGTCAACAAATTTGGCAATCGGTTGTAAAACCGAGCCCATTGCAGAGATAATAGGCCTTCCGGGTGGCACATCCAGTCTTTTGTGTATTTTAGGTAATGTATACAAATATGGACAGACTGGATGGTCCACCCGGAGGTAGGCCGCACATTTAGGGTCGATCCATTGAGCCATGACCGCCCTATCAATCATCAGATCAGCCATTTTTTTGATTTTAAACATGGGATTAATGTCAAGTTTTTCATAAGTGCTACCATCACTAAGTTGTCGTTGTATCTCTGCATTATATGCCGTCCAATCCTGCACAACAATTGCACCCCCCTTATCCGCCTGACGGAACACAAGATGGTCCTTTTTCATTAGATCCTGTAGTGCTTGTCTCTGATCCACAGAGAGATTATCATAGTTGTGTGTATCTTTGCACATCACCATCTCATGCTCAACCATGCGGGCAAAGGTCTTGATGCTAGGGTTGGCTGTCTGTGGGTCAAAAGTACTGGTTTTAACAAATTTGGAGGTACTCTCTGCTACTTGTGTAGTATTGTCCCCGAAGAATTCGCAGAGACGCAACTTACGTGCAAATTTATAATTATCAATGGCCAGTTCAAATTTGTCTGGTCTAACTGTGGGAATGAATAAGAAGCCAAGCGATAACAGGTCAGTCTCCATAGGTGTCAGGGGGTGACTAGAAATGTTAAATACTACCGCTAAGTTTTCCCTTTCCCTCCTCTTTTTCCGCCCCCCGCGCCCCCTCCTGCTCGGGTACTGCTTGGGCGGTCTGTGGGGTCTGGGAACTTGCGGGTTGCTCTCCCTAAAAAAGTCCCAGAGTTGTTGGGATTTCTAGGGGGTCTGTGGTCAGTGAATTCACTCTCAGAATTCGACTGGGAGGAGCTGTCAAATGATCTAAAATGCCTTGACCTAAATGGCCGGCGTCCCCCTTGGTATTGATGGCGCCTGGGTTCCCCCTTGAGCCACCTATATACCTGATGGTTGGTATAGTCAGAGTTCACAACCTCCAGTTTTTTTCCGTTTAAAAGCTATCAAATCACCCTGGTAGCTCTTTACCTGGTCGCCAAGCTTCTCAATCCATTTCTCACTTTTTTCCAAAGAGAGGGCAGGAAGTGATGAAACATTAAATTGTGCTATCTCCTGTTTAACCTTAGTTAATTCGGTACCAACCTCCTCAATCACCAAAAGTACAAGATCTAGTGAACATTTATTGAGCACTCCACACCATCGGGTACAAAATGCCAGATTATTGCGCCCGATGGTGGGTACATTGTTCACCCTGAAACCGCGTGGGATCTTTTTATTGCGAAAATAGTCTGATAGAAATTGACCGTGTAAGGTCAAATCGACTTCCCTTTTCTTTAATTTTAAGATTTTATGATAAAGATCCGCAGCGGTTTCATTAGGCAATTCAATAAACTCAGAGTGGTCAAATAGGACCTTTTCGGCCTCATCATCTGTTAATGAAATCAGAGTATTCTGTGCCCTCTCAAGGGTGGCATCATCAAGCATTGAAATTGCATTTTGCGACATCATAGATGCACTAGAGAGTACGTACAAACTACACACACCAAAAATGAAATAAGAAAGACAAAAAAACAACTTAGAAAAATATTTAAAGTAACAAAACTGGAGTGGCAACTGAGACTAGATTATCTAGGCATGCTAAAGCGGAGAGTTCTCACCCAATCAATGTATGGGGTAGCGCAGTTTCCAATAAAACAGGGGATACACCCCTTCAATAAAGCTGTATACTTGTCATGTTGTAGAACCATCAAACGAGGATTAATATATCCAGTATCATCAATCATCTGTAGCAATATTCTATTTTTTGCACAAAACTCTCAGTGTTGGTGAGTGCCTGCCTCTCTACAAATTCTATGTTTGGGATCCTAAAAATCCTCTAAAGTGGAGCACCGCCCTGTATCCCTCTCTCATGGACTGAGTGCGGTTCTTCCAAAATATATATGGAGTGCCTGAATTTGTTTCATGTATTTCCCTGTTCCAGCACCGACCCAGAATATTGCTACAGATGATTGATGATACTGGATATATTAATCCTCGTTTGATGGTTCTACAACATGACAAGTATACAGCTTTATTGAAGGGGTGTATCCCCTGTTTTATTGGAAACTGCGCTACCCCATACATTGATTGGGTGAGAACTCTCCGCTTTAGCATGCCTAGATAATCTAGTCTCAGTTGCCACTCCAGTTTTGTTACTTTAAATATTTTTCTAAGTTGTTTTTTTATCTTTCTTATTTCATTTTTGGTGTGTGTAGTTTGTACGTACTCTCTAGTGCATCTATGATGTCGCAAAATGCAATTTCAATGCTTGATGATGCCACCCTTGAGAGGGCACAGAATACTCTGATTTCATTAACAGATGATGAGGCCGAAAAGGTCCTATTTGACCACTCTGAGTTTATTGAATTGCCTAATGAAACCGC
The DNA here is from genome assembly GCF_055691185.1 of Crinia signifera. NCBI lineage: Eukaryota > Metazoa > Chordata > Amphibia > Anura > Myobatrachidae > Crinia > Crinia signifera. The sequence goes on from NC_139222.1 coordinate 78,268,982, forward strand.
TGCGGATCTTTATCATAAAATCTTAAAATTAAAGAAAAGGGAAGTCGATTTGACCTTACACGGTCAATTTCTATCAGACTATTTTCGCAATAAAAAGATCCCACGCGGTTTCAGGGTGAACAATGTACCCACCATCGAGCGCAATAATCTGGCATTTTGTACCCGATGGTGTGGAGTGCTCAATAAATGTTCACTAGATCTTATACTTTTGGTGATTGAGGAGGTTGGTACCGAATTAACTAAGGTTAAACAGGAGATAGCACAATTTAATGTTTCATCACTTCCTGCCCTCTCTTTGGAAAAAAGTGAGAAATGGATTGAGAAGCTTGGCGACCAGGTAAAGAGCTACCAGGGTGATTTGATAGCTTTTAAACGGAAAAAACTGGAGGTTGTGAACTCTGACTATACCAACCATCAGGTATATAGGTGGCTCAAGGGGGAACCCAGGCGCCATCAATACCAAGGGGGACGCCGGCCATTTAGGTCAAGGCATTTTAGATCATTTGACAGCTCCTCCCAGTCGAATTCTGAGAGTGAATTCACTGACCACAGACCCCCTAGAAATCCCAACAACTCTGGGACTTTTTTAGGGAGAGCAACCCGCAAGTTTCCAGACCCCACAGACCGCCCAAGCAGTACCCGAGCAGGAGGGGGCGCGGGGGGTGGAAAAAGAGGAGGGAAAGGGAAAACTTAGCGGTAGTATTTAACATTTCTAGTCACCCCCTGACACCTATGGAGACTGACCTGTTATCGCTTTGCTTCTCATTCATTCCCACAGTTAGACCAGACAAATTTGAACTGGCCATTGATAATTATAAATTTGCACGTAAGTTGCGTCTCCGCGAATTCTTCGGGGACAATACTACACAAGTAGCAGAGAGTACCTCCAAATTTGTTAAAACCAGTACTTTTGACCCACAGACAGCCAACCCTAGCATCAAGACCTTTGCCCGCATGGTTGAGCATGAGATGGTGATGTGCAAAGATACACACAACTATGATAATCTCTCTGTGGATCAGAGACAAGCACTACAGGATCTAATGAAAAAGGACCATCTTGTATTCCGCCAGGCGGATAAGGGGGGTGCAATTGTTGTGCAGGATTGGACGGCATATAATGCAGAGATACAACGACAACTTAGTGATGGTAGCACTTATGAAAAACTTGACATTAATCCCATGTTTAAAATCAAAAAAATGGCTGATCTGATGATTGATAGGGCGGTCATGGCTCAATGGATCGACCCTAAATGTGCGGCCTACCTCCGGGTGGACCATCCAGTCTGTCCATATTTGTATACATTACCTAAAATACACAAAAGACTGGATGTGCCACCCGGAAGGCCTATTATCTCTGCAATGGGCTCGGTTTTACAACCGATTGCCAAATTTGTTGACAGTTTCCTGCAGACTCATGTTCAGAGGATGTGGTGTTATATCAGGGACACCACTGATTTTCTGGAGAAACTTAGTGAACTTAATGATATACCTGAAAATGCATTGTTTGCCACCATGGATGTCAGCTCATTGTATACGGTCATTCCCCTTCAAGGTGGACTGGGTGCAGTGAGGGCTGGCCTCCTTGGTGGCGGACATGATGGTCCACCGATTGAATTTTTGCTGGAATTGGCTGAGCTGGTTTTGGGTCAGAACCATTTTTGTTACAATGGCGAATTCTTTATGCAGCGGACGGGGACCGCTATGGGGTCATCCCTGGCCCCGTCATATGCGAATCTATATATGCACGATTACGAAAACAGACACATTATGCCTATATTTGGTTCAAAGATTTTGTGTTATAAACGTTTTATTGATGATATTTTTATGATTTGGAGTGGCACTGAGATAGAATTTGAGGCAATGCTGGAGTGTCTTAATGCTCTTGATACCCCTATACGCTTTACCCATACAGTGGACATTTATTCGATTAATTTCTTGGATGTTACAATCTACCGTGAGAATGGACAGTTGTGCTCCACATTATTCCGTAAAGAAACGGACAGAAACTCCCTCCTACACTCTACCAGTCATCACCCGAGCACCTTGAAAGAGAGCCTCCCGATCTCACAATTCATGAGGGTACTAAGAAATAATACCTCAAGTAACAATACTACCATGCAGATTGATGAGATGCGTCAGCGTTTCCTTGATAGAGGTTACACATTGGCAACGATTGAGAGGTGCCTGAATAAGGCCAAGAAAAGGCACTATACCACTGAGAGTAAGGCTACAAAGCGATTGGAGGCAGGGAGAATGATATTCCCATCAACCTACAATACTGCCTCTAAGGACATTGAGCGGACTGTTAAGAAGCATTGGTCCTTAATCACGTCCGATGCAAAGATGAAGGGGATAAACAAAAAACCACCTATGTTCTCATACAGACGTGGACCTAACCTCAAGCAATTGCTTATGTGTCCAACCAAACAACCCAAGATGGCCACTACAACCTGGCTACCATCACAGAGATTGGGTTGTGTGAGATGTGCTGATTGCACAACCTGTCGTTCCATGTTGGTGGGACGGTCCTTTTCGCATCCACATAGTGGAAAACAAATATCGATTAAACATCGAATTACTTGTACCTCATCGTATGTGATCTACATCTTAATCTGTCCTTGTGGACTCTATTACGTTGGTTTAACCACTAGATCGTTTAGAGACAGAATGGCAAACCACCGTTTATCGATACGACAAGCACTGGAGAATAAAAAATCTGACAAACCAGTTGCGAGGCACTTCTGTCAGATTGGACACTCCGTAGCAAGTCTTAAATGCATGCTGATAGACCATGTGCCACCACTAAAACATGGTGGAGATCGGGAGAAGGTGCTACAAAGAAAGGAGGCGAGATGGATCTTTGAATTGGGGACACTTGTCCCAAGGGGTCTAAATGAGCATAATGCCTATAATGTATTTCTGTAGAGGGCTTCATGAGCGTGAGAAGCAATGGACTGTGGGGTAGTGCAATAAATGTTTGTTGTGTATTTCTTATTTTTTTCTCTCCTTTACACGTATTTGATTATGCGTATTTTTTATTTTTATATTTTTCATTTTTTCATTTTTTTCACATTATTGTTTTTGTCTATACATTAGTGTTTTTAATCAATAAATTGTAAATGCAAGTGACCTGCTGACCTGCGCTATATATGGCTTGAGATTGATGATGAGAAATTATGGTTTAATGATATAAACGGTTGTCTCCGCTTGATACTTCCTGTTTGCGTTCCAGCTGGGTGGAACGCACTCCATTTCCTGGTTCAGCGGCAGCTGTGAATGCGCTACACAGCCTGGGGGCGTTTAGACGCTGAGGATGACCACTTCCGGTCGGGAGGTGCATTCCAAAGCCATGGAACGCACGCTACTTCCGCTTTCAGCGCACGCTACTTAATTAAGTAACTACAGGCTTCTCTTTGCCTTTTGGACTATGATAATTTATTATGGTGCCTAACGCTGGTATATCCTCCTGCCCTGATAGAATGGTAAGTGTGGCTTTAATATAAACTAGTGATCTCAGTGCTTCTCATTAGACTGCCACAGGTGAGTGGGTGGTGACAGCTAATGAGGGTGCAAGCCATAAATAGCCGGTCAGTGGGTTAGCTGTATATCTTGTCTGGTGTACCCATGTTGATGATCTTGACAAAGACCCCTGTTGTGGGTCGAAACGTCGATGCCTATTTGATGTCCCTGATGTGACGAATAAAGACTACTTTGCTTTTGCACAAAACTCTCAGTGTTGGTGAGTGCCTGCCTCTCTACAAATTCTATATATATATATATATATATTATCAGAAGAAACACACATATAATAGTCAACTTTCAGTCAAATATCTGAACATGCCAAAACACATTCCAATTTGGTCAGATTGTTAGGTAGGGTTTAAATATTGAAGATACTGTAGAACATTTATCAAACCAATATTGTCAAACCACTGTATCATGCCTCACAAATGCTGTATAATCCAGATAGTTACAAAATTAAAGTGGACCAATTAGATCATGGGTCCTCAAACTGCGGCCCTCCAGATGTTGTGAAACTACAAATCCCAGCATGCCTTGTCACAGTTTTGCTGTAAGGGAGTGTTAAAATTGAAGGATGCTACTGTCCGATTTGCTTTGCTTTGCCAATGCCAAATGGCATCCATGCATCACATTTTACGTATGAATTTTAGTTTGTTTGAGAAGCAAAAACATATACAAATAACAAATGACAATTTATACAATAGTATCTGCATTGATCTCCCAGGAAATTTCACTTCTCACCATTATTAACATTTTGTAATCAATGAAAAACATGAAAGCACAGCGTTCCTTCAACCAACAAGGTATATAATTAAAATAAATGTGTGTTGCCTCAACACAAAGTTGTCACCTGAACTTTAAACTGCTTTTCTAAGATTTCTAGGAATAATAATAGCATCTTCTTGTTTATCCCACAACAAATCACACTTTTAATAAACTGCACAGTAGTATTAATTTGTTTTTCCAAGTTACCAAACTATAAATAGCCAACATCTTCCACATTGTTCTGCAGAATAATTACTACAATATTCAACATTTACCAAAGAAAAATAATTAAAAATCTTCTTTTAAAAGCATCTAATCGTAAACAAGATAAAAATAAGTGAGATAACCTGTTAACCAACTTACAGTATGTTTAAAATAGATTGTGTTTATAAGAAAATGACCAGAAACTAATTGTTATTTTAGGGTAAGGCAAGTGTAATGCTAAGAATTGATGCCTCAGGGGAAGTCTAGTTTACATCCCTTTGGTGCATGCTTAGCATCCCTAGAGATGCTGGGCTGACCACAAAGAGTAGTGTCTGTCCTACCAGCTTCTTCTCCATGACAGGAGCAGAGCAAATGTTATACTGAAACACTCGGATCCTGGTCACTGTGAAGGTGCTGGCATTTTGGTGTTTCCCCTTTGAATTGTAACATCAGGGAATGGTTCACACACCCCACACAACACACTCTCCACTTTAATGCCCCTGGGGTTAGGCTATATGCTATGGTTGAACAAGTCACTTTTTAGAATGTGTTCAATAGCCTGGAGACTGTGCAAGTGGCTGCATTAGGAAAAGGGTTAAATAAAATGTTTACTAAACATTAAAGTAGTGTTAGGGATACCACCAAGGTGGTATAGGTAGCGCTGTTGCACTTGCCCAACAGGCCTTAAAGCCGCCTGCAGGCTTCACCTTTAAAAGCCACGTTTGTGAGGGCGAATAAGTTTAGCCCCCATTCCAGTGCCACCAGGTCTTACAGAGGGACAAGGATGCTAAAGGAGGCTAGGCAGGGCAAATACAAGACTGGAGTCAGAGTCTGACATAAAAGGAAGGACCAGCCACACAGGACAAACAATAGACACTAGCACACTACTGGGTGCAACTGACACTGGACTACTGGGGCTGATGGTACACACTAGAGCAGTGGTCGCCAACCCATCGCTCGCGAGCTACCGGTAGCTCGCGGCAGCGATCCGGGTGGCTCGACCACTCTGCCCCTGCCAGCCGCCCGCCACTCCATTATCCAGCCGCCCGCCCGTTAGCCGAAGCTCGGCCTCCCTTCTCCCTGTTTGCTCTGAGGGGAGGAGAGCGCATCCCGCGTCTCTCCTACCCCTCACTGTGCATTCCTTTGACTGTGCTGTCTGCGAATCAGAACTCGCGGGCCAGCAGCCAATCAGAAGCCGGCCCGCGAGTTTTGATTGACGGACGCCCAGTCACAAGGAAGTGAGGGGAAGGAGAGACGCTCGGTGCTCTCCTCTCCTCAGAAGGGAATCAGCAGCAGCGGCGGCGACGACGACGACACCGGACACAGACAGCAGCGGCACAGGGGGATAGCAGCACTGGTAAGTCTGCTGGTGCTGGGAAACTGGCATTGTGGGGGCATACTTGTTCATGGCACTGTGGGGGCAAACTTGTTCCTGGCATTGTGGGGGCATACTTGTTCATGGCACTGTGGGGGTATACTTGTTCATGGCACTGTGGGGGTATACTTGTTCATGGCACTGTGGGGGTATACTTGTTCATGGCACTGTGGGGGCATACTTGTTCATGGCACTGTGGGGGCATACTTGTTCCTGGCACTGTGGGGGCATACATGTTCCTGGCACTGTGGGGGCATACATGTCCCTGGCACTGTGGGGGCATACTTGTTCCTGGCACTGTGGGGGCATACTTGTTCCTGGCACTGTGGGGGCATACTTGTTCCTGGCACTGTGGGGGAATACTTGTTCATGGCACTATGGGGGCATATTTGTTCATGGCATTGTGGGGTATATGTGTATCTGGCACTATTGTGGGCATATGTGTATACCCTTTTCCTCTGTCTCCAGTGTTGGGAGGTATGTTTGTGACATATTGGACATTGCAGTGTGTGGCATATTGTGTCTGGGGCATTGTAGTATGCGGCATAATGTGTAAGGGCCATTACAGTGTGTGGCATAATGTGTAAAGGGCATTTTTTGATTATTATGCAGATTTCTTATTTTTAAAAAAATTTGGTAGCTCTTCAGGCGGTTTATTTTGTCTCGAGTAGCTCCCGCCCCAAAAAAGGTTGGAGACCACTGCACTAGAGTCTGTACAATAGATGTTATTCTTACAGGGTAGTGAACCGCAATGGCAAGGTGTTTAAAAATGCAGTTGCTGCAGTGCCTGAATACAATATGAGCAGAAAAATGGACAGAACCAGAATGTGAAGCAATACCGGTTACAGGAAGACAAATGGACTACTGGACTGGACTGGGAAGCAGCGCCAGCACAGGTGCACTGACATGTAAGCACATGTATATACACACAGAAGCTCAATAAGAGCAAGTACACATCTCTAATATATAGATACACATATGTAGGGGGGAAAAAAGCTGCATTAAATTACATCATGTTTATTTACTTTTTTGCCCATTATAATACACTCTAAAATCAAAGCAAATTAGGATGGTTTTGCTAAAACCCAAACATGTGGTTCATGTACATATTTAATTATAACAACAGCTTGTACAGATTTGTCCAGAGTTTCATGACAAAGAAATACTGTAGACATTTATTTGAAGGAGCATTTGAAAATTAAGTATATGATATAAAGACATCCTTGTGAAGAGCTAAAATTGAATTTTATATTATTTCCTTTGCATGATAAGCAGTTAGTAGCTTAGTTGAATAGCATAGACACAGGACAAGAAGTGTTTAAACTTGGCTACAAAGTTCAAAGAATGTTTACTAATGAAATCATATTACAGTACACATACACGCGCCGAAAAGGGGCGTGGCCTCATAGAAAGCAGGCATGTCATCACAAAAAGGGGCATGGTATTACACATTAGACCACACACCGTAATGCCCATTACACATTTTAGAAAACTCTGTAATTCCCATTACAACTAAAGCCACACGCCATAATGCCAATTACACATAAGGCCACACACCATAATGCCCATTACATACTATATAACAAACCGTAATGCCCATTACATACTATATAAAACACTGTGATGCCCATTACACATGGTATAACAAACCGTAATGCCCATTACATACTATTTTACACACCATAATGCCCATTACATATTTAACACATAAGTGCTGCTTACCTACATTCTCATTGCTAGGGGGTTCTTGCTTGATGCCAGGGGCTTCATGTTCGATGCCAGGGGGAGGGAATTGCTCATTGCCAAAAGTGAGGGAATTGCACGTTGCCAAGGGGGAGTGACACTGACACTGGGCACACACAATTTAAAGAAATGACAGCCGGGCAGAAAGAGCTGTGCGCTGCCCGGCTGTATAGTCACTGTCTAAGCAAAGCAGCAGCTCCGTCGATATCTTCATTGCTCCCGCTGGACCGTGAGCCAGGAGCTCGCACCGGGCAGCCAATCAGTAGCAGCATTGGTGGCTGCTCCTGATTGGCTGCCGGACCGCGAGCTCCTATTGGCTCGCGGACCAGGGAGAGCATTGATGATATAGATGGAGCTGCTGCTTTGCTTAGATTATTTGCAATTATTTTGGGTGGGGGGCCACTTAATACTCCCAGTAAATATTCGAGGGCCACACACACATATCTATACCTTTTACACACACATATTTATTTATATCAGTTAATTTAGTGTTTGCAGAGCCCCTACTGTCTATATATATATATATATATATATATATATATATATATATATATATATATAGATGGGTATAGAATCCGCGTCACTCCAAGGGACTTTTATGAAAAATGTATTAAGTATAATATTGATATCATTGTTATCTCGCCGCCGTGCGAGCAGTATTACTCTACCATGTTTGGTCTTGAGGAAAATACCAATGCGTATTGAAACGTCGACCTAGACGACATGGTATCTTTCTGACTTACTTAATAAATTTCTCATAAAAGTCCCTTGGAGTGACGCGGATTCTATACCCATCTATCCACACCTTCACCGAAGGCACCCAGGGCACATTATATGGAGTGAAGAGTGCCGGTTCTATACCCTCTGTATATATATATATATATATATATATATATACACATACACACACACACACACACAGTGTTACACATGTGTATGTATGTATGTATGTATATATATATATATATATATATATATATATATATATATATATATATATATATATATATATCATATATACACTCAAAATAATAGGCTGGCAGCTCCTTACTTTTACTATTCTTATTTTTCACAGGGCCATGGATCCTGGGTGAGGGGGGGCCTGGAGAGGTAGCTAGTGGTGCTGCGTGCCTGCCTCAGTCACTTACACGGACACCAAAACCCATCTGTGCCCGAGGCAGCATTAGTGGGAGTGTGGGAGGGGACGTGGTCACGCTGCAGCCGCCTCCCTGCAATTGGTCGGTGTGACCGCGTCCCCTCCGACCCCCGGACCACCCCTTAGATTCGCCTATGACAGTACATATATTACACGAGTGATGTTTCGAAACTGAAGACAGTAGTAAGAATACAGTAGTAAGTACATTTGAGGATGCACCATAATAATGAATATTAGGGAAATAAGAAACTGTTATTTCATGTATACAGCTGCACAGATGTAAAGGAGAACATGTCATATTCTACTTTATCTGTGTTGAGTTAAATAAGGACATGACAGATGAGATATCTCCAAGAGAGCAAAGCATACAACCTCAGAATATTGCAAGATTAGAAGTTGATAGATTTCAGTATCACAAACAGAGAGTGTAGATGACACTGAAACCCAAGGGAGAACAAAAATATGTCCAAGCTTATATGCAAAGATGGACAACAAAATGGGTATCCAGACAGAGCTTTCTTATATTCCGATAGATATTCTGATAAATTAATGATATGGCAGACAGTAAAGGTCTGAGCAAAGATGCGGTAAGATAGAAGACCACGCTAATCCTGAATTCTTCCTTATTAAAGATTCTGGAGTAGCAGTAAATGATAAACTGCATAAAAGGTATATTTATATTAACTACAAAGGAGAACATTAAAAGAGGAGGGGCTGTGTGCAGTCTCCATAAGGGCTCTAACCAGCAGCCAGGCAGTTTAAACTCTGGCATTGTATCACCTCTTATCGTATGTTTAAGACTTGGGTGTGCAGGTCAGACCCCATTTACATTGTAAATGCGCATACATGTATATTTAAGGTGGAGACTGCTTTTATAGCTGTCATGCTATTTTTGATTTGTGCAGAGCTGGTGCTGTGTAACTCGAAAGAGGTAAAGAAATACCCCACTGTACCTAAACAATACTATAACACTTTTGTAACATTTTTGATAGTCACTAAAAATGAAGCCACATTTTAACGCCTCAATAAAGTGAGATCAGGCATCAGCAATATAATTAAAATGAAATCATGATAACACTGAAATGTGATGCAATAGATTCATTGTGAATTGTAATTAGGGATGCCAATTTTGGGGCATTTTTTGAATTCCAGGAATCGGGATAATTTAGAAAATGCTCGGTCCCGGGATTGGCATCCCTACCAACCTCTGTACCATCTCTCATGCCCCTACACAGCAGCCTGGGACTGTTTGTACTTAGTAATGGTGGGACTGTGGCAGAGTAAGTCACACTACATACTTTTAAAAGGAAAATACCCCCCGTCCCCCATATTAACTTACTTGGGGGAGTGGAGGAGCGGGGCAGACAGCAGGTGGACGCAGTCATCAGGTATGGTGCCAGAACTGCTGAAGTCAAGTGGCGGCAGTGCTTCTGAAGTGGCAACAGGAGCAGGCGGTGACAGGTTTCCGTGGACTAACATACAGCGGGTATGGCCTGTGCAGCGTGACTTATGACCTAGGCACGCTGCACAGGCCACATGCCAGGGTCGGGAACAGCCAGGCAGCATCTGAGTGGGTGCTCAGACACTTCCCCGCATTGGACTGCGCATATGCAGTCTAATCTCAAAATCCTGGGATTGGATACTTCAATTTTGGGATCCTACCGATCCTGACCCCAGGATTGGCCACCCTAGTTGTAATTATGTGAAGCCCATGTTGTCATGTTGTCAAGTACTGTGCGCACAGATTCCACTTTAATTTATAAATTCTTTGGTACAGGATACTTGTAGAAAACATAAGTCAATTACACTATTAACTATTTGAAAAATTAAGCGATAATTATTTCTTTAAACAATAGAATTACTTGTTTTGCAACATAATAGGCAACAGAATGTGGGAGAGTGCCCATTCTTCCTGGGGTGTGGGGAAATACCGCAAAAGCCAGGTGTCTCCTGTACGAACTGGGAAAGTAATTCTGTAGGGGCTCAAACCTTCTGAAAATTAAAATAGTTTTTGTACCTACAATATATCTAGTATATAATATTTTTAATTTAATTTTCTTTGCCTCTGACATATATTCAGAACCTTTTTCTGCAGTATTAGGCTCATCATTCTGTATTTATTAATTCTCTGTTTCTACACATGTTCTTTTCTTTCTTGTTTGTGAGTGCAAATGAAAGAATCAAAGAGTAAACACAGTGATATATCACGAAAAAATTGTGTGCCAACTTTAAATAAAACACTGAATTGTTGTCTGAAAAGACAGCTATAGGTCGTCACTGAGGAAATTCTGTGTCCTTATAATAAAAATGCAAGCAACGTTTCTGAAAAATATATTCTCTCCTTTAAAAGAGTACTGTTGCATAATTTATTGCACTTTGAGAGTGCCCTCGTGCATTGCTTTTCCCTCTGGCGCTAGGTAGTGTTGTCAAGTTCCGGGCATTGAAAAGTGTCTGATGTAAAGTTATTCTGATGTAACCAATGTTCTGTACTTTCCAGATGCATTTTCTTGTACTATGTTAAAATAAGCTTTTGAACACTACACATGCTTTCATTGTGGGTGCAAACATTAAAGTATCAGTGTATTTAGCAATACAAAATTATATTTTAAATTACTGGCTGGCTTAAAAACAGCTTTGAACTCAATATAACTGCAAAAATATGTTAAAGAAAGATAAAAACGCCCCCAAAAGTTGAAACAGAATGTAAATCTAGATTATATTGTTAGATTGATATCCAATTAGCTGCATAAAAATCCTGCAAGTAATGGAATCACAAGGGGGCTTTCCAATTATCCCTGATATCTTGACCTATTATCCTTAGTATTCCCCAGCCTGGAGATACGCAATAATGCATGGGTCAGGGAAGTTATCCTGGATCCCATGTATCATTGCCCAAAAACAGGACTTTTTTTGCCTGGACAATAAAAATGCTGTGTTGGATAGCCTGATAATGACCATTGGTCATATATTGCGCTATTAGATGGATGAAAAAGATTTGGGGCTTATTGGATACCCCTTTTAAAGACACATATAAACAATACTATTAGAATTTTTTTTGTTGCTTTTTATCAGCAGTTTACTTATAAAATTTATAGTATATTCAATTTGTTTTTTAAAGTGTGGAAATAACTTCAAATTTGAATTTATTAAAATAGCATTGATGGAGCTATTATGTAAAAATAATATGCATCTTTCTTACACTCTACAATAACATCTTCAATTATTTAGGCTATGTACACATTAGAACAAAGGGATACAATAAGATATTGCATACAATTTCCCTTGTTTCCCGGTCATGTGATATATGTACATACTATACAATGCGACATAAGATCATAAGATCGTAATATGAGTTCAATTTACCATCGGATATCTTTCATGCATGACTTCAAAATAACTTACTACTTTAAATACTTAACCACTAAAAGAAGACATGGACACAAGTGCTGGAGTTTCAAAGTAATGCCAAATTTATTGATTGACAAGTTGACTATGTAATCTGACTATAAGTGGTGGCAGCACTAAAGAACAGTCAAGGGTAACATAAGCACACACATACAGAACAGCCACTGGTGAAAAACTCTCAAACTGGGTACCCACCCATGCAGGTGGTGTAACCCATCTCCTGTCCAGGACGATGGGTTTTATGACATATATATATATATATATTAGGGCGGAGTGAAAAAACTGAAATTGAGAAATTCAAAATCGGCTAGTGTGGAAAAGTTGTGACTTGACCTGAATAAGAAACGTGCAAAAGCATTTTGATCTGAGTCAACATCTTCTGTTCTGGCAAGAGGCCTAAAGTTTCACTTTTTTGGTGAAAATGACGAAAACTATGAAGATGCTCCGATCTAGTTAAAATTATGTCAGGATGTCTTAGAGTGGTTCATTAATATACTTTAGCATAGTAAAAGAGAGTACGAGCTTGTCCTAGTGCAAAGTGAATGACTTTGGTGGGAGAAAAAATCCCTAATAATTGACCCATTTTCATGGTCACAATTGTGAATATTGTGTGTTTTCTCCTGAACGTGTTTATAATAGAAGAAGCACAAATACTCTAAATGGAATTTTGGTGACACTGTGAAATATAACACTGCATAATAGCCCTTAATCAGACCTGATCCCAGTACAAATTTGTTCTCAAAATGGGCAAAACAAATGCTGCATTGCAGGTGGGGCAGATGTAACGTGCTGAGAGAGTTAAATTTGGGTGGGGTGTGTTAAAACTGAAATCTAAATTACAGTGTAAAAATAATGCAGCCGGTATTTACCTTGCACAGAAACAAAATAACTCACACAAATCTAAAGGTGGCCATACATCTACAGATCGATTGTCAGATTGGGCCGGTTGGAACAAACAGCTGGTAATATCTGAATGACAGTTTTTCAGCATTTCAAAGCAAATGGTCAACTGTCATTTGCTCTCATCTTTTACCAGGATTTTGTTCCAACCAGACAGATCGGACAATAAATCTGTAGATGTATGGCCACCTTAAATCTCTCTGCACATGTTACATCTGCCCCACCTGCAGTCCAGCATTTTTTTGCCCATTTTGAGAACAAATTTGTACTGCGATCAGGTCTGATTAAGGGCCATCATGCAGTGTTATATTTCACACAGTGTCACTGAAATACATGAAATTGGATTTATGCTGCTCTCTTTGCAGTGCATATACAAAGATAGACAATCCTGTGTATATAAATAAGAAATAACTGTTGCAGTCTGTTATTGAAAAACAGTAACTGTTAGAATAAGTATTACAAGTAAGTGTAAACTGTCTAATGTATCATTTTACATATCACTTCTGTTTATTGACAGAAAAACAGTGTTGCATCCCCTATACTGGGAACATGATTGGGCTGCATTACAGCATATAATTATGCCAAAGATAAGCCAATATATTAACTGTTAAATACGTTGAAGTGTATTATGATGTAATAAATTGTAAGCTTGCAGCAGGGCCCTCTAACCCCCAAGTCTGTCTGTCATTACCCAGTTTGTTTTATCACTGTCTACTATTGTAAAGCGTAAAGGAATCTGCTGAGCTATATAAGAAACTGTAAATAAATAAATAAACAAATACATCTAATGTTTAGGGGAAAAAAAACAAGAACATTGATTCAAAAAATAACAGGTTAATCATTCTATGAGTGGTGTCCAGCAGTACATATATGCCAATCACTGTGTTCATTTCTAGGCAGCAGGGCCGTCTTAACAGCAGTGTGGGCACCTGGGCAAAGCAATGCACTGGGGCCCTTACCCATTCTCCCCTCCTAGGGGTGGGGGGTGGTATCAGCAGCATCTTTGATGTCCCACGGGTGGCAGGGGGTGCTCTATCTTCCATTCAACATGTAGGATCTGGAGCAGTAACTTTTGCTAATTACTCCTTTACTGCACAGGTGGTGGGAGGGTGAACACTAACATGTGGAAGGGGGCACTGAGCTGTATGAAGGGTCCCTTGTAAATGACTTCCAGGGAGGTAGGGGGTGTTTTATACACAGGGGACGGTTGGATAATGGAGTGAGCTTAATATTCGTCATTTTCCGGTGGAAGGGCAGCTTGTTTGACTGCAGATATCGCCATTATCTGGAAATAGATTTCTTAGCCTAGTATAAAAACCTAGAGTCCCAACTTTCAGGAGGTGCTGGGAACTTGGGGATCAGAGATCAGGAGCCAGAGCAATCCATTGACAAAAATATAAAACTGTACACGGACGTTTGGAGCTGGAGCAGGGACCGGCTGCTGGAAGGCTGATATCTCTGGTTCTGGGCATGATCGAGACAAGCTGCTAGTGTCAGAGAGAACCTGAGAAATATGACTGGAAATTGTAATTAACAGGTCGGATGTGGACTGCTGCTTTGAAGTTGGATATCTGCAGTTCCCCAGGGCCGATTTTCAAAATTCTGGTATCCCTGGAAAAAAGGGATCCTCAGCTATCAAAATAGAGCCCTTATACGCCTGGGGCCCCTGGGCAAGTGCCCATTAAGCCCATACAAAAAGACAGCCCTGCTAGGCAGGATTGATCAGCAATACTTATTACAGCATAATGCACTTTAATGTATTTAACTGTTAATATATTGGCTTATCTTTGGCATAATTATATGCTGTATTGCAGCTGCAGGTGGGGCAGATGTAACATGTGCAGAGGGAGTTAATGTGGCCATACATCTACAGATTTATTGTCCGATCTGTCTGTTTGGAACAAAATACTGGTAATGGATGAGAGCACTTTGCTTTGAAATGCTAGAAAACTGCCAAAAACTGTCATTCAGATATTACCAGGTATTTGTTCCAACCAGCCAGATCTGACAATCGATCTGTAGATGTATGGCCACCTTTAGATTTGTGTTGAGTTATTTTGTTTCTGTGCAGGGTAAATACCTGCTGCATTATTTTTACACTGCAATTTAGATTTCAGTTTCAACACACCCCACCCAAATTTAACTCTCTCAGCACGTTACATCTGCCCCACCTGCAATGCAGCATTTGTTTTGCCCATTTTGAGAACAAATTTGTACTGCGATCAGGTCTGATTAAGGGCTATTATGCAGTGTTATATTTCACACAGTGTCAATGAAATTCCATTTAGAGTATTTGTGCTTCTTCTATTATAAACACGTTCAGGAGAAAACACACAATATTCACAATTGTGACCATGAAAATGGGTCAATTATTAGGGATTTTTTTCTCCTGCCAGTCAGTCACTTTGCACTAGGACAAGCTCGTACTGTTTTTTACTATGCTAAAGTATATTAATGAACCACTCTAAGACATCCTGACATAATTATAACTAGATTGGAGCATCTTCATAGGTTTCGTCATTTTCACCTAAAAAGTGAAACTTTAGGCCTCTTGCCAGAACAGAAGATGTTGACTCAGATCAAAATGCTTTTGCACGTTTCTTATTCAAGTCAAGTCACAACTTTTCCACACTAGCCGATTTTGAATTTCTCAATTTCAGTTTTTTCACTCCGCCCTAATATATATATATATATATATATATATATATATATATATATATATATATATATATATATATATATATATATATATATATATATATATATATATATATATATAGAGGCAGGGGGTTAGCACTCCAACGAGCCCAAGCGTGATGGTGGCTTGATTAATAAATCCAGTAAATCCGGTGCCTTCCAAATCAAAGGAGGCCAGTGGGGGTCTCCCAGATGTCGGGAGAGTGCACCCACTAGCTACTTAAAACTAATACATCTAACAAGTGACCATTCTTTTCATTCTTTACGGCCAAAGCCAGGCCCCACGACGCAGCACTGCAACATCATAATCAACATGCTCACCACCTAGTGCTCAACCAACCAAACAAATATGTGAAGAGGATAGCAGTGCCCTCAGAGCTTAGGTGGACACCATCGCACTGGTAAAGGCTGTCCTGCTGAAACCTGATTCCGTCATGGAAAATGATGCCCCCAGCATTGCCAACAAATACTGCTCGACTACCACATTGCTCTTTTCACAAGCACCATCCAAGCGAGGACCAGATCTAGCATTACGCCATACCCTCCTGGGAATTAGCGACGACCACGTGAGCTGACAGGAGGGCAAAGCATGTGTGATGGTGTGCAAATCATGTAAGATGACCGACCGCAGCCCTAAGGCGGCCTCATGGCCAATGTCATTGCCACCCAAAAGCAATATCAGCACCTCCGGGACACCATATTCCCCCACTGCTTGCAAGAGCTGATCCTGCACCAACGCATCCCCCTAAATCCTAATCACCGAACCAATCTAGCCTGTGGAAAAACACCCAAGTCAGAAGCCAACAGGGAGGCTCAGAATACAAATGAATGGCCTAAAAACCACACCTTGTTATTCGGTCCACCTGCATATATGTTCTAGAAAGGTGAGACACTGCAAACAACCACAGCCACACACAGACAGAAGAGTCAGGAGAAAGAGACCATGGATGACCAGACCTTGAAATGCAAACACAAAATCTCCAGAGTAAACTAACAAGCACACCATGTCAATTTGTAATTGGAAGCCAATTGTGCCACCCGGGGAAAGTGTACAAACTCAAAGACTCCTGCAGTATGTCGGCCAGTGGTTAGCTCTCTAGTTGACCATGATCTGACATACAAACAGATAAACTAGGACAAATGTATGAACAAAAAGCCTGAATCTGTGTCAGAGTGGCCCGCCTCAGCAGCAGATGTGGCGGCCCCAATCCAAAAGGAATGTGTACCAAACTAACTCGGATTCAGGCCCAGCAATACGAGCCCATGATTCAAGACATGACAAAACTGGTATTTTGACAACGGTGATCCATCCTCATGCATCAACCAAGCTCCAGGATGGTCAGGACAAACCTGCAAAAAATCTCTTGCCAGTTCTACAGGGCACACCACTTCCACCGAGAATGGGAGCAAAGACAGCCACCGCCCTCTACTAGTCTGGTCCATATTGGATTGCCACAAGTTGCACAATACTATGTCAGACTGTACCACCACATCCTTCATATTCAGGGAAGAAGACACTTGTTTAGAAGGGGCCACCAGCTCAATGATTCTGAAGGCCCCATGGAATGCCATGGCATATGCCAACCAGCACAACAGAACCTTGTAAGGGGTATGGAAGATATACCCAAGGGATACTAACAGTGGGAGCAGCAGAGACATATCAATGGGGCCCACAGTGAGAGTTCGCAATGACGGGGAAAGCCATCCGCTTCAACCCCATCCATATCTCCACTTCTTTACAGCTGAAGTCAATGACAGCAGAACACGACTGTTTGTGTCAGAATTCCTTGTCATATGACCTTCACGCACTGTCGCTGTCAGACAGAAACATCACATACAGCATATGTTTATGTGCTCCTGTAGCCTGGTATCTAAATAGCAGGCATCAAACATGAACAGGCCTGTCTGCCACCTGTAAATCTGGAAGTATGCCTCCTCGCCTATCCCACCACAATGCTTTGCCGCCTTATAGTCCTTTTTGGCCTGGGCTGTCATGGTGAAGAAATTAACGTACTTCCACTCCCAAATCCTGTGCTTGATACTGTGAGGCAGACCCCTGAGAATGGCTGTGTTCTCGCAAAGGACCACATTTCCTTTGGGAAACAGCAGAGAGGTGGAGCTACCACTGGTGGACCAGGATAGATGCCGCCACTGCCAAGAATGATGATGGCATTGTCGGGACTGACATCACTCACCCTCCACCGTGGTGTCTGAACCCAAAACTGAGGAGGAGGAATAGGCAGCTGTGCAGTGCTTGCTTTTGCTTCCTAATATTAGAGGATGACTCATCTGATGTACCCTCGATGGGGGGCCTTGCGCACTGCATCAGCCTACACCGCTGCATCTTCAGACATGACAACTGGAACAGGTTCTGGGGAAACAGTTAATTTCCTAGCAACCGACACAAAAACAGAAGGCAATTTGGGAACATGAGATGAAGACACCTGAGTGGGCACAGCAATAGGTGTCTGGAGGCCCAACGCTGTAAGGACCTGTGCAACAACAGAACTCACTGACCCCTGTGCAGAAGCCAGCTGCTTGGCTGCAGACACCGCCAGTGTACTAGTACCCTGGTGTTGCAGTGATAGGTGGCCCAGCAAAGGGGCTAAAATCCCCACCAGTTGTATAGCCTGAAGCATTGCTGAAGGCTCCAGCAGTGCAGCTGCCGTGGGCTGGGCCTGTGCGATGTGGGACCAGCTTGAACGCTGGAGCCATCGCCACCTAGCTAAACAAAGGGGAGACATAGGCTAAGGTGTGGGTGCAGAAGGAGGGGTGGACACCACTATGGGCGTCATCACTGGCCGGCAATACCCTGCACCGCAGGTGTGGTATGTCCAATCAACACGTCGCGGCCCCAGGCCCGCCTCCACCCATGGCCACCATCTCATTATACAGAAGCGGGTGATCATGGCTCAGTCCATGAGGGCCATGTCCCCCTATATTAATAGAGGCATCCGGCACCTGAAAAGCAGCCACAGGGCCGTGGACCAACAGCAGCAGCCAGCCGTGCTGAGAAAGCTGTGTAATCGCCAACCTGTACTGCAGAGTATACAGTGCTGAAGCATGCATGAGCCGTTGGGCCTCATACATCGCGGGTGCACCATCCACCACAGATGGCCATGGGATGAGACCCCCGTGATGCCGCTGGAGACCTGGGCCCCCCCCCCCCCAGCCGCATGTAGCAAGTCCGGTGGCATGCCCGCAGCTGGGGGTGATGCCCCGCTATACACATGCGGGGGCGGTTAGGCCAGGCTGCAGAGGAAATAAAAGATATACAGTAGAAAGTTAGAAACAAGAGGATGACAGTATAGAAAATGGAGTAGATAGAGACAGAAATAGATCAGATAGAAAAGAAAAACAATAAAGCAAACAGACTCTCAATCACAGATCTCACAGTAAACTAACAACTAGCTACTTAAAGTGACAGCATCTATAGAACCCTTTAGTAGTTTATGTAACCTCTGTGCTCAATCAGCCATCAGTTTTCTATCACCCAATATCTCACCATCAAGTCTTTCATGCAGGACTATCAGACTATGGGCCAGATGCACTAAAAGTGATAAAGTGGAGAGTGATAAAGAATTAGTCAATCAGCTCCTGCTATTTTTTAAAATCAGTCTGTAACACAGCAGTTAGGAACTACTTAACTGGTTATTTAACACTTTCCACTTTATCACTTTTTGAAGTTTAGTCCATCTGGCCCCTTGTCTCGTGTGGGCATCTTATGACACATTGGCCCTTATTCTAGTTGACTCGGACTGATGCGTATTTCGGACGGCCACCAAGTGGTCTTAGCCCCGCCCCATTATGGCTGGGTTACCATGGGAACGCCCATGAAACACGGGGCGTATGCATATGGTAATGAGCCCAAACAGCCCTTCATGCCCCTCTCCACCCCCTGCTCGGATGGTTCCGTACTATCCTTTTCTGCACGGAATTCATGCCATGTTCGGATGTGCAAGGTGTTCGCACATGCACAGAAATGCCTCTGCACATGAGCAAACACAATACATTGGCTGTCTGACCGAACACGCAGCCGTCCGACAATCAGAATAAGGGCCATTGTGTGTACACATTGTACAATATCGTACTGGACTGAACTAAATTGTAACAATCGTGTCCAATATTTCATAATATGCATGGACAATTAGGCTGGAATGCTTGGTTCCTACATACACACAAAGTAATACTATTTCAGTCAGCCCGGGTTTGTTGGACAGACCCTCTTCCACCCCCTTGCCATGTAGCAGCAGTCAGCCTATCTCCTATGTGCCGTGGGGTGGCACCTGCCTCCCCTGTAGGCCCACTAAATGTCTAATAGGTGTAGCTTTTCAGATACTATTGTTTTGTATAGAGGCAACCAGGCTACCCCCACCCCCCACATTGACCATGTTTTCTCCCCATTACCAGGGGCCAGCAAAGTGCCCCTGGATACTTTATGATGAAACCTGTATCAGTTCGTATCTCATCACACAAGCTAAGACTGACGTTTTTGGTAGAAGAGAACAGGTCGCATCATGTTTTATGTGAAGTTTAATTTTAATCAGATTTGAGTAAAATTGTGGATAAACAGTAAAACGGCCGGTAAACAGTCATTTTTTGTTTATACAGTAGGAGCAAGTTTCATCTTTGCTCCTTTGGCCATGGCTATTCTATTGTTCTCAGCTGCAATACGTATTGTATTGCAGCTAAGAACAATAGAATAGCCATGGCTAGCCATGACCAAAGGAGCAAAGATGAAACTTGCTCCTACTGTATGTGTATTTGGCATTGAGATTGTATACCTCACAACTGTCCCAATTACAACGGGACAGTTCTGCTAATTGCTGTCTGTCACCCTGTCCCTCCCAGTGGTCACAGTGTCCCTTGGGCATGTTGGGGGGAGCTGAACAGCCTGTGCTTGCTAAATAGATGCCGTGCCCATGCACTCAACATCTCTTCAGTACAGGGAAGGAGTTGAGGGATGTCCTGCTGTTATTTGAGTGATAGGTCACACCCCTCAACCATCACCTCCATCACCCTTGAAGTTCTGCATCCTTTTTGGCACCACTTGTATCTACAGTGCGGCAGGTTTCAATTTGCAAAGTACAAAAGTTGGGATGTATGAGATTGTGACTGCCATGCAGGTAATTATTTTTTTTAATCCTCAATAAAATGTCACTTTCCACTCTTCAAGCATACAATGTATAAACATATTTTAGCATGCAACTTATACTGTATATAATTGGATTCATCCTGTACAACTCCATTCAGAAGCTGCATGTATTATGTTAAGTGCACAATACTGTAAATGGACAAGTCAATAGTGGCTGTTCCCATGATTCAGTACACCTGCTTAAAGCCTGTAGCTGTTTCACATTTCATTTATACTGTCTGTGCCTTTATCACATGCTTTTCTCATCTAGTTTCACACAAAAAATCCCCAGTGTTTTATAGAATTTTTATTTTGCTTTTTATGTATAGGCAAAAGTATTACCTGAATTGAAAATTTTTTTTTATTATTATTATTATTATTATTATTTCTATCTTGCATTACTGTATAATAATATAACAGAACTCCTGCCCCATACCACACAATCCTACATGGCTACAGTATGTGATTCAACAAATACATAAAGCTATTGTCTATTTCAGCAACAATCTTCATGACCGTACCAACAATACATCACATATAAACATCCCAGCCTGTTCACACCGTTAACTGACAGTTGTGGTTTATTCAAATCAGATTTTTTTTTTAAAATAAATAAGTTTTTTTTTTTTAATATCAAATAAACAAATAAACCAAGTAAAATCAATAATATAAAATTATTTTAAAATACTGTAACATTAATATATTTAATTTTAACAACAGTTTCACCATGAATCATGGCATCGCACAGCAAACTACACACAAACAAACAGCAAAACGAAAGAAACAACAATGATGGTAAAAGTTACTATAGTTGCCAATTAACTTGCCTGATTGACAAATCTGAATAAGCCTACACAATTGTTTTGTTGAACAACCTAAAAATCAAAATAGACTTTGCAGCTTTGTCAGTACCCAAGTGGTTTTTCAGTTTTGACTGCACCAAACCAAGAAACTGGTTAAGACTCATTTGCAATTTTCAAAACTTTTAGCAAATAATTATAACTGCCATCGCAGGGGAGTGGGGGAGAAGGTTCCCAGCACGATTTCCTCCGGCCAAACAAAAATATTTTGGCAGGTAATTGATTGCCCCTTTAAAAAAATATCCACGTTTGTCCAGTATCCCACATTGCAGCCGAATCCGGGTGGCATTACATCCTGACCACAGTGTGAAGCAAATCCCAAATTAAATTAACATGTTGTTAATGCAACACAAGACTCACTAGAGAGAGTAAGATTTGGGTGAGTTATTTTGTTTCTGTGCAGGGTAAATACTGGTAGCTTTTTTGTTACACTGCAATATAAATATCAGTTTAAAGTACAAATTCCACCCAAATCTAACTCTCTCTGTACATGTTACATCTGCCCCACCTGCAGTGCACATGGTTTTGTCCTTTAGCAAACCTAATGTGCTTTGCGAATGAACCTGAATCACCCCCTAAGTGAGGGTGTGATGCTGAAAATACCCAACCAAGCATTATGTAATATGCAAGGTGATAGAAAAAAGGTTAGGACATAGACAACAGAGAGCAAAAAAATAATAAAAAAAATAAAAAATAAAATAATGTAAAAATAAGTAATAAGAGTAATTGCACTTTATGTGCCGGTTGCTGACCGAAATGTACAGATCCTTTTGGCGGGAGTATGAGGAGAACGGGCTTGCCGGATATGTAAAGTCTTGTATGGCATGAAGCCCTGCACTTACCCTAACCTAGGTTCTCAGTATTGGCTGGTAGTCAGAGGGCTACTGCTAGGTATATGGGACCCCGGTGACACTGATGTGTACAGCAGCTGTAAATGCCATCTTTTTCTGAGTTCCTAAATAGCTGAGTGTGTATGCAGTATCTTGTGGGCATCATTTTACTGTTAAGGTTGTGCCTCAAGTTCAGTTCTACTCTAAAGGTGCATACACACTGCAATATTTTTAAATGATATACACAAGGATTCAGTACTTAATCCCGGCGGTCGGGATCCCGGTGTTCAGAATCCCGACGCCGGAATTCCGACAGCCGAAATACCGACAAGGGGGGGACGTGGATCGCCCCCCCTTGCGGGCTCGCTGCGCTCGCCACGCAGCGGGCCCGGTGCCTCGCTACGCTCGGCACACTAATTTATTCTACCTCCAGGGGTGTCGTGGACACCCACGGAGGGAGAATATGTCGGTATTTCGGCGGTCGGGATTCCGGCGTCGGGATTCTGAACGCCGGGATCCCGACCGCAGGGATATTAACTGCATCCCATACACAATACTGATATCATTAACAATCCCCTTGAACACAGTGTCAAATTTTTACTATATCATCAACAACTGCATGTTCAGCAGGGTCCTGAGTTTTATTGTCGTTAACGATATTGTTTAGTGTGTATGCTCTAGATTGTTTTCACAGGAGCTCCAATCATATTACATATAAATTGGCAATAAAATTATAATGTAATTAAAGTTCCAGACACAACTGCAGGAAAAGACACAAGGGCTGCTCCAAGTGTGTTCATCTTCGAATCAGGCCCAATGAGGAGGGATTCACCCCTTCAACAAGCCTTGCCCCCTCAACAGACCCTGCCCCCATGACGGCTGCTTCCAGAAATTTCTGGGACTGGTTTTCCATCCCAAGTCGCTCCTGACCTCACAATTTGTTGTACAGTAGGCTGCTGCATTTTCTGCCTATGGGCCAGAAGCACTAAGCTTCAAAAGTGATAAAATGGAGAGTGATGAACCACTAACCAATCAGCTCCTGCCTGTCATTTTTCAAACAGAGTCTGTGACATGACAGGTAGGAGCTGATTGGCTGGCTGTTTATCACTCTCTATTTTATCACTTTTGAAGCTTAGTGCATCTGGCTCTATATATGTGACTTTCACTACACTTACTATACAATGTTTTTGTACAACAATGTTTATTTTGACTATAATTATATTTCATAGATAACTGAAACTAACAAATCTCTAAGCATATCCAACTAACATGTTGAACCTTTCTCATTTGACATTTGTTTTAAGTCCCGACAAACTCATGCTGTTTATCTGAACTTAAACTTAAAACGGCAAAATTCTTAACCTTTCTTATTTTAATGCAGTATATGTATTTATGTAGTACAAAGACAATTATTTTAAAATTCCTCAAATTTGCTTATAGCAATTAACTAAAATGTCATCTTTAAAGAAATAAAACCTAAGTATAACCTTAGTTCATGCTGTGGAAAATGCTGACTATGTAGCTCTAGCAGTTTATTGAGAAAAATTGTTAAGCGAAGTTTCAAAATGTAAAGTGAACAAAAATAATCACCTATATCAATACATTATTGCGAGACATTAATTGGTCTAAATGATCACCAAAGAATAACGTTACAGAACCAAATAAAGTATCAATGTTAATTAAAATATTGGTTGCATTACAACAGAATACTTTATTATGCGCTATAACCACATACATATTAGCATGTCTTTTTTAAAAAAAATGTCTATGATTCTATTGCAGGATATGTAATTTTGTTCAAAGCCAATAAATTTCTAAATCAAAAACTCACCTACAGTATATAGCCCACCACCAGAACCGCTTTCACCGTGTCTCTGCGTGCTGTCTGCCATTCATGTCAGTGCACTTTCTGTCGGACATGTTATGTGATGGAGACGTCACATTGTCTCACATCTGGATTCTCTCACAGGCATCCTATTCACTAGGCAACAAAACAGCAAGAAATGTTAGTGAAGAGAGAAAAAAGATACAAACACAGAAACAATACCGCCAAGGGACGTTACATAGTAATTAAAGCAATAAACACAGTGTACCTACAAGTGAAATAAGACAATTATTTGAGCAATGGAAACAAGAACCTTAATAAATACTGTAATCATAGAAAAATAATATATGAAAGTTGATCATTTAGTCCTTTTGGTGCTACAGTTGTAGCTTGTGGATTCACTGCGTCTCCAATTTGAGCAGTCTTTTTTCCCACCATGGATGTCATCAGGTATATGGTCAATTAATGTATAGTACACATTGGCAAGACTATGTTTTGCCAAGTTTAGTGCTTAACGATGAGTTGTTAATTTGCTTTATTATTTAATTAAGTACAAATGGCAGACCAGTGGAGAGCTAATTATATTTGGGTGAGTTTATTTGTTGCTGTGCAGGGAAAATACTGACTGCTTCATTTATACACTGCAATATAGATCTCACTTTAAATTAAAACTCCACCCAAATCTAATTCTCTCTGCACAAGTTATATCCCCCCCCCCCCCTGCAATCCGCAGGGATACTCGATGAGGTATAAAACTAATGAACTGATACATGACAGAGCATGCCGAATCATATATTTATGACTTGAATGAGGATGAAAGAATAACTGTTTTGTGTCATCGCGCTGCACGTAGTGCACCCTGTGCACATATAACAACCTCCGGGTTTCATTTGTGTCCCCCATCAGCAGTCGAAATGATACCCTTATCCAGTCCGCATTGGCGGCAGCAGGTTCCATGGTGCACAGGAGAGCAGTGAGACGATCAGCAGGAGTAGACACTTCACCAGAGGCACAGGATTGTAGTGAGTACTACAGAGCCAGGAGGAATCAATGATGCTTAGGCATCGACATCATTGTACTGACTGCTGGTCTTGCCCGGCCAGTCAGTACTTAAGGAGTGAGCTGCGCGGCTATTGGATAGCCTATTGACAGGAGAGGCGGAGCCGCACAGTACAGGCTGAGGAATCCAAAAAGATGGCGGCCGCCAGGGGAGGCAACAGAATCCAACCGGCAGTGAGCATGCGCAGCTGCCGGTGTTCAGCCAGAGGCTTAACCAGGCACAAACACACAAGGCGGTTCATGTCTCACGTCACTCATGCCCTGCATGGCACCGGAGCACACAGTACCACTGTCACCACGTGGTGACAGTGCGGAGACACGCACCGCACCAGGACAAGGGACAAAAGCAGTTGTGAGCGCCAGCATGTGAGGTATGCTGATAGAGGACCTAGGGCTGGGCACAGTACAGGGGACTTGGGTGACAGCCATGATGGATCTGACAACGTCAAATGTGTATTTTTAAGTTTTTTCAAGTCTTTATCATGCTGTAGTACAGGCCAAAAGGACTTGGATTGTATTGTCAGGAGTATGGAATGATCTAACCCAACCAATGGTGTCTTTTTTGGTGACCTCTGCAGTTTTCCTCTGTAGAGTCTCAACTCTGGACATGTTGTTAACTTTTCTTCTAACTGCTATCAGAATTTGATTAGAATAGCACCTCTGTTTACATTTAATAACCATGGTATACAAGTTGCTTTGAAACTGAGAAAACGGTAAACCACGCTTCAAAGCTGGTGCGTGATGGCTTTTGGTTAAAAGGAGCATATTTCGATCAGTTGTTTTAGAAAAAATGGAAGTATTTAAATTGTCTCCAATCAATTGGATACATCTAAATAGTTCACAGAAGTTTGGCTCATGTTGAATGTAAGATTAATTGGGCAATCCACGGAATTAATAGCATCTATTGCTGAAAGGAATTGATCCTCAGAACCTGTCCAGAGTAACAGGACATCATAGATGTAGTGTGTGTAAAACATGATTGATGTTGCTGGATCATTCCTAAAGAATAAGTCCTGTTCTAATGCCACCATATACCGTATGTATTTGCATATGACGGTGCGAAGATCCCGTGAAGCAACCTGAGTGCTGTTGATAGGGTTCATTATTACAGAGGAAAGAGGAATACATTTCTCCATAGAGAAAGTGACAATAATTTGATGAAAAGGTCAACCGGTGGTCCGAAGTAATTAGGATTGGACTCCAAGAGGTTTCTGACAGCTATCAGAATCCCTTCATGGGGGATAATTGCATATAAACTACATATGTCCAGCATGATAAGCCAAGTCCCAGCAGGGATCACATCTAGTTTATGTAGCAAGGAGGTGGTAGATACAGTAAGTAGGTAATTTCTAGATATACTGCTGTAGAATATAGTCAAGAAAGCTGGAAACCGAGCTGTTTAACGAATCTCTAACTGAAATTATTGGTCGTCCCGGTGCACACAACAGGTTCTTATGAATATTCGGATTCATGTCAGATAGCCCTCTTCACTAGAGTTCCCCACTGTTTTGTTGCATAGTGACCTGGACCCCGGTAAAGAAATTTGGATCTGACACACTGTGACATCTCCTTCTGGTGTCCACTATACAGTCAAAGGGTGTGACTTACATGGAAATCATGATGCATCTCTTGGGGTCCTGGAGATGCTGGTTGCCCCCAGAGACTAGGCTCTCTGCCTTGCCTGCTCCTCCTCTGTGATAGGAGCTGAGTGCTGCAAGAAATAATTACACTGCATAAACAGGATCCCATGCACACACCTTCCAACATTACTTCCAAAATTGCCATAGCAACCTGACACTTGCAGA
The DNA here is from genome assembly GCF_055691185.1 of Crinia signifera. NCBI lineage: Eukaryota > Metazoa > Chordata > Amphibia > Anura > Myobatrachidae > Crinia > Crinia signifera. The sequence goes on from NC_139222.1 coordinate 78,296,262, forward strand.
TAATAATTAAAACAATCCCCAGAAACTGTGAAAATAGCAGAAATAGAGAGATATTGAAAACATCTAAATATAAGACTTATTAATATCATAATGATTCCATAAAAAATGACTGTTATAAATCCTTTTATATATTGATTTATTTACAGTTTCTTATAGCACAGCAGATTCCGTTGCACTTTATACTAGTAGACAGTGATAAAACAAACTGGGTAACAACAGACAGACTTGGAGGTTAGAGGGCCCTGCTGCAAGCTTACAATATATGTAAATATCATTACTATATATCATCAGGTAAAAATCCTATAGCACAAGACATAAAAAGGAGGAACATTACTATAGACCCTGTAATATAAATAAAGAAGAAACTAAGCAGTAAATAGAATAAATAATGAATAAATAATCTATATATAGCAAATGAGACTACAATCAATAACTTTTATAAGAACACATTTATATTTAAATGGACATTAAGATCCTTGGGCTTCACAGTATCTTAAATAGGAATCTATTTGGATTCCAATTGCAACAATGTTTTACTGTATGTCTATCACCCTGACCTTACTTTTTGTCATATGATAAATCATTCACTGTTTGAAATTAGACATATAAGGACAGATGTATTAAGCCTGGTGAAGTTAAAATTAGTTGTGTTTTGAAAAATGACAGTTAGAAGTTGAGGGGCTGGTGCATTATCACCAGGATTCATTCATCTGCCCATTGTGCCTTAACTCTGCATAATACCTAGCTGAAATCTGTTCTGAAGATTTTCCATCCGGTGCATCCCTGATGATTATGTAGTACAGGGCCATATAATCCTTATAGGAGTGTATGGTCTTCCCTACATAGCATAGTCCACAAGGTTACTCAACTATGTTTACAACATATATAATTACATGTTATTACATGATTGATGTTATATCTTCCTCCTGTATGTGGATGGTAAAAGTATTTGGTAGCCACACCCACACACACATATATATATATATATATATATATATATATATATATATATATATATATATATATATATAAACTAGGCATGAGGTTGTATTATACTGAAATTTGGGTGCAATTTTGTATTATTTATTAAGGCTTGGGGCACACTAAATGTTTCTATATTTATTTCACCTTGAAAATTTGTTGCTATTGGCAAATTTACCATTTGCCTATTTAGCCACTCGATTTAAAAGCATCTTCTTTCCATAATGTGATAAATCTCATTCTATTATACATAGAGACAGTAAAACTTTCTTGTACAGTCTGGGGACATTTTAAATATTACCCTAGCGACGATCCAACTGTCTTGCCTGAGGGTTGAACTTGAGCAGTTTGTGGTTCAACCACAGAAGCAGGCTGGATCAGGATCTGACTGGACCTGGAGGAATTCTCTAGACAAATAATACTAAAATGCAGATCTCCATTGATGGTATGTCTGATATGATAAAGAATACTGAAGGTTAGTATGAAAGCTCAGGTAAGTCCACTAATGCCGATACAAGAGGAGTTCACTGATGATGACAGTTTATAAATGTTTTTTGCACGGATGGAGACTGATATCGATGGAGTTCTCCGACTGTGAGCAGGTAGAGACCAGGAAAGCCTGAAAGCAGAGGTGATCAGATGATAAATCGATGTTGAACTGATGGTAACTGGAATTGCTTGGAAGACTCTCTGTAGACTGCTGGAGAAGCTGAGAAGGTTTCAGGAACCACTGGGAATTGGGTTGACCAGATCAATCCTTTGATGCTACTCTTCTGAAGACACCATTAATTACTTGTTTTTCCCTCAGCATCCTTATAGTAGTAAGGTGGTGTTGATTGGCTGGGGAGTTTTCCAGATTGGCTGCTGAGCATCATGTGACAGCAGGGAAGATGTCGGCGCTCATGTTTGGGAATTGTTGGGAAACTCTGCATGCAGAAAGCATGGCTGTGGCCTGTGATTAAGATATGGGAATGGAGACTATAGAGTTCTGGCAACAGCTGGTGAATGCAGTATGACGGCATGCCCAAGTATGAAATGATCAGTGCTGTCGGAGATAGGAGGATGCAGAAGAGCAGAGAGTGTGACATGATCAGCCCAGTTAGATGACCACAGGAGATGCCAGCAGGACACCAGGCACTTGATAGGCTGTTTGCCGCACCCTGACTTTCTATAGCACTTCAGAGTAAGCCTATAGAAACACTAAGAAAGTTAGAATGTGTTTTTAAGACACCAAATCAGGACACCAATTAAACAATCGATCTTCCATGTTCTATGAAATGGCAAACTAGGGATTTTATCGAGAGTTGGCGAGGCTAGTTAGCTAGTTAGTGTTAACTGCTATTTATCTTTGTTTAACAATAATAATTTCCACAACATTTATTCAAAAAAACAAATCATTAAAGTGTTCCATATATTTCTGAATGTAATTAACATCAGAACAACATGCACAATGAAAGCGAAAGCCATCATTACCACGTGTGCATTGTGAGTGGTTTTTCTTTTTGTTTTATTTTTGTTAGATTAAAATGTATCCCACTAAGAACCTGTTAAGAAGCAAATTAACTCATTAAAAATAAAGTGATTACTAATTCCTACTGCTTCTAATTGTAATGCGGGGCAACAAGTTCACAATTACAGACTGTTAGACACAAAGATAAAGAATTAAATCTCACAAATTATTCATCATATTAATTAATCAGTTTAATTTTTCACAACAGTACACCTAATGTTCTTTTACAACCTCTTCTTTATGGGTTTTAAAGTTTGGATTATTAAATTGTAATAGCAGTTCCCCACTGTTAGCCAATTCTTTCGTGTTCGGCAGGTCGAGCCAAGCAAATGGCAACATGACAAAAAGGGAGTGTCTGTGACACTACAACACTATAAAAATGGATGCAGTCAGAACCTGGTTTATCAACTTATTGCTTGTCCTCTAAATTATTTCCAACTATCACCTAAAATACAATCTACAGTTGTTTAATTGAATACAAATAACCGCCTCCATTCAGTACCTTGTTGTCTGGTTTTGCTATGGATTAATTATTATAAATTCTTTTTTGATGACACATTTAACAGAGTGATGAAAACCGCAAATTTAGAACTATGGGATAAAAAAGCCTTCATATTAAAAGGGAATAACTGCAGACACATATTAAGGGTTTCAGATTAAGCCATAGTTTTCTACCCTCCTGCATTCTGCAGGTGACTCCCAGAAATAGCACTAATCTCCCTCTCTCCCTCATTAGTCTAGCAATCTTCCTCATTTCACCTAGCCTACATTACACTGTTACATTTTTGTGGAAAAAGGAATGAGCGATAGTTAGATTTACATTTAATCATCAGCGCCATTCCCCAGCACTTCAGCAAGTATAGTAGCTCTTACTAACTGCTTTAGGGCTCATCTACATTTGGATATAAATAATTCTGAAAGATTCCTCTTTCACAATCTCTCCATATATGGAACTAGACACACCCTTTGGGTGTAGCATGACACACTCGCTGAATGGGGCGGTGTGCAAAATTTTACTACCAAGTATAATCTCACTGAAACCAGTTTTCAAAAGTAGGCAAGTATGGATTAAGCTCACATACAAGATGCTATTGGTGCATACAAATACAAAGGTCCTTGACTTTTATGGTCCTTATATATTTTTGGCAGAGAAAAACATTTTTTCCCCCAAAATAATGGGATAGGTAATCCCATAAAAAGTGTTTTTAAGAAGTGGTACATCATCAAGGCTCTTAGGATAGTTTGATCTTTTTGTGTAGCAAATGGGGCAATATGGATGGTGTAATGGTTAGCATTACTGCCTCACAGCACTGAGGTCATGAGTTCAATTTTCACCATGGCCCTAACTGTGCGGTGTTTGTATATTCTCCCCGTACTTGCCTGGGTTTCCTCTGTGTACTCCGATTTCCTCCCACATTCCAAAAATATACAGATAGGTTAATTGACCCTAGAATGTCTGTGTGTGCGTGTACATGTGGTAGGGAATATAGATTGTAAGCTCCACTGGGGCAGGAACGGATTTGAATGTTCAAATTTTCTCTGTAAAGTGCTGCAGAATATGTGTGTGCTATATAAGAAACTGTTAACAAATAAATAAATACATTTGTATAAATTAGACAGAACAGGAAAATTGCTTATAACCATCAGAAATTTCATACAATGTACTGCATTAGAATAATATATATATAGATTCACACAGAGTCCTGAACCAGAGCACACCTCCAGAAGGTGACAATTGCCTCCTGATCTATTCCTGACTTAGTAGTGAATATACCAATTTATATTCCAATTAAGAGACGTTACTGGGAATATTTCTGTGGTTCTTAAAAGAACCATACATCGGTTCTGCAGAGACCAAATGAAGCTACCAGTGTTACTCTAATACAAGCGATATGGCCACTTATGAGAAGTAATGGGCCCTAATCATTGACTCATCATCCGAATGAGAAATTTAAAGTGATAGAGCACCTCAATTTTATAAAAGGCCCTCTTACCTCATTGTGAATACACTCCTCCTGTGAAAGCTGTCCGAAATAATTCCCAATCTGATGCAAAACCCTTGATGAAGTCCCACGAGGGGACGAAACACGTTGGGTGTTCACATTTGCTATTTTAAAGTACCTGAAACCAACAAAGTACATATTTTTATATTCTGGAACAACTGCTACCATTGTGTGGAACAAGAGACTTTTTAATAAATATTTGAAAATTTATGGACTTTATTTTATATGCTTTAAGAAATTATCATAAGGCTATGTTGGTCTAATAACAAAGATCAACACAAGCGGCGCCATCTTACGACTGTACTCCATACTTCCTCTATCCCCCATCCAACAGGGGATCTTGTAAGTTAGGCAGCCTCCACATAGTAACTGTTAATTCTGTGGCGCGAAACAGGAGTCTGTTCTCGATATATATATATATATATATATATATATATATGTGTGTTTTTCTTTTCACTTTTAGGTGTTGCTAATTTGTTTCACTTTCTTTGTAACAGAGTTTTGCCGCAGACGCCGGCTCTGCCTGATGTCACACTAGAAGCAGGGAGGTGCAGAGGTGAGAGGCGGTCCCGTGCAGACAGGAGGAGGCGAAAGGTGGGAGCCAGGCGTGAGCGGAAAACCCTGCAGGTACAGTATTTTAAGATGAACTGTATGTCATTTGATATGTTTGTCTAACAGCCTGAGGATGGGAGAATAAAACTTCCGAAACGTTGCTGAACTACAGCTGACTATGAGTCCGTTATTGTGAGCATTGCAAAGACCGATGGGTGCAGTATCATCGGTATATGTATGTATATATATATATATATATATATATATATATATATATATATATATCCAAACAGGTTGTTGTTTGATGCAACAAAGCGCACTCACCAGACTTCATCCACTGTTAAAAGGCAAATCTTTAATCCATGTCACTTTAAAATCATCAAGCACAGTCGACGTTTCGAGTCATAGAACGACCCTTTGTCAAGACAGCTTATGGTGTTTTACTCCATCTGAGCAGCAGCTGACTGAACAGGTCACAAACCCCCTGAAATACCAATGTGCTCCGCCTCCAAGGCCGGAGTCTCACAATCTTAGCCAATCATATACCTACAATCAAAGAACCAAGACATTAATCTCAGGTGCAATGTAACTTACCCCATCCAAAAAGGGAATACACCTGCACGCTGCCGCGATCTCATAGCGAACAGCGTGCGTTCCATCTGAGCAGATGGATTTCCTCTTCCTGGTTATGCGTGTCATTGACGCATCATCGCGCACCCGGAAGTTGGTCCGCGTCATCACTGTAGTGATGCGCTATACACATCAGCCTATCGGCAGCGCTCCCCGTGCGTTCCAGTATACTATATACACTTACTGGAGCGGCCATTTGCGTTCCACACACGGAATACACTAATATATTTATTTTAAAGCCATAAATCTTTCAAATTGTGGTTTTATCAGGGAGTATTGTTATTGCTCAGCCAGCATTCGCCTAGTATAATAAAAACAATAGTCAACACATTTAAAATTTGCCACTATCGATGCGATGGCTACCACCATCGGTCATCACCATTGCAATCGATGTTGGCAAAAAATCACTCTCCAGTGTTTGATATCATTATCCTACCTAGAAAATAATACATAATGCAAACCCAGGCAAGGAAAAAATAAACAAGAACTCTACTTATAGAAAATTGCAAAACAACAAATACCACAAATCATAGAAAATCACTAATGCTGTGTACTTGTTATCAATATTACTGCTCCTCCAGGAACATGGTCAGAGTGTTTTTCTCATTTAGCCCTTTCGGTGCTACAGTTTCAAGATGATGTATCCAGAACGCCTCCTTTTTAAGGAGTGTCAGTCCACGATCACCCCCTCTTGGTGATGGGGGTATCCAGTCTATCACCATATAACGGAGATTCGAGACTTGATGCTTAGCACTCAAAAAATGCATTGCTACTGGTTTATCTGTGGTGCCCGTAGCTAATGCAGCCCGAATGGTGGATTTATGCTGGCTTATCCTCTCGCGCAAAGTTCTTATAGTTTTTCCCACATACGACAATCCACATGGGCACATCAAGTAGTAGATTATGTGGTCTAATAGGCAATGTAGCCTATGGCGCAAAAAGATCTTCTTCCCACTATGTGGGTGACAGAAGAATGTACCCACCATCAGTCCTTGGCAAGTCGAGCCGGATCGGTGTCGATCAAGTGCCAGTTCTTACGTATCGAGTTTTGTGTTGTACTCAGATTTGTATAACAATGTACATTAAGTACCAGGCGTTCCTGTTTGGTCTTGTCACTCGTATCAAGCTTCGTCTGGTTAGTGGCTCTGGCCTTCCTGAGGCATCTCTCGACATCTTTCTTGTTATATCCTCTTGTTAGAAATCTCTCGAAACACTCCGCCACTTGTTCCTCAGCAGTTTCACCATTGGAGTTATTGCGTAGCACTTGAAGTAACTGGGATACAGGTAAATTCATTTTTAACTTTGGTGGATGGTGGCTTGTAGCCCACAATAATGTATTGCGGTCAGTCTCTTTCCTGAAGAGTGTATATTGAAGTACGCCATCTTTCTGTGAGATAGTCACATCAAGGAAGTTTATCCCAACAGTACTACAAGTAGCTGTGAAGCGCACTGGACTCGCAATTTCATTTAAATGGGTCACCATGTCATTAAATGTATCCACATCACCACGCCAGATAACAATGACGTCATCTATAAAACGCTTAAAGTACAATAGGCGATCACCATACTCAGGTATTATATGAGTTCTCTCGTACTGGTCCATGTACAAGTTCGCGTAGCTAGGGGTCACATTGGACCCCATAGCCGTCCCCGCTAGCTGTACAAAATGGCTGCCTTCGTACATAAAGTGATTTTCTTTCAAAACCAGTTCAAGGAGTGACAATAAAAATTCTACTGGGGGGCCTTTACTTTTACGTGTTTGTAAGGCTTCTCCCACTGCAAAAAGACCATCATTATGGGGTATAATTGTGTACAGTGAGCACACATCAAGTGTGCCCAGCACCACATCATCTGGTAAAACCCCAATTTGGTCTAAATCCTTTAGCAGATGGCCGGTGTCTTTTAAGTAGGTAGTGGTGTCTCTGACCAGGGGTTGTAGATGGTAATCTAGAAATTTGGCCAGGGGCTGTAAAACTGAACCCCTGGCCGAAATAATGGGACGTCCTGGCGGGTCCACAAGTGTCTTGTGGACCTTTGGCAAGGTGTACATTACCGGACAAACCGGATGTGCCACTGTTAAAAATTCAACTTCGTCCTCATCCAACCATCCCTGGTCACCACCTAATTTAATCAAGGCATCAGCCTTGTTTTTTACCGTCTGCATCGGATTCCTTATAACTTTCTGATATGTCATGTGGTCCGCTAGTTGTCTCTGGACTTCTTTGTTGTATGACACAAAGTCCTGCAGAACCACTGCCCCTCCTTTATCTGCATTTCGTATTATGAGTTTATTATTATTTTTTAAGGAGGTCAAAGCTTGTCTCTCACTTGGACTTAGGTTATCAAAACATTTTTTTGTCTGGCTTTCAGTTTCCTGGCAATCTCTATCAATTACCCTCAAAAAAGTCTTGAGACTCGCATTTCTGGAGGGAGGGTCAAAGTGACTGTTTTTCTTAAATTTTTTGGTCAAAATTGGGGAGATTTGGGGAGTCTGTGTAGTCTGGGGTCTCTTGGGTTGGTTGTCAAAATACTCTCTAAGTGTCATCTTTCTTCCAATTTTGTAGTGGTCCACTGACCAATTGAAGGAATTGAAGGGGTTGGTGGGGATAAATGATAATCCCTTTGATAAGAGAGACTCTTCAGCTGGGGTTAGAATATGGGAGGATAAATTAAAAATTAATTCCTGCCCCCCTTCCCCTTTCCCCTTGGACGCCCTCTTCCTCTTCCACCCACCACGCCTTGGGTGCGGCCTTTTCTTCCCCTTGGACCATCTTTCAGGCCCAGACCACGATCTAAAAAAGCCGTGGAGGTGGATGCTAGACCAGATGGTGGCAGAATATCATTAGATTCTGCATCCGACGATGAGTAAGAATTATATCTATCGGAATCATTATCCCTCTGCCATCTGGGTGCTCTCTGTGTTTTACCAAATCTTCCCTGATTATTTCTCTTTGTCCCATCACCTGCGAGCCAGCGGTAAACGCTGTGTAATTGGTAGTCTTTGTTAACCTGTTCTAATTTTTTCCTTTTAAATGCCACTAATTCAATCTTATACTTCTCTATCTGCTCCTGCAAACGGCCTAACCAGTCCTCATTTTTGTCATTTTTCAGGATATTAAGTGACTCTTTCTCACAATCTTTAATTTCACTTTTTACTTTAGTTAGTTCACCCCCTACTTCCTCTATCACTAATGCTATTAAATCTAGGGAGCATTTATTCAATACCCCACACCATCTGACGCAGAAGCCTGGGTTCCTGCGCCCGATGGTGGGGGTATTGGCAATCCTAAATCCCCGGGGTATCCTCTTTTTTCGGTAATAATCCGAAAGGAATTGCCCATGAAGAAGTAAATCTATTTCTCGTTTTTTTAATTTATTTAATTTATTATAACGATCTGTTGGAGTTTCTGTGGGGAGTTTACTAAACTCTAATTCGTTGAAGAGTATTTTATCAACCTCATCATCTGTGAGACTAATCTGTACATTTTCAGCGTCACTTAGCTTGATACGAGTGACAAGACCAAACAGGAACGCCTGGTACTTAATGTACATTGTGATACAAATCTGAGTACAACACAAAACTCGATACGTAAGAACTGGCACTTGATCGACACCGATCCGGCCTTCAAAAAACTGAAGGGAACCAAGCCATTACTGAGTATCACGAGAGGTCGTAACCTAAAGGATACCTTGTATCGCACAAGCACAAGACACTTAGGGGTACCAGATAGCAACTGGATGACCAAGAAGAAAGGATGCTTCAAGTGTCTAGGCTGCTCGACTTGCCAAGGACTGATGGTGGGTACATTCTTCTGTCACCCACATAGTGGGAAGAAGATCTTTTTGCGCCATAGGCTACATTGCCTATTAGACCACATAATCTACTACTTGATGTGCCCATGTGGATTGTCGTATGTGGGAAAAACTATAAGAACTTTGCGCGAGAGGATAAGCCAGCATAAATCCACCATTCGGGCTGCATTAGCTACGGGCACCACAGATAAACCAGTAGCAATGCATTTTTTGAGTGCTAAGCATCAAGTCTCGAATCTCCGTTATATGGTGATAGACTGGATACCCCCATCACCAAGAGGGGGTGATCGTGGACTGACACTCCTTAAAAAGGAGGCGTTCTGGATACATCATCTTGAAACTGTAGCACCGAAAGGGCTAAATGAGAAAAACACTCTGACCATGTTCCTGGAGGAGCAGTAATATTGATAACAAGTACACAGCATTAGTGATTTTCTATGATTTGTGGTATTTGTTGTTTTGCAATTTTCTATAAGTAGAGTTCTTGTTTATTTTTTCCTTGCCTGGGTTTGCATTATGTATTATTTTCTAGGTAGGATAATGATATCAAACACTGGAGAGTGATTTTTTGCCAACATCGATTGCAATGGTGATGACCGATGGTGGTAGCCATCGCATCGATAGTGGCAAATTTTAAATGTGTTGACTATTGTTTTTATTATACTGGGCGAATGCTGGCTGAGCAATAACAATACTCCCTGATAAAACCACAATTTGAAAGATTTATGGCTTTAAAATAAATATATTAGTGTATTCCGTGTGTGGAACGCAAATGGCCGCTCCAGGAAGTGTATATGGTATACTGGAACGCACGGGGAGCGCTGCCGATAGGCTGATGTGTATAGCGCATCACTACAGTAATGACGCGGACCAACTTCCGGGTGCGCGATGATGCGTCAATGACACGCATAACCAGGAAGAGGAAATCCATCTGCTCAGATGGAACGCACGCTGTTCGCTATGAGATCGCGGCAGCGTGCAGGTGTATTCCCTTTTTGGATGGGGTAAGTTACATTGCACCTGAGATTAATGTCTTGGTTCTTTGATTGTAGGTATATGATTGGCTAAGATTGTGAGACTCCGGCCTTGGAGGCGGAGCACATTGGTATTTCAGGGGGTTTGTGACCTGTTCAGTCAGCTGCTGCTCAGATGGAGTAAAACACCATAAGCTGTCTTGACAAAGGGTCGTTCTATGACTCGAAACGTCGACTGTGCTTGATGATTTTAAAGTGACATGGATTAAAGATTTGCCTTTTAACAGTGGATGAAGTCTGGTGAGTGCGCTTTGTTGCATCAAACAACAACCTGTTTGGATATCTATGGCATGCATTGGAGGACTTTGCTATGACCTAAGTTTTGTATGAAGCACCCCAGCAGTTGTCACCAAGGAGTTTTGTGAGTGCTACTTGTTACCCAGGATATATTGGAGGACTTATTGGATTGAGTCTCTCTTAAAGGGGCACCCATTTGAAAGAAAACCATGAAGTTGATATAATTGAATTTATCTTAATACTTCTCTTTTTTGCTACATTGTATGTTTTCTAATATGCATTTATGTGTGCAGTACTCCATTTAAGCAGAATTGTTACATTGTTTTTATATATATCTCTCCAGTGTTTGATTAGTTACTTTCTAGGATCTGATTACTGCAGGATGGCTGCCAGCATAGGCCTCTTAGATGAAGGTATGCTAAGTGACGCTGAAAATGTACAGATTAGTCTCACAGATGATGAGGTTGATAAAATACTCTTCAACGAATTAGAGTTTAGTAAACTCCCCACAGAAACTCCAACAGATCGTTATAATAAATTAAATAAATTAAAAAAACGAGAAATAGATTTACTTCTTCATGGGCAATTCCTTTCGGATTATTACCGAAAAAAGAGGATACCCCGGGGATTTAGGATTGCCAATACCCCCACCATCGGGCGCAGGAACCCAGGCTTCTGCGTCAGATGGTGTGGGGTATTGAATAAATGCTCCCTAGATTTAATAGCATTAGTGATAGAGGAAGTAGGGGGTGAACTAACTAAAGTAAAAAGTAAAATTAAAGATTGTGAGAAAGAGTCACTTAACCCCTTCCCGACAATTGACGTACATTTACATCATGGTCGGGAAGTACTTCCCGACACATGGCGTAAATGTACGTCATGGCTTGTAACTGTCACTGCGTCTATAGACGCGGTGACAGTTTCAACATGTCTGCTGTCCCTGACAGCAGACATGTCCGTGCATGCCCAGGGGGGGCTGCGATGCCGCCCCCCCGTCGGCGATCGCTGTGATTGGCTGTTCAGTGTGAACAGCCATTCACAGCGTTTTCCTGTGTCACCGGCGAATAACGTTCGCCGGTGACACGGGATCGGAGGTAATTGGTGCTGTAAAGTACAGCACCAATCACCGCGGGGTGTAAGGGTGACACTGGTGTCACCCCACCTCACCCCGCCCGCCCCCAAAGGCCGTGATTGGTTCGTCGGACCGACGGACCAATCACAGCCAAGGAGGGGGATTTAAACTAACGGTGACTGCACTGCAGACGCCATTCCGGTCTGGAATTGCGTGCAGTGCGGTCACCGTGCCTAGCTGCCGCAGTATACTGACCTGAACCTTGCCAAATACTTACCTGATCCTTGCAAATACCTTGCCTGATCACTGCTTGTAGTGTGCTGGATGCTTCCTGGATCCTGCTTGTAGTGTGCTGGATGCTTCCTGGATCCTGTTACTTGTGACTTCCTGTGTTGTGAACTTGTGCTGCTGCAGTGTAATAGCGTTAGATAGAGAGAGATAGAGAGATAGAGATAGAGAGAGATAGTGTCAGAGAGTGCTATATTTTGTGCTGCTGCAGTGTGATATAGTTATAGATAGAGAGAGAGAGAGAGAGAGATAGAGAGAGATAGAGAGAGAGAGATAGAGAGGCCTAGTGCCAGAGAGTGCTATATTTTGTGCTGCTGCAGTGTGATAGTTATAGATAGAGAGATAGAGAGAGATAGAGAGAGAGAGGTAGAGATAGTGACAGATTGTGCTATATATTTTTTATATAACTGACTGCTGCCCCCCCTTTTGTGCTGATCAGTATAAATTAACTGATCAGCAACTTTTTGGGGGCGCAGGTTTTTTTTTATATATATATATATACCTGTCACTGCTGCTGCTGCAGTGTCATAGAGTGATAGATAGTGAGAGATAGAGAGATAGAGAGAGATAGTGACAGAGAGTGATAGAGAGTGCTAAATTTTGTGTCTGCTGCCCCCGCCTTTTGTGCTGATCACTATATCTGAGGTGATCAGCAACTTTTTGGGGGTGCAGAGGTTTTTTTTTTTATATATACCTGTCAGTTGCTGCCAGTTGCACTGTCAGTTGCACCAAAGGTTGTGCACCTGCTGCCCCTCACTGGTAATCAGTGTCGCATCACTGATCACCTTTTTTTTTTGTGGGTGCTGTGGGGTCTTTTTTTAATTTTTTTTTTACACACACTGTGATTTTGTGGGTGTCCTGTGGCCACTGTGCGCTGATCAGTGACGTACATCACTGATCAGCTTTTTCGGCACAGGGTTGATCTATTTTTTTTTTTTTTTGATCAAATTGCTGTTGCCTTTGAGCGCTCTTCAGTGACGGACGTTACTGACCAACATCTGTGCTCAATTTTTGGCGCAGGACCTTTTTTTTTTTTTTTTTAACCCCTTCAATTTTTTTTTTTTTAACCCCTTCAATTTTTTTTTTTAACCCCTTCAATTTTTTTTTTTGTATAAAGTATTTTTTTTTCTGCACTACATACACACTACACACTACATACCCCCCGGGTTGAAATAAAGTTTGTACCCCCCCCTACACTATACACGTGTTGAAACATTTCACTACCAGTAACACAAAAATAAAAATGGCATCCCAAATGTCATCCCAAATGTCATCCCAGTCATCCAGAAGAATGTATTCAGTGGAGGAGGCATATGCCATGCTTGCCTCTGACTCTGACACAGCCAGTGAGGCAAGCGGGGAATTTGAAGGATTCGTCTTAAGCACCTCTTCCTCCTCTGGTGATGAGGGACCCCCTCAAAGACGCCCCCGTAGAGCAGCTGAGACCCCCCCCCAATAATTGATCTCGTATGGACCCCACCACCAGACAATTTTGAGCCCCAGGTTCCTGAGTTTTTGGCCATGCCAGGAATCCAATTTGATTCCACAGGTCTCAGAGAAATTGACTTTTTCAAATTATTTTTCTCTGATGATTTTATAAATTTAATGGTGGACCAAACTAATTTATATGCCCAGCAGTTTATTGCTCAAAACCCCACATCATCATTTGCTAGGTGGACCCCTGTAGATGCAGTAGAGATGATGACGTTTTGGGGTCTGGTGTTTCATATGGGCATAGTAAAAAAGCCAGAAATTAGGCAATATTGGAGTACAGATGTTCTGTACAGCACCCCATTTTACCGTATGGCCATGCCCCGGGCTCGATTTGAGACGATCCTTAAATTTTTGCATTACAACGATAATGCACAGTGCCCACCCAGAGATGATCCCACCTTTGACCGGCTATTCAAAGTCAGGCCGGTCATTGATCATTTCAGTGCCAAATTTGAAGACATGTACATCCCAGATAAATTCATTTGCATAGACGAGTCCCTTATACATTTTAAAGGAAGGGTTAAATTCCGCCAGTACCTTCCCAGTAAGAGGGCAAGGTATGGCATAAAAATGTATAAGCTGTGTGAAAGCACCTCAGGGTACACTCACAGGTTTAGGGTATATGAAGGGAAGGATTCAAGAATTGAACCGCCAGAATGCCCCCCCTCCCTCGTAGGTGTTAGTGGAAAAATTGTCTGGGATTTAGTGCACCCCTTCCTGGATAAAGGTTATCACCTCTATGTGGATAACTTTTACACTAGCATCCCCCTGTTTAAGGCCCTTGGTTCAAGAGGTACAGCAGCTTGCGGTACTGTGCGCAAGAACCAAAGAGGCCTCCCAAAAATGCACATTGCCCAAGTAATGAGAAGGGGTGAAAGCAAGGGAATATGCACCGAAAATATGTTGTTGGTCAAATATAAGGACAAGAGGGATGTCCTTATACTGACAACAATTCACGGAGACAGTACCACCTCCGTCCCTGTACGAGGTACCAGTACCCACACCTCAAAACCTAATTGTATCCTGGATTACAATAGGTACATGGGCGGAGTGGATCTTTCAGATCAGGTACTGAAGCCGTACAGTGCCCTGCGGAAAACAAAAATCTGGTACAAGAAGCTGGCCGTGTATATCATCCAGATGGCACTGTATAACGCTTACGTGCTATTCCGTTCTACCGGCCAGAGGGGGACATTTATGCACTTTCAAGAGGAAGTCATAAAGGGCCTAATATTTGGGAACCAGCAGGCAGAGGGCCCCAGTACTTCTAGTACTGGCCCCCGTATTGTACCAGGGCAGCATTTTCCTGATGAAATCCCCTCCACTAGAAAAAAGGGCAGGACACAAAAAAGGTGCAAAGTTTGCTATAAAAAGGGAATAAGAAAGCAAACTATTTTCCAGTGTGACACTTGCCCCGACAATCCCGGCCTATGTATAAAGGAGTGTTTTAAAATATACCACACATCTATGGATTATTAGGTTCATCATTTAACCGTGCTTCGGGGGTCTTGCTAATGCCACATAGCACCCACCATTCATTCCACCAGAATCTGAGCCGCAAAATCCAAAAATCACTCCTTCCCTTCTGAGTCCTGCCATGCACCCAACTGGTATTTTTTGGTCACATGTGAGGCATTGCCGTACTCGGTAGAAATTGGGGCACAGATTTTGGGGTGCTTTGTCTACTTCATACCTTCTGAAAATGAAAAATTTTGAGCCAGAACTGCATTTTTGTGTAAAAAAATGTAATTTTTCATTTTCACTGCCCACTTGTATCAAAATTGGTGAAACCCCTGGGGGTTTGAAATGTACACTATACCCCTAGATGAATTCCCTGAGGGGTGTAGTTTGCAAAATGGGGTCACTTGTGGGGGGGTTCCACTGTATTGGTGCTTGGGGGGTCTTGCTAATGCGACATAGCACCCACCAAAATTCCACCAGAATCTGAGCTGCAAAATCCAAAAATCACTCCTTCCCTTCTGAGTCCTGCCATGCACCCAAATGGTATTTTTTGGTCACATGTGAGGCATTGCCGTACTCGGGAGAAATTGGGGCACAGATTTTGGGGTGCTTTTTCTCCTTCATACCTTCTGAAAATGAAAAATTTTGAGCCAGAACTGCGTTTTTGTGTAAGAAAATGTAATTTTTCATTTTCACTGCCCAGTTGTATCAAAATTGGTGAAACCCCTGGGGGTTTGAAATGTACACTATACCCCTCGATGAATTCCCTGAGGGGTGTAGTTTGCAAAATGGGGTCACTTGTGGGGGGGTTCCACTGTATTGGTGCTTGGGGGGTCTTGCTAATGCGACATAGCACCCACCAAAATTCCACCAGAATCTGAGCTGCAAAATCCAAAAATCACTCCTTCCCTTCTGAGTCCTGCCATGCACCCAAATGGTATTTTTTGGTCACATGTGAGACATTGCCGTACTCGGGAGAAATTGGGGCACAGATTTTGGGGTGCTTTTTCTCCTTCATTCCATGTGAAAAGGAAAAATTTTGAGCCAGAACTGCATTTTTGTGTAAAAAATGTAATTTTTCATTTGCACAGCCCAGTTGTATCAAAATTGGTGAAACCCCTGGGGGTTTGAAATGTACACTATACCCCTAGATGAATTCCCTGAGGGGTGTAGTTTGCAAAATGGGGTCAATTGTGGGGGGGTTCCACTGTATTGGTGCTTTGGGGGTCTTGCTAATGCGACATAGCACCCACCAACATTCCACCACCAAAAATCACTCCTTCCCTTCTGAGTCCTGCCATGCACCCAACTGGTATTTTTTGGTCACATATGAGGCATTGCCATACTCGGGAGAAATTGGGGCACAGATTTTGGGGTGCTTTTTCTCCTTCATACCTTCTGAAAATGAAAAATTTTGAGCCAGAACTGCATTTTTGTGTAAAAAAATGTAATTTTTCATTTTCACTGCCCAGTTGTATCAAAATTGGTGAAACCCCTGGGGGTTTGAAATGTACACTATACCCCTAGATGAATTCCCTGAGGGGTGTAGTTTGCAAAATGGGGTCACTTGTGGGGGGGTTCCACTGTATTGGTGCTTGGGGGGTCTTGCTAATGCAACATAGCACCCACCAACATTCCACCAGAATCTGAGCTGCAAAATCCAAAAATCACTCCTTCCCTTCTGAGTCCTGCCATGCACCCAAATGGTATTTTTTGGTCACATGTGAGGCATTGCCGTACTCGGGAGAAATTGGGGCACAGATTTTGGGGTGCCTTTTCTCCTTCATTCCTTGTGAAAATGAAAAATTTGGAGCCAGAACTGCATTTTTGTGTAAAAAAATTAATTTTTCATTTTCACTGCCCAGTTGTACCACAATTGGTGAAACCCCTGGGGGTTTGAAATGTACACTATACCCCTAGATGAATTCCCTGAGGGGTGTAGTTTGCAAAATGGGGTCACTTGTTGGGGGGGTTCCTAAATTTTAGCATCTTATGGTGCCTAGAAACCTACATGATGCCTAAAAAATAATCTCATAAAAAGGAGGCTCCAAAATCAAGTAGGTGCTCCTTCTATTATGAAGCCTGTGGTTTGGTCAACGTGCACACTAGGGCCACATATAGGATATTTATGAAAACAAAAGAATTGGGGGAATCAATTTTTAGTCACATTTCTCTAGTAAAATGTACTGTGTTCCTTAGAAAAATGTATTAAAATTGCAAATCTGCAAAAAAAATGAAATTTTGAAATTTCACCTACACTTTGTTTTAATTCCTGTGAAACACCTAAAGGGTTAACAAACTTCCAAAATGCTGTTTTGAATACTGTGAGGGGTGCAGTTTTAGAAATGGTATCATTTATGGGGGTGTCTCACATACAAGTCCCTCAAAGTCACATCAGAACTGAACTGGTCCCTAAAAAAATCAGTGTTTGAAATTTTCTTGAAAATTTGAGAATTTGCTATTCATATTGTAAGCCTCCTAGTGTCCAAAAAAATTAAAAGGAAGTTGAAATAATGATGGAAACATAAAGTAGACATATGGTCTATGTTAGTTATTAACTATTTTGAGTGGTATGATTATTTGTCTCACAAGCAGAAAATTTAACATTTTGCAAATTGCTAAATTTTCCATTTTTTTACGACATTTTGGTATTTTTCACAAAAAAACACAGACTGTATCGACCCAAATTTACCACTAATTTGAAGTACAATGTGTCACGAAAAAACAATCTCAAAATCACTGGGATAAGTAAAAGCAAAAAAAAGTTATCCCCACTTAAGTGATACATGTCAGATTTGAAAAAAAGGGCTCTGTCAGGAACGCAAAAACTGGCTCTGTCAGGAAGGGGTTAATATCCTGAAAAATGACAAAAATGAGGACTGGTTAGGCCGTTTGCAGGAGCAGATAGAGAAGTATAAGATCGAATTAGTGGCATTTAAAAGGAAAAAATTAGAACAGGTTAACCAAGACTACCAATTACACAGCGTTTACCGCTGGCTCGCAGGTGATGGGACAAAGAGAAATAATCAGGGAAGATTTGGTAAAACACAGAGAGCACCCAGATGGCAGAGGGATAATGATTCCGATAGATATAATTCTTACTCATCGTCGGATGCAGAATCTAATGATATTCTGCCACCATCTGGTCTAGCATCCACCTCCACGGCTTTTTTAGATCGTGGCCTGGGCCTGAAAGATGGTCCAAGGGGAAGAAAAGGCCGCACCCAAGGCGTGGTGTGTGGAAGAGGAAGAGGGCGTCCAAGAGGAAAGGGGAAGGGGGGTAGGAATTAATTTTTAATTTATCCTCCCATATTCTAACCCCAGCTGAAGAGTCTCTCTTATCAAAGGGATTATCATTTATCCCCACCAACCCCTTCAATTCCTTCAATTGGTCAGTGGACCACTACAAAATTGGAAGAAAGATGAGACTTAGAGAGTATTTTGACAACCAACCCAAGAGACCCCAGACTACACAGACTCCCCAAATCTCCCCAATTTTGACCAAAAAATTTAAGAAAAACAGTCACTTTGACCCTCCCTCCAGAAATGCGAGTCTCAAGACTTTTTTGAGGGTAATTGATAGAGATTGCCGGGAAACTGAAAGCCAGACAAAAAAATGTTTTGATAACCTAAGTCCAAGTGAGAGACAAGCTTTGACCTCCTTAAAAAATAATAATAAACTCATAATACGAAATGCAGATAAAGGAGGGGCAGTGGTTCTGCAGGACTTTGTGTCATACAACAAAGAAGTCCAGAGACAACTAGCGGACCACATGACATATCAGAAAGTTATAAGGAATCCGATGCAGACGGTAAAAAACAAGGCTGATGCCTTGATTAAATTAGGTGGTGACCAGGGATGGTTGGATGAGGACGAAGTTGAATTTTTAACAGTGGCACATCCGGTTTGTCCGGTAATGTACACCTTGCCAAAGGTCCACAAGACACTTGTGGACCCGCCAGGACGTCCCATTATTTAGGCCAGGGGTTCAGTTTTACAGCCCCTGGCCAAATTTCTAGATTACCATCTACAACCCCTGGTCAGAGACACCACTACCTACTTAAAAGACACCGGCCATCTGCTAAAGGATTTAGACCAAATTGGGGTTTTACCAGATGATGTGGTGCTGGGCACACTTGATGTGTGCTCACTGTACACAATTATACCCCATAATGATGGTCTTTTTGCAGTGGGAGAAGCCTTACAAACACGTAAAAGTAAAGGCCCCCCAGTAGAATTTTTATTGTCACTCCTTGAACTGGTTTTGAAAGAAAATCACTTTATGTACGAAGGCAGCCATTTTGTACAGCTAGCGGGGACGGCTATGGGGTCCAATGTGGCCCCTAGCTACGCGAACTTGTACATGGACCAGTACGAGAGAACTCATATAATACCTGAGTATGGTGATCGCCTATTGTACTTTAAGCGTTTTATAGATGACGTGATTGTTATCTGGCGTGGTGATGTGGATACATTTAATGACATGGTGACCCATTTAAATGAAATTGCGAGTCCAGTGCGCTTCACAGCTACTTGTAGTACTGTTGGGATAAACTTCCTTGATGTGACTATCTCACAGAAAGATGGCGTACTTCAATATACACTCTTCAGGAAAGAGACTGACCGCAATACATTATTGTGGGCTACAAGCCACCATCCACCAAAGTTAAAAATGAATTTACCTGTATCCCAGTTTCTTCGAGTGCTACGCAATAACTCCAATGGTGAAACTGCTGAGGAACAAGTGGCGGAGTGTTTCGAGAGATTTCTAACAAGAGGATATAACAAGAAAGATGTCGAGAGATGCCTCAGGAAGGCCAGAGCCACTCACCAGACGAAGCTTGATACGAGTGACAAGACCAAACAGGAACGCCTGGTACTTAATGTACATTGTGATACAAATCTGAGTACAACACAAAACTCGATACGTAAGAACTGGCACTTGATCGACACCGATCCGGCCTTCAAAAAACTGAAGGGAACCAAGCCATTACTGAGTATCACGAGAGGTCGTAACCTAAAGGATACCTTGTATCGCACAAGCACAAGACACTTAGAGGTACCAGATAGCAACTGGATGACCAAGAAGAAAGGATGCTTCAAGTGTCTAGGCTGCTCGACTTGCCAAGGACTGATGGTGGGTACATTCTTCTGTCACCCACATAGTGGGAAGAAGATCTTTTTGCGCCATAGGCTACATTGCCTATTAGACCACATAATCTACTACTTGATGTGCCCATGTGGATTGTCGTATGTGGGAAAAACTATAAGAACTTTGCGCAAGAGGATAAGCCAGCATAAATCCACCATTCGGGCTGCATTAGCTACGGGCACCACAGATAAACCAGTAGCAATGCATTTTTTGAGTGCTAAGCATCAAGTCTCGAATCTCCGTTATATGGTGATAGACTGGATACCCCCATCACCAAGAGGGGGTGATCGTGGACTGACACTCCTTAAAAAGGAGGCGTTCTGGATACATCATCTTGAAACTGTAGCACCGAAAGGGCTAAATGAGAAAAACACTCTGACCATGTTCCTGGAGGAGCAGTAATATTGATAACAAGTACACAGCATTAGTGATTTTCTATGATTTGTGGTATTTGTTGTTTTGCAATTTTCTATAAGTAGAGTTCTTGTTTATTTTTTCCTTGCCTGGGTTTGCATTATGTATTATTTTCTAGGTAGGATAATGATATCAAACACTGGAGAGTGATTTTTTGCCAACATCGATTGCAATGGTGATGACCGATGGTGGTAGCCATCGCATCGATAGTGGCAAATTTTAAATGTGTTGACTATTGTTTTTATTATACTGGGCGAATGCTGGCTGAGCAATAACAATACTCCCTGATAAAAACACAATTTGAAAGATTTATGGCTTTAAAATAAATATATTAGTGTATTCCGTGTGTGGAACGCAAATGGCCGCTCCAGGAAGTGTATATGGTATACTGGAACGCACGGGGAGCGCTGCCGATAGGCTGATGTGTATAGCGCATCACTACAGTGATGACGCGGACCAACTTCCGGGTGCGCGATGATGCGTCAATGACACGCATAACCAGGAAGAGGAAATCCATCTGCTCAGATGGAACGCACGCTGTTCGCTATGAGATCGCGGCAGCGTGCAGGTGTATTCCCTTTTTGGATGGGGTAAGTTACATTGCACCTGAGATTAATGTCTTGGTTCTTTGATTGTAGGTATATGATTGGCTAAGATTGTGAGACTCCGGCCTTGGAGGCGGAGCACATTGGTATTTCAGGGGGTTTGTGACCTGTTCAGTCAGCTGCTGCTCAGATGGAGTAAAACACCATAAGCTGTCTTGACAAAGGGTCGTTCTATGACTCGAAACGTCGACTGTGCTTGATGATTTTAAAGTGACATGGATTAAAGATTTGCCTTTTAACAGTGGATGAAGTCTGGTGAGTGCGCTTTGTTGCATCAAACAACAACCTGTTTGGATATCTATGGCATGCATTGGAGGACTTTGCTATGACCTAAGTTTTGTATGAAGCACCCCAGCAGTTGTCACCAAGGAGTTTTGTGAGTGCTACTTGTTACCCAGGATATATATATATATATATATACCGTGTTTCCCCGATAATAAGACACTGTCTTATTTTTTTTAAACCAACAAAAAACACCATAGGCCTTATTTTAAGGGGAGGTCTTATTTTATTACGGTAGACATTCTTTTAAACATGCCCCCAGTCCTCCGTTAAATAGACGAAACGTACCATAACAGCCTCCTTTAAACACAACTCCTTTCTCTCTCAGTCTCAGCAACACAAGCACTCCGTGCTCTGCTGCAGCCGCGTGATGTGCGGAGCGACGTCACGCCGCCTCCCGCAATGCATCCATGGGAACGGGAGCAGAAGCGGCTTCTGTTGAAGCCGGTGGTCTCTAAATACCTTAGCGGTGAGCAGAGGTGATTGGAGGTTACCGGGGGTTAGCGGGGGTTAGAGTTTATTGTCTGGAACTGAATGCGTTGAAAATTTAATAGGCCTTATTTTCGGGGGAGGTCTTATTTTGGACAAATGTCCAAAATCTGGGGTAGGGCTTATTTTCAGGGGAGGTCTAATTATCGGGGAAACACGGTATAACACGGTATAACACGGAAACACGGTATATATATATATATATATATATATATATATATACACAAACACACTGTATATAAACATTTAAAACAAGAGCATTCATGAAACATTAAACATCTCTAACTGAAAATGAATATTGAATATTTATATCCCTGGGCAAAGGACTATATATTAAGACACATGGAGAGGGTTTATTTATTCATTTGCTAACAGTTATTTATAAAGTTCACACATATTCAACAGAGCTTTACAGAGAATAGAGACATGAAACATGAACTAATTATGTAACATTAAAACAGCCATCCGATGGCAGTCATAGCTGCCATTTTACCCTATAAGGACCTCTTTTTCTTATTCAAGGGAAGGCTGTTGCTTTTCTGCTGCACAGGCATTATTGTGGATATCCACAAGCTTTGAGTTGCGTGCCCATTATTTTAGTTTAGCATCATATTCCCATATTCCCATTGCCAGAAATGTTTGGGTTCTAAAGCAACATTTTGAATGAGCTCATTGGCAATGATTCTAGAGAGACACCTTTCTCCACATTGGTTGTCTATTTTATACCCCATAGCAGTGCTGTAAATGTATGCCCTATTTTTGTCCTAGTTTATTTTCTAAATTAAAGTAGTGCCCAAGTTACTGTTATTACCCATAGTATTGAGCTAGCTCATTTTATATCACACTTCAGTGTCAACAGTTCAAAATATGCCCTGTTTCAGTGCACCCTATATATCAGAACATCAGCTACACACACCCTCCAGGGACAGGCTTTCAGTGAATCAGGTTGAACGGACAATCCATGCCCTTTATGAAAATAGGCTCACAGGTTCCACTGGAAGTTAAGTAAGGTGGTACAGGATAGTATACCAATCAACCTTATTTGCTACCCTCTCAGACATCTGTGGCATGAGTGTGTGTTAATTAAACTATGACAGTGTATCTGGGCTACATCATCTAGTTAATTTAAACAGGCAGCAGTCTATAGTAATTATCATTCTCCTCTAAGATTAATGAAGATACTGTATGCCGAAGCTCAGTCCCAGATTCTGGGAACCATTTTTTTCCTGTCACCCCAGCCAGGCAATGTTTCTATCATCTGTGGGAAAGACCAGAGAAGAAAAGAGTAGAGAAGCACAGAAGGAAAACGGATATTCTGAGGTAAATTACAGGAGGGAGAGATGTGGAGAAAAAAACAAGACATAAAGGGGGTGGAGTAGGATACATGAAACAAAGTTAATGTGAAAAACAATACAAAACACAGGTAAGAAAAAAATCAAACATAGAGCGGGTGAGAGAACTACTGTATTACTGTATATGAAACATGTAGGTAAATAGAATGGAATAATACATGACATTAGTGGTGGCCTAGCGACTCCTGATTGGCTGCTAGGTAACCAATAGCACTATTTGGGGGGAGGAGCCGCAGGATGTAAACAGACTTTCTTCAGCTTTCTCTGCAGTCTGTGCAGGGCATTGGGTTCTCGGTTTGTCATATTGCCAAGTACGCTGAATGCCTACAGGGACAGAATAGGATGTGATCTACGCCAGAGCACCCCCGCTAGTTTCCTTCCACAGGTACCCCATATGGATTTTCTTCAGGATGAGCAGACGGATGATACCTACCTACATGTCATGGGTTTACACCCCGAACCATTTTGTTATTATTTTATTTTATTTTACACTGCAGCCTCCATGGATCTGACTGATCCATGCAGGCTGGTGACTTGTATTTGTATATACGGCCACTAAATATGAATAAATGTATACACCTTCGGCCAAATACAAATCTGTATTAGTAAATCTGCCCTATTTACGTATTGTATTTCTGCAAAAATATGGCCATTGCCAGTCATATTCATTCTTATTAAGAATACGAATAGGACTAAGTCATATTCATATTCTTAATAAGTTTCTCCCAATAACTCCAACTCACTAGAAAAATAATAACAGAAGCATACCATTCACAAGTTGTACTTTTTAGAAGTAGCAGGTTTTCTCCATCATTGAAAAATGTATAGTGTCTAGTTTTCCCAGACAGACCCCTGACAGTCTAGCAGCCTTTGCACAAAAGCCCCACAGCTGGAGGTACTTACAGTATTAGCCTTCTGTGAGGCTAACAGCCCGAAGACCTGAACTGGGCCTAATGAATGGTGAACCTTCCCTCTCATCAACCTCCCAACACTGCACTGCTCCAGGCCAAATATTGTATCAGTTGTTGATGGTAATAACAATAATATGTATGTAGGCTTTGTGTTCAAACTCACCATTTTCTGTATTCTAACTCACCTGCTTCTGTTTCAAACTCACAAGTCACTTAAGTATTTAAGCTTCACTTTAGTCTGCAAGCTTCTATCTCAATGAGCAAGCTCCCAATGAGTCTTCTCACTACTCTTGGGTTCAGCTGGCCCTGCTTTCAAGGGTATTACAACTATATATTTTGTATACTCCAGTGTTATGATATATTTAGTATTATAAGTAATTTGCACTATTTCATGTTACATTTGCAGGGTATTTGTTTACATTCCCTGGGCCTAATGCAGAGGTGGTTGCAAATGCCGCTACAGTGGTTAAGCATACATATGCATATCTCACAGCCACCAAGATTTGTACTGATATGTTGACTGTCTGTGTTTTAGAACAACTGCTTGTGTACACACTTCAAATCATCAACCCTCTGTTGCACAGCATGGCTGTCCATATTAATAAAACAGGGACATTTTTACTACACATGCAAGCACAATTGCAAGCTGTAACATGCCCCCAAATGGTTAGAATAGGCCTGTGTTGGAGTGGCCACCCCCACAAAAACATCCTGTTTATCACTTTGCTAATAAATCTTCACTGCGTCTTCAGCTACATGCAGAGCACTTGTGATGACATGTAAAAAAATACAATAAAATAAAAAATAATATTAATGAATAATAATGTATTTTATTTACCAGAAACAATAAATATATAAATAAATAATTATTGTAAATATTATATTCCCTGATTAATGTATAACATTATGCACCAGTATCTACAGTATGTTCTATGCATCTTGCTTACTTTTCAGATTGTAGAATTTACTATACAATCTGAGTTGGTTGTTTTATTTACAATAGTTTTTATATGTGTTTTATTTTTAATACTGTACTATAGCATTATTATTGCTGAATTATTTTTAAATTACTAGAGATTTTACAGTACCTACCAAGATTCAACATGTTATTTTCCATGAAGCAGTTTATAACATTTTAGACTATTAATATTATTGTGGGTACAGTACTTTGCTTTTGCCCAGCATTTCGCAACGTACAGTTGGCTATTGTGACTGCATATTTTAAGTACACAATCAGATTTTCTTGTTTACCAGCTCCTGGCAGTGAATAATTTGTTGATTTAAATTTTTCATTGTTTTCGCCAATTATATTTTGTTCTCACTACCAATGAGAGCTAAGAGAAACATTATAGACATTTTACCCTTTCTTTACATATTCCTACAGTATCACAGCATCACTAATTACAGTTTTGTAATATTTTTCAGTAAATAAGTAATTGTTACATTCAGGAAAAGTTTTACATATTAAAAAATTTTACATAATCAAAAAGTAATGGCTACAAAAATAATTATGAATAATAAATTAGTATATTAGTCCCTGCCTATAAAAAATATATTTTTTATGTGCTACTAAAATTTTTATTAAAGCAGACAATTTCATTTGATATCGATGTTTGGGGCCAATATAACGTTTGTAATGTGGCAAATCGTATGCTTTTTCCATCCAATCTGATCCCATCCATGGTCCCGTGAATGTCGGAATGGAACCCCTACATCACTCGTACTGCACCATTGATTAGGATCGGATTCAAAATTGAGTGTTTTTGTTCATGCGATATATCGCAGGAAGTTTGACCAATGTTTCCAGTCCATCTAGCCTAATCCATCACATCAGATACATCTTATGGTACGATAGAATACCATAAGATATATCTCATAAATTTATCTTGGCTTGATCAATTGAATGAGATATATCCTATGCAAAAAAAGACACAAAAGTACAAAATTAGATGGAATCACCCCTGGAAAGGTTCAAGGGAATTTACATCCAACTTCAGGGTCAGACATATCATTGTAGTGTAGAGGGCCCTTTATTATTTCACATAATTGATGCTATCAATATTTAATTTTTTTTTTTCCAAGGTGCAGTAGTAAGATGTATCTGTTGTTTAAATTATTCACATACTAGCATATGGAGTTCTAAATATTCCTAAAAAGCTAAATAAGTTGAAGTTATTCTGTTTTAAAACATAAAATCTTGCACCCAAAATGAGAGATGAGTGGTTTAGGTCTTGCTGAAAACCAACCACAACTGAACTTTGGGGTTCTGAGTCAAACTGAGGGGTAGATGTATGAAGCACTGATAAGGGAGAAGAAGTAATAAAAGTGCCAGGCTGGTGTTGCTGGAGCCGTCTGATTGCTCCGTAACAACATAGCTGCTGGACTGTTACACCTTAACGTTCTGACAAGGTAGAGGGGCCCATACACGGTCCGTTAAACGGATCCGTTTGGGTCTTAATTAGCACGCTTCGCATCGGATCGCATGCCTAGTGCATGCGGTGTGCATACAATGCGATCCGGTGTGAAGTTTAGCTAGTACAAAAAGTATGTGCAGCACATACTTTTTGTACCGTACTATGTGATGCGCAGGAGCGCGCATCGCATAGTACAAAACGGACGGTCCGGGAGCGGACCATCTATGGGCACCTTAATATTGATTATTTCTAGCCGCGGGGCACCTTACTCCTTATCTATATTACCATCTGATAATTAACTTGTCTTCATCTAGACAACAACTAAGAGCAAAATTATTTATATCTCTGCGAATAACTTTATGTGATATTGAAGCACTCTCCACAACTACACTACTTTTCAACCATATAGGGTGTGTTATCACCTAACTAAGGACAAGTCACTTTAAGGAAAAGTGGTATTTTCAAATATTAAACATTGCAGAGCTGGACATATTGAATGCTATTAGAGATTTATTCATTAGGAATTTTCACAAGTACCAATTTAATGTTTATATTATGAATCGTCCCTCCCTTGTGATTTCAGGTGCCATATGACATTTTATCAATTTTTAAAAAAATTGGACCAAAAATCAAAGTACTTGAGTATAATTAAGAACCAAAGCATGATGATCTCAGCACATCTCTACTTAAAATACATGCTTGGGCAGGTTACAGTACCTGTCATCTGCCAGCAATGTTACTGGTTCATATACAAATGTTGAGTCAAACAGTTCCTTTGTCATATTTCATTACATAATTGGCTGTAGCACCATTACACACTTGTAATGAGTGGTTACAAGAATATCACTCATTGTTAAATCTGCACTTATATTCTTAATGAACATGTCACGTGTTTGAAAAATGACAGTTAGGAGCGGCTTGGCTGCCGCATCATTCACCTTGTGCGATGAGTGATAACAAGAATATAACTCTTTGTTAAAACCGCCTCACAGTGCAAATTGTCTTTGAGGCCACATTTTTCAATAGTCAATTAAAAGCAAGGTCAAAATACAAGGCTTTATCATAGCTTTCAATAAAAGTAAATATCAAAAAGCCGTACATTTCAACAATAACGCTTTTGCCTAATAATAAAAATCCCTCTCAAAACAAGCAGAACTTATTATTTCAACGATTCTACGGAATCCGATTTTATATGTCTTCGTAAGCATGCACTTTTAATTAATGTACTTTTAGTCCTGCTGTTTTTTGTTACTCAGCTTAAATTGAACGAATACAATAGCACTTAAATTGCAGGGTTGTTTGCTAAAGAGTGTCTGTCACTAAGTTTCTGCTTTTAGTCCATTGGAATTAATTTTTTCTGAATTGTGTGCACTCTACTATGTATGTACAGTATATTCTATGTAATATTATAAAGTACATGTTCATAATGTATTAAATATTACACACATGCATACATACACAAATCAGGCAAGAGGCAGATATTTTCTCCACAATAAAACATTGATTCATTAATCAATTTTAAATGCCAATGTTTCTCCTCTGGATCAATGAGAATGCTAAATATTAAAAACCTTACTCAGATTTTATTTCATTTTAAAGTGTGCATATCTCTTTTGGGTTTTTCCTTATAGTACCCTTAACTGCTATATTTGGTTCCTTAATCATACACCAAATACTTAAAAGAGTCTAGGCATTAGCAGATATTACCATAATTAATTTATACAATATTTAATAAATAAGACTTCAGGTTAGAAGAATGCTAATTATCATGACACAAATTGTGACAGCTTCGAAAGATTCCCTTTAGTAATAACTGGAAATTTTCTTGATGGGCAGATTCAGTTACTAAATAACTCAGGAAAGTAGATAAATGCTAAAAATCCAGTAATCACAGCCTTGATGTTGTGATTGTTTCTGCTCAATTCTCAACAGGAACAAAAATGCTAGCTTGAAAATAAAGCATTCTGGGAGTAGTTTTATAAAGGGATTGCCAAGCAGGGGGTAATTTGGTGTCATGTGCTCAGTGGGAAATCATTTCTCGATTCTACTGATGAGATGTATTTTGACACTAGCTGTTACAGAAAATGCAATCATCATTTTAACTTCTTAGGCACTGTGAATTTTAGTAGGAAGATTAACAAACAACATATCCATGCAATTTTTTTATGACTTAGTATGTACCTATGTCTCAGGAATAGTGGATAACTTGGTAGCTAAATAAGTGACTCTTTTGAATCTTTTAAAATTCTAAACTGCAGACTTCACTTGTTTTGTATTCATTTTTTTTTTTTACATAATTTTAAAAAGTATTTGCTACTGATATTTCAAATTCATTTGTTACGAACATGTTCACTAGTGGTGGATTTTGGGGTCAGGTCCCCTATCATAGTTGTATTATCTCCATGACCCGATTATTGAAAAAACTTCCAGCTGTGGAGAATGCAGCAGCTGTAGGTCAATGATGTGTTTAGCCACATGAACGCCCACTTAAGACACTGTCCTACCTACAAACCTTAACCCCTCCTCTGGAAAACCAGCCCAGGAATATTTAAAAGCAGCACACATGGAAATGGGGTCTGTTGGACACAGTAGCAGCCATCCTTTTATCTTATTTTGTAGTTGTGTAAACTTTTTTTATGCTAATTCCACTACAATGCTCTTCCCAGGTGTCAAAAGCGGATTGGGAATTTAAATTGGTCCTGTAAATTTTTTTAAAGAGTGTCCCCCTTACAATCCCACATCACCAGCCTGCCACCTTCCATCCCACAGTCTGTCACCTTGTACCCTAACAGAGCCACGGGAGTCCTCTCAGGTATGTTGGCCCACCGTAGATACAGTATTCTCTGTGACATTTGTTGCCAAACCTGCCATGGCCATGGTTAAAATTAAGTTGCCAATTATATAATGTAACAATTTTAAGAGCTACCAGCTAAGATATTTCAACTGAAGTCCTGGTTGCTGAGTTTCTATGTATGTTAAAATGTAACTGTAGGCTTCTAAAGTGCATTTAACTGCAATGAACACATGTGAATAGAACATTTTTTTTTAACCCTTTCCCGACATTTGACGTATATATACGTCATGGCCGGGATTTACTTCCCGACACATGACGTATATATACCTCATGACTTTAAACTGTCCCCGCGTCTATAGACGCGGTGACAGTTTAAACATGTCTGCTGTCCCTGACAGCAGACATGTCCCTGCATGCCCAGGGGGGGGGGCGGCGATGCCTCCCCCCCATCGGCGATCGCTGTGATTGGCTGTTCAATGTGAACAGCCAGTCGCAGCGTTTTCCTGTGTTACCGGCGAATCAGACGCTCGGTAACACAGGTGTCAATCACCGTCTGGTGTGAGGGGGCATGAGGGGGTCACCGGTGATGACCACACCTCACCCCACCTCACCCCACCTGCCCCCAAGGCTGTAATTGGTCCGTCGGACCGACGGACCAATCACAGCCAAGGCGCGTCATTTAAACTAACGGTGACTGCGCTGCAGACGCCATTCCGGTCTGGAATTGCGTGCAGAGCGGTCACCTGCCAATCTGTCGTAATATACTGACCTGATCCTTGCCTGATACTTACCTGATCACCGCTGGTAGCGTGCTGCCAGCAGCTGGATGCTTCCTGGATCTTGTGACTTCCTGTGTGCTGCTGCTGCAGTGTCATAGAGTCACAGATCGTGAGAGATAGTGACAGATAGTGACAGAGAGTGACAGAGAGTGCTATATTTTGTGTCTGCTGCACCCCTTTTGTGCTGATCAGTATATCTGTGCTGATCAGCAACTTTTTGGTTTTTTTTTTTATATATATATATATATATATATATATATATACCTGTCAGTTGCACCAAAGGTTGTTCTGCCTGTGCAACTGACTGCTGCCCCCCCTGCTGCCCCCCCTTTTGTGCTGATCAGTTTAAATTAATTTAGATCAGCAACTTTTTGGGGGTCCAGGGTTTTTTTTTTATATATACCCTGTCAGGTTGCACCCACAGTTGTGTGCCTGCTGCCCCTCACTGCTAATCAGTGTTGCATCACTGCATCACTGATCTGCAGTTTTTTTTTTTTTTTTTGAGAGTGCAGTGGGGTTTTGTTTTTACACCCACGTTGCTTTTGTGGGTGTCCTGTGGCCGCTGATCAGTGACGTACATCACTGAACAGCATTTTTGGCACAGGGTTGATATAATTTTTTTTCTGCAGTTTTTTTAAATTGTTTTTTTTTTTTGGAGAGTGCTGTGGTTTATTACACCCACGTTGCTTTTGTGGGTGTCCTGTGGCCGCTGATCAGTGACGTACATCACTGAACAGAATTTTAGGCACAGGGTTGATATAATTTTTTTTCTGCAGTTTTTTTTAATTGTTTTTTTTTTGGAGAGTGCTGTGGTTTATTTTTTTTTTAATTGTTTTTACACCCACGTTGCTTTTGTGGGTGTCCTGTTGCCTTTGAGCGCTGTTCAGTGACGGACGTTACTGACCAACATCTGTGCTCAATTTTTGGCGCAGGACCTTTTTTTTTTTTTTTTTTAACCCCTTAATTTTTTTTTTTTTATTGGGATCAAATTCCTGTATAAAGTATTTTTTTTTCTGCACTACATACACACTACACACTACATACCCCCCGTGATGAAATAAAGTTTGTACCCCCCCTACACTATACACGTGTTGAAACATTACACTTACAGAAACACAAAAATAAAAATTGCATCCCAAATGTCATCCCAAATGTCATCCCAGTCATCCAGAAGAATGTATTCAGCGGAGGAGGCATATGCCATGCTTGCCTCTGACTCTGACACAGCCAGTGATGCAAGCGGGGAATTTGAAGGATTCGTCTTAAGCTCCTCTTCCTCCTCTAGTGATGAGGGACCCCCTCAAAGACGCCCCCGTAGAGCAGCTGAGACCCCCCCCAAATGATTGATCCCGTATGGACCCCACCACCAGACAATTTTGAGCCCCAGGTTCCTGAGTTTTTGGCCATCCCAGGAATCCAATTTGATTCAACAGGTCTCAGAGAAATTGACTTTTTCAAATTATTTTTCTCTGATGATTTTATCAATTTAATGGTGGACCAAAGTAATTTATATGCCCAGCAGTTTATTGCTCAAAACCCCACGTCATCATTTGCTAGGTGGACCCCTGTAGATGCAGTAGAGATGATGACGTTTTGGGGTCTGGTGTTACATATGGGCATAGTAAAAAAGCCAGAAATTAGGCAATATTGGAGTACAGATGTTCTGTACAGCACCCCATTTTACCGTATGGCCATGACTCGGACTCGTTTTGAGACAATCCTTAAATTTTTACATTACACCGATAATGCACAGTGCCCACCCAGAGATGATCCCACCTTTGACCGGCTATTCAAAGTCAGGCCGGTCATTGATCATTTCAGTGCCAAATTTGCAGAGATGTACATCCCTGAAAAATGTATTTGTATCGATGAGTCTCATACATTTTAAAGGAAGGGTTAAATTCCGCCAGTACCTTCCCAGTAAGAGGGCAAGGTATGGCATAAAAATGTATAAACTGTGTGAAAGCACCTCAGGGTACACCCACAGGTTTAGGGTATATGAAGGGAAGGATTCAAGAATTGAACCGCCAGAATGCCCCCCCTCCCTTGTAGGTGTTAGTGGAAAAATTGTCTGGGATTTAGTGCACCCCTTCCTGGATAAAGGTTATCACCTCTATGTGGATAACTTTTACACTAGCATCCCCCTGTTTAAGGCCCTTGGTTCAAGAGGTACAGCAGCTTGCGGTACTGTGCGCAAGAACCAAAGAGGCCTCCCAAAAACGCACATTGCCCAAGTACTGAGAAGGGGTGAAAGCAGGGCACAATCCACCGAAAATATGTTGTTGGTCAAATATAAGGACAAGAGGGATGTCCTTATACTGACAACAATTCATGGAGACAGTACCACCTCCATCCCTGTACGAGGTACCAGTACCCACACCTCAAAACCTAATTGTATCCTAGATTACAATAAGTACATGGGCGGAGTGGATCTTTCAGATCAGGTACTGAAGCCGTACAGTCCCCTGCGGAAAACAAAAATCTGGTACAAGAAGCTGGCCGTGTATATCATCCAGATGGCACTGTATAACGCTTACGTGCTATTCCGTTCTACCAGCCAGAGGGGGACATTTATGCACTTTCAAGAGGAAGTCATAAAGGGCCTAATATTTGGGAACCAGCAGGCAGAGGGCCCCAGTACTTCTAGTACTGGCCCCCGTATTGTACCAGGGCAGCATTTTCCTAACGAAATCCCCTCCACTGCAAGAAAGGGCAGGACACAAAAAAGGTGCAAAGTTTGCTATAAAAAGGGAATAAGAAAGGATACTATTTTCCACTGTGAAACTTGCCCCGACAAACCCGGCCTATGTATAAAGGAGTGTTTTAAAATATACCACACATCTATGGATTATTAGGTTCATCATTTCACCGTGCTTCGGGGGTCTTGCTAATGCCACATAGCACCCACCATTCAATCCACCAGAATCTGTGCTGCAAAATCCAAAAATCACTCCTTCCCTTCTGAGTCCTGCCATGCACCCAACTGGTATTTTTTGGTCACATATGAGGCATTGCCATACTCGGGAGAAATTGGGGCACAGATTTTGGGGTGCTTTTTCTCCTTCATACCTTATGAAAATGAAAAATTTTGAGCCAGAACTGCATTTTTGTGTAAAAAAATGTAATTTTTCATTTGCACAGCCCAGTTGTATCAAAATTGGTGAAACCCCTGGGGGTTTGAAATGTACACTATACCCCTAGATAAATTCCCTGAGGGGTGTAGTTTGCAAAATGGGGTCACTTGTGGGGGGTTTCCACTGTATTGGTGCTTTGGGGGTCTTGCTAATGCGACATAGCACCCACCAACATTCCACCAGAATCTGTGCTGCAAAATCCAAATATCACTCCTTCCCTTCTGAGTCCTGCCATTTTTTGGTCACACATGAGGCATTGCCGTACTCGGGAGAAATTGGGGCACAGATTTTGGGGTGCTTTGTCTCCTTCATTCCTTGTGAAAATGAAAAATTTTGAGCCAGAACTGCATTTTTGTGTAAAAAATTTAATTTTTCATTTTCACTGCCCAGTTGTACCACAATTGGTGAAACCCCTGGGGGTTTGAAATGTACACTATACCCCTAGATGAATTCCCTGAGGGGTGTAGTTTGCAAAATGGGGTCACTTGTGGGGGGGTTCCTAACTTTTAGCATCTTATGGTGCCTAGAAACCTACATGGTGCCTAAAAAATAATCTCATAAAAAGGAGGCTCCAAAATCAAGTAGATGCTCCTTCTATTATGAAGCCTGTGGTTTGGTCAACGTGCACACTAGGGCCACATATAGGATATTTATGAAAACAAAAGAATTGGGGGAATCAATTTTTAGTCACATTTCTCTAGTAAAATCTACTGTGTTCCTTAGAAAAAAAATGTATTAAAATTGCAAATCTGCAAAAAAAATGAAATTTTGAAATTTCACCTACACTTTGTTTTAATTCCTGTGAAACACCTAAAGGGTTAACAAACTTCCAAAATGCTGTTTTGAATACTGTGAGGGGTGCAGTT
Organism: Crinia signifera; assembly: GCF_055691185.1. Lineage (NCBI taxonomy): Eukaryota > Metazoa > Chordata > Amphibia > Anura > Myobatrachidae > Crinia > Crinia signifera. Next base: position 78,330,530 of record NC_139222.1, read on the forward strand.
TTTGAAATGGCATCATTTATGGGGGTGTCTCACATACAAGTCCCTCAAAGTCACATCAGAACTGAACTGGTCCCTAAAAAAATCAGTGTTTGAAATTTTCTTGAAAATTTGAGAATTTGCTATTCATATTTTAAGCCTCCTAGTGTCCAAAAAAATGAAAAGGAGGTTGAAATAATGATGGAAACATAAAGTAGACATATGGTCTATGTTAGTTATTAACTATTTAGAGTGGTATGATTATTTGTCTCACAAGCAGAAAATTTAACATTTTGAAAATTGCTAATTTTTCCATTTTTTTACGACATTTTGGTATTTTTCACAAAAAAACACAGACTGTATCGACCCAAATTTACCACTATCTTGAAGTACAATGTGTCACGAGAAAACAATCTCAAAATCACTGGGATAAGTAAAAGCAAAAAAAAGTTATCCCCACTTAAGTGATACATGTCAGATTTGAAAAAAAGGGCTCTGTCAGGAAGGCAAAAACATGCTGCGTCAGGAAGGGGTTAAACTGGCCCTCATATGGAATGATAGCACATACAGTAGAAGATGTTTATAGTGATATGAATGTACTATTTCACTGTAAATTCGTATAAGCCTAGTGATGTTGCATGTGATAATTGATTAGAGTGCAAAAAGAAGTAGGTTCTACAGTAGGTTCCAAATATTTTAAAGTAACCTAAATTATTAAGGGAAGGACCCAAGAGTGTAGATGTTTGAATGGAGTTTGTTAAAACATTAGCTGGTCCCATTAGCTATTTACAAAATATTTGTATATTTGTATTTTTTTTTTTTATATAAATTTACCTTTGTTTCACATAATATTGCCATTGTTATTATGTAACTGAATACATTTAATAAAGGTGGAAAAACTTAGTCCAACATAAAAAAAAAAAAAAAAAAATTCTTTTCTTGATGGGAATGATATGTGCACATGTTGCTATTTATCTTGAGTAGACTATTGTCCCTCACTCTACACAACTTGACCTCTGAAGCGTAAGCATGTCAGCTGAAGCATGGAGTTTGACTGGAGAGAAGTTTTAAAACAATCTCATCTCCTATTTTGCAGGTACATGAATCCCATTTTGAATATCTGATGCTTTACATTTAAAGAACAGTCTGCAATGTAAATAGTTTTTTTTGTTACTGGGAGCCTGCATCTTCCCCCCACCATTAATTAGCTTGCTGAGCAATTTGTTCAAACACCAGCCCCTCCCCATGTACCAGCGGACCCAAACTTTCCTTTAAAATTAGAAATATCTGAAAAGCCTGCTGAAGGCTTGCCTGCAGCGTAAGCATGTCAGCTAAAGCATGGAGTTTGGACTGGATTTAGATTTACACCCGTACATTGCATCACTTTATTTTTATTTTTCACCAATTACCATCTCTCCCAGCCTCTAAGCTGATGAAAGCTATGTATTCCTTTTTTTGTTAACTGTTTCTTTACCATGATTTGTACCATGTACCTCCACCTCCACTTTATGCAAAGCCTGTATGCTGTACCATCACTGGTTGCACACCCTGCCGGCAACAAGCTGGCAGGGTGTGCCAGCTATGGAAGAAAAGTGCTATATAAATAAAATTATTATTTTTACTGCTGCCTTTGAGCAGCATGATCAAGATGGTGACGCAAATGGCTGCCTAGGAACTGTGCCACTCAGCCATATGTACCCCTGTGTCTCCCCTGTCTCGCACACTGCATAGCAACCTAAAACTATACTGTCCCTGCTTAACTGTTACCTACCTGGCTGTTTGCAATTACCAGTGGCACCGTTGTTTGCTGCCTTCGCACTGTGCAGCTCGGTGGGTAGGTGTTCACTGTGTGATAACTATACTGTCTCTGCTTATATTGAAACCTACCTGGCTGTTGCAATGACCAGTGGTGCCCTTGATGGCTCAAAGTATATATGCCGTACCACCTAGGTGGAGCGGTATATACAGGCGCTTTGGGGTGAGTTGTTTGGCAAGCTGCTCACACCGTGGGGAGGTCAACCCCCCAAAAATAGGGAACAAGAAGACAGACAGGGGTAGGTCAACCCCCAAAAAATAGGGAACAAGAAGACAGACAGATGGTGGAGCGCTAACATATAACCAATTGGGTATCACAAATATTTTATTTACTAATTGCTAAAGGTTGATACGTTTTAAAAAAAAAATGGCAATTGCAATTTACAAATAAAAAGTGTACAGCCTATTAAGGGACATATAGATATAACAATTGTACAGTAGGGGGTATCTCACTTGTTCCTAGAAATGCTCTCCAGAAATAGAGTAGGGCAATCTCCCACAAATGAATGGAAAACTGGGATGGCGGGTGTCCATAAACCTGCTGGAGTTTTCTTGGGACTTGATCCTGATTTTTGTTGGACCATGGAATTCAGTCCTTGATGTAATGTCTCCAGATGTAATGGCAGGTGGTGGTTTCCCTTGGATTTTCCAGTAAGTGTCCAACGATGGGAAAGGATGGAAATATGGAGGGCTGGTTCAAGTGAGAGTCCTTTTGTAATCCCAAAGTAGATAGGCTTTAAGCACTACACCTGACGCGTTTCGTCGTCCACAGACAACTTTTTCAAAGGTAAATAAAATATTTGTGATACCCAATTGGTTATATGTAATTTTGTGTTAGCGCTCCACCATCTGTCTGTCTTCTTGTGCCACTGATGGCTGCCTAGGTGCTGGGCAGCTCAGTGAATATATGTTACCTGCAACTACAATCCCCATGGCACATTGAGCATATACCTGTATGTGTTATGTATATCTGTACTGTCACTGTTTAACTGTTACCTAAATGGCTGTTGCACAGCAATCCAAATCAAATTCCTAGTATACCTGGCCAATAAAGCTGATTCTGATTCTGAATTAAGGGTACAGTGAGAGCAGAGCTGATGGAGCTTGTGATTCAGCCAGAATACAGAGGTATGTTTACTAAATTGTGGGTTTATGTAATTGGAGATGTTGCCTATAAGTAACCAATCAGAATGTATTTTTCAATTGTACAGCACCTTCTAGTACAAATTAGCAGATCATACTGTAGCTAGCATTTGATCGGTAGCTTTTGGCAACATCTCCGATTCTTCAGCACTCTGAGCAGACTCAATCCCTGGCTCTGACATCAGCCAGGTCACTGCACATATCACAGGAATGAGTCTGAGCAGTGAGTCTGGGGAGCTAACATATGACTGCTCTTATGCCAAATTGCCAGTTATGAGCATTATAGTGGCATAATGTGCATAAGTGGCACAAATGTGTGTAATCTCATAATTAGGGGAACTACTGTGTTACATAATTTGACAAAGGGGGGCATGAATAAGAGTCGCTACAGTGACATAACATGAAAAAGAAACAATAATGTGTAGTATGATGTGAATAATTTGGGTTTACTATTTTTTTGCATGTGACTAGTTGATCCTATGTATGGCACAATGTGAATTACACATTTTTCAATATTACAGTACATATACAGTATATGTATTACAGTAAATATAACATGGATTGCATTAATGTTATAGTAATAACGGTACTTGTGTACTAGCACGGCGCCCATCGCATCGCAGACCATATCGCATGCAATGTGATGCGACACGATATCGGCTGATGTTGTACAATGGCATACAATTTTAAAATTGTATGCCATTGTATATGGCATACAATGCCATACAATGCGATGGGATGCGATTATAAATTGTATAAGCACCCTAATGGGTGCTTACAATGCTTAAATGCACCCCCACGCCACCCCCCAAGTATAAATGTGAACCCGAAGTGTGGCGAGCGCAGCGAGCCCGCGAGGGGCGGCGGTACGTGTCCTACGACCTGTTCATACCCCCACTATCCATGTCGGCGTGGAGTTGATTTTATAAAGAAGCGTGGCGAGTGCAGCGAGCCACGTGAGGGGACGCGGATACCTTCACAGGTATCCGCGTCCCTTCGCGGGCTTCACAGGTATCCGCTGTGCTCGCCACGCTTCGGGCACGGTGGCTCGCTGCGCTCGCCACACTTTATAAAATCAACTCCACGCTGACATGGATAGTGGGGGTATGAACAGGTCGTAGGACACCTACCGCCGCCCCTCGCGGGCTCGCTGCGCTCGCCACGCTTCGGGTTCACCTTTATACTTGGGGGGTGGCGTGGGGGTGGATTTAAGCATTGTAAGCACCCATTAGGGTGCTTATACAATTTAATATCGAATATGCGTTAAAATCGCATCGCATCGCATGCCATACACCCGATGGCATGCGATGTGATTAAAAAAACGCGCAACTAATTATCGGAGCGCCGGGCTAGTACACAAGTACCGTAATAACATTTATTTTAATGGTGATTACTTTAGTGGTATGGAATATATCTAGTCCTCTATGCCACAGTTTGATACTGCACCAAAGTTTATTTTTATTACAGTACCCTTTAATTTACCCCCACATCCTGGCCTGGCCCACTCCCTCACACACATATGGGGGAGTGTCATAACATATACCTGCTGTGGACACCATGGCTACATTATTTTTTTACTATGACAGGAATTCAAAGTGAAACTGAGAAATGGTACAATTAATGGTGCTAATGGAATGGAATAGCAAAGAAAAATATTATAAAATATACAAAATAATGATTCCCTTACATGTGCCATGGTAAATCACTGTGTAAAGGAGGATCTTTAGGATGTCCCTGTTTCAACACTTAATTGTGTGTAATCTTTTTAGCAAAAAAAGATGTATTGCACATTAATAAAAAATATTGATAAAGTATCCAACAAAATCCCTATAAAAAATTAAATGAAAAGTGGGTAAATTATAACTTTGTTAAAACTTGTCTAAAAAATAATAGAGCTCTTGAGGCAGCTCAGATATTATAGGCAAATAAATATTACGGATATAAATAAAAGGGCTCGGTCTGCAGATAACTTTTGCAGAGGTTGGAGGCAGAGGCATCAATAATACTAGTGACACCCAGCGTGGCACATCTGAAAGCATGTGTGACCTATCGAAAAGAAGTGTGGCCTAGCATAGACCCTCAATGTGGTGGGTGGGCCTATCTCTGGTGTTTTACCGGTATCCGGAATGATCATAGACTGACTCATGATAGACAGTCATATGGTCGACCACTAATGGTAGACAGTCACAAGTTCGTCAGGGTCAAAAGGTATACAGTCAAAAGGCCGTCAGGGCTTAAATGCTGACACACAATAGTTCGACAGGGGTTAAAGGTCGACATGAAAAAGGTAGACATGCATTTTATACATGTGCCAACAGGCAGTATTTCATGCCCTACCATCCACTAGGGCGAGGTGGGAGAATAAAATAGTGTGCCGAGTGCAGTGAAACACCGTGCCCGAAGCATGGTGAGCGCAGTGAGCCATTTGAGGTGATATGGTACACTTAGACGGTGTCCATGTCGACCTATGTCAACATAGACACTCTAAAATCATTAAAAAAGCATGTGGACCTTTTTTTATATGTTGACATTTTGTCTGTCCACTTTTTGACCATGTGGACATTTTTCATGTCGACGTTTTAACCATGTCGATCTTTACCTGTCAACCTTTAGATCCTGTCGACCATTAGTGGTCAACCATATGACTGTCTATTATAAGTCAGTCTATGTTTTATACTATAACCGTTTTACCATGGTTAAAAAAAAAAAAAAACAGAAACATACTGGTAAAGTAGTTGAATTTGGATAAATATAAAATTTTCTAAATGTATGTAGTACACATGCTGGGTCACCCATTTGGGTGACCCGGTTGCCAAGAATGCACAGTCATGTCCCCTTCAGAGATTAGTGCAACATATATAAGGCTCCTACCCTGTATTTACAACCAGGGCTAAAAGATCTCATTGCTATTTAAAATGTAAACTAATCCAATAAAGGAAATAAACTTCTCTGTAAATGGTAAACCTGTAATACTTAAAGGTAAGCCTTTACAATAATGTTGAAACCAGTAGCAACAAATAAAGGATGATTGTAATGGTTAGCATTACTGCCTCTCAGCACTGAGGTCAAGGTTCAATTACCACCATGGCACGAACTGTGTGGCATTTTTATATTCTCTCCATGCTTGCATGGGTTTCCTCCAAGTATTCCGGTTTCTTCCCTCAATCCAAAAAAATTACTGACAGATTAATTGGCTCTCAACAAAAACAATTATCCCTAGAATCAATGGTGTGTATGTGTGTGTGCATGTGGTAGTGAATGTAGATTGTAAGCTCCACTGGGGCAGGAAGTATGAATGTTCAAAATATTCTCTGCATTGCAGAATATGTGTGTGTGATATAAATAACCGGTAATAAATAAATAATAAATTAATAAATATAAATATTACACTTTTAAATGTTATCCTTCTATATAATATTAATAATAATAATAATAATAATAATAATAATAATAATAATAATAATAACCATAGCAACAATCTAACTTTAAAACGGCTCCAAAATCATTATATTGACTACATTTTCCCCAAAATATTACAAAGAACAGATCAGTTAATCAAAGTAGATGAGATTATACTGTAATACCCAATTGGTCAAGTCTGGTTTTTCATCAGATCAGATATTGAGCTACTACTCTACTTATTCCATAGTTGGGTGTCAAAGGGTATGCAGTGAAGCCTTTTAAGATAAATCACTGCTCAAAGTAGAGTTCCTTAAAAGTCACTACACATGAAAGTTAAAAATATCTGAGAAGATTCTTGGCTCCCTAAATCCCATACAATTCTACTTGAATTATTGAACTAAAATGTCATATGCAGGGGACTTGACTTTTGAAGACATTGAGCGTCTTTCTGGTTAGAAATTATATTCATTATCACTACACAATTCATCATATTTCTATTCAGGAAAAAAAATGAATACCTTAATTCAGAGCTGGTGCTTTTAGATGTGACATTTTTGTCTCTTGGAATACACAAAAGTCTAGTGCAATTTTCTAGTCGCTAGAATATCCTCTATAGTGGTTCTTGCAAGATCAAATGCACTTAGCTTCTTTATTGTGCTGAACAAATATTCTAGTTAATTCAGTTATTATAATATAAATACAGGGCTTATTACATGGAATTTGATGCTTTCAAGCCTTTTTCATAGTACAATAATCAGCAATTTTTTTACATTTTGCTAATGTATCGGTCAGATACAACAGAAATAACTTTTCAAATTACTGTACGGTGAGCAGCAAAAAGAGAACAATTAGCAAAATGGATGTTCATTTTGATATTGCACTATTTAAAGCTATAATTCATTCATCAATGGGTATGTTGTAGTACTCACATCTATTTTACAGGAACTAGCTTTAAATATTTTTTCTGTAATTCTGCATAACTGAAGTGTACAACTTACACATTTGAAACATTTAAATGTAAAATTAGAAATATAATTTAAAGGAAAAAATTTTTTTAGACTGTTCTACAGTTTACAAATTGTCACTGCTCAGTTAACAGCATTAAAATAAAACATTTTCAAGTACTGTATGCTCACAATAGTTTGTGATTTTTTTAAAAGCAATTCATTAAATCAAACAGTATAATGTTTGCATGAATGTTTAAATCCAACCGTTGGGGTGCAGGTCTCAGGCTAAAGATGCAATAGGACCACCGCCCATAATAAATAAAGTTCAAAAGAACACTCACCAGGCTTAATTTTTTTGCAAAGAAAGAAAAATCCTTTAATACATGACCGATTTATAAGAGCATTTGTCAACGTTTTAGGTCACAGCATGCCCTTTGTCAAGTATGAACGGGTGTCAGAAACAGCAGATTAGGCGCAACTAAGAAATTGAGGGAAAAAATTTAAATGAATATGTTTAATTATTTTCAATGCTCAAAGGATTATTAGTGTTCAATTAAAAACAAACAAAAAAAAAGTCCCAAGGTGCTACCAGTCCTTGCAGCCACAGATCAGAAGGGGGGCCGCAGAAGTTTCTCCACTGGTGTAGACTTTGGAAGGAAAACATAAGTGTTGGCGCTGGACTTCAAGTTTGTCACTGCAGATCTATGCCGAGTTGTCCCTCGCTGTATATTCAATAAATACATGTGTATAAAATAAAAAATGTGTATATTAAATTATTGTATGCTTCTGTGTGGCTTATACACACTTTTTTCTTTTATACACACGTATTTATTAAATATACAACGAGGGACAACTGGGTATAGATCTGCAGGGAAAAACAAGTCCGGCGCCAACACTTCTGTTTTCCTTCCAAAGATTATTAGTGTTAGGCTGCTCCCAGACACTTCTTACCATAGTTACTTTCTTACAATCAATGCAACAACAATAAATTACAATAAAGCAACATTAGCAAGATCCTAAATATGTTTTTCTATCAATGTGTTTACTCACGATGTGATCCAGTTGGTCTATGACTAAATTAACTAATGCTTTGGAAAAATTGGTAGTATGTTCTCCCACATTGCATACATTGGGAAAAATGAGTATATTCACCATTACACAGTGTTGTGTGCATCTTGTGGCCTGCTCTTCCCTATCTTCATACTTGTGATGCTACTAATCATGGTTATCATGCACACTTATAATACTAATAGGATATAAAAGATATGTTATGGAAACAAGCCTATTTACGCATAGAGTACATCACCATCTACTGTATATAGATTCCAGTTTTAATGACATGTCCTTAATGAACTTTGACTGTGTGAAAACATCCGATTACAGCCCAATTATACCTCTTCAATCGTAGGTCTACATACATTTCCGAAACTCTGTCATCAAGGATGACTATCAATTCATGTTTTCAAGGTCACCTGTACATTTTTGACATACATCATGACAGATGGTGATACACATTGCAACTGCCGGGTGACCTGACCTGGAAATGTGACCTGTCTGGGGACCGAAATGGGAACCACTGCTGTACCTTTAAGTATAGTAGATGTTCTCTAGTAATTAGTAACACAATGATGCAGAGATTTTATACAGATAACAGAACTAGTTTCTAATATTCTAATGTGCAATATATTTTCATTTGTCAGAATGAAGTTCAAAAATCCTTAATTTAACCACCTTTTTTTGAAAAAAAAATCTGGTACTCTTTACCTAGAACAGCGCCCGCGATTAGAATCGCGGGCGTCGGGGGTAAAAAATTGCGGGCATCGCGGGTACATAAAAAACGGGTGCGACGCGATGCCCGCGATTTTCCCATAGGGATCAATGTTAAAAGTCAGATTGGACGCGATTTTAGTGTTAAATGCCTCAATGCCCGTGATTTTTACATAGGAAACAATGTTAAATGGGCCACAGAGCCCTAATAGTCCCCCTGAAGTCTTAAATGGCCCCCACAATTTGTAACGCCACCCCACGATCAACGTGAACCCGAAGCGTGGCGAGCGCAGCGAGCCCGCGAGGGGCGGCGGTACGCGTCCTCCGACCTTTTCATACCCCCACTATCCACGTCGGCGTGGAGTTGAGAATAGAATAGTGTGGCGAGCGCAGCAAGCCACCGAGCCCGAAGCGTGGCGAGCGCAGCGAGCCCCGCGAGGGGACGCGGATACCTTCACAGTTATACGCGTCCCCTCGCGGGCTTCACAGGTGTCCGTGGCGACGCGGACACCTGTGAAGCCCGCGAGGGGACGCGTTTAACTGTGAAGGTATCCGCGTCCCCGCGCGGGGCTCGCTGCGCTCGCCACGCTTCGGGCTTGGTGGCTCGTGTCCAATCTGACTTTTAACATTGGTCCCTATGGGAAATCGCGGCCATCGCGGGCATCGCATCGCACCCGTTTTTTAGTGCATTCGATGGTCGCGATGGGCGCCGTTCTAGGTAAAGTGTACCAAAAATCTATTATGAACATATTCTCAAGTGGATTACCTTCTCTAACAGTTCTGGACTTGGAATACTGTAGTTACATAACTATTGTTCAAATACAAACATATGTTTTACAGGACACATACCACCAAATATCACAATGATGTCACTACTCATCCCCTCTAAGAATCAGGAACAATTTTTTTCTTCTTGTATATTACTGTATGTAAAAAACCCAAATGAACAATGAGTGATCAATTGGAAAAAATACATATAAGTGGAACATTATCTACCGATAGTAATTGTAAAATCCAATAGACCCACTGACCCAAATGTGTCAGCCCACAACTTGTGGGCAGCCATTACATTATATAGCCACTAGGTTTTTGGATGCAATTTATTTTAAGATGAAAGTAACCTGTTTTTGCCTGAATTACAGTGCTGCTTTAAATCTAGTGACTATAGTAACAAAATCGTTGTGATTTCTGCATTTCATAGTATGTTATGTTTGGGGCAAAGACTTTTCTACCATTTATGAAATGTGTAAAGCAGTGGTTCCCAAACTGTGTGCCATGGCACCCTGTGGTGCCTTGGGACTCTTGCAGGGGGATCTCGGGTTGGTGGATCAGGACCAATTGAAATTAATTATGATCCATATGATAAACAAAACCAGAACTTGTGGCTGCCAATCATAAATTATGTGGATAAACAGAAGCTAATATTGTCCCTCATACATAATTCACCTAAAAATGGCATCTTAACATAATTAATTTAATTCGTATTTCATTTCTTAATTTCCCGATAAGAAACTATGGCCTAGGGAAGCCGTGGATATAATCTGATACTAATGATGCAAAAAAGTTTGGAACCACTGGTGTTAATGTTGGTCTTCTGATCCTTGATGATGTTCCGTCACTGATTCAGGATGACAGTGCTGGCATACTGAATGCTGGTATCCTAACTGCCAGGATATTGACTGCATCCTTTTAAAATGGTGATGATGTGCCAAAGCATTTTATTATTATTATTATTATTATTATTATTATTATTATTATTATAATAAAATTTTATTTATAAGGCACAACAAGTGGTTTGCAGTGCCGTACATATGGCACACATTAGAACAATACAGGGAACACTAAAGTAAACTTTACAGTAACTGCAAAACTAAAACAGAGCACAGGTAACAATTAGCACCAAAATTCTCAGTACACAATACAGCAGAGATGTAGAGAACCAAAGGAGTTATGTGCATACTTAAAGGGACAGATTGTCATTGGTAGAAAGAAATGATAATGAGTGAGACAAGCTGCCAGATGTTCACTGAGTTGGAGATAGCTGTTAGTACATCTGGAGAAAAAAGGGCTGCACGATCAGTAGGGAAGAGGGCCTTGCTCCAAGGAGTGTACATTATAGATGGTGGGGGAGATAGACAGTTTACATGAAGTGCAGACAAGGAGGTATAAAGGCAGATACAGAGAGTGTACAGCATGAGAGTCTGATAGTGTTATTCAGCTGGTAGTACCTTATTTTGCCAGGTGTTTCTAACATTCAATTTTAATTTAGGTAAAGTGATACGTTAAAGAAGAGATGTGCAGATCCGGATTTACCCGGATCTCAAAACAGGATCTTATTGGCTATATGCTGTCACATGTTTTTGCTCCAAAACATGTGACAGCTGGATAGCCAATAAGATCCCGTTTTGAGATCTGGGTAAATCCGGACCTGCACATCTCTACTTCAGTGTTGCCTACTTTTTCTGTCTCCTCTCCGGGAGAAGCCCGGAGAGGAGACTTCCAGCTGCAGGTCGGGGGGCGGGGCTTGAGCTTTACATTATTAAGCCCCGCTCCCAGGATGTTAAAACCCCAAATTCATGGATCTCCGTGGAGGGGGCGGAGCTAAAATGACGCGATTTTTAGCTCCACCCCCTCCTCTTACACCCGCGGATTGACAACTTCAATCCAAAAGGTATGGGGAAGACGCCGCAATCCGGGGGTGGCCTGGGGGTCCCCCGGAATCCGGGAGGGTTGCCCACCTTTCCGGGGGGCCGGGAGGAGGACCCGATTTTCGGGATCCTCCCGGTAATTCCGGGAGGGTCGGCAACCCTGCTCTACTTTAAAGCAATGTGAAATTTGGATATTTCCTTTGAATATCTGTGAAAAGAGTTGTTTACCAATAGTAGCTAATGTGTTCAATGCCCAGACAGACTTTTCCTGAAAACAATTTGTTTATTAATTCTAAGCCTGTGCCAAAGTTTAAAATTACAGAGAAGACAAGTAAACTGACTGAAGTCAGACGAAGAGAATAATACACAGCTGCCACTGAGACACGGTGACCTTCCTGCTGCATATTAATTAATTATAAGAATGCTAAAAGTTTGGCATTTGGAGAAATAACATGCTTTGTTAAGGGCCTGGGCACGTGTTTTCTGTCAGCACAGGAGAAACAATAATCCCAGTGCTCCGCACCATTCTGTGCAGTAAGTAACCAATGCTTTCTTATTTAAGTATTATGTGTTACTTTCATTGCATAAGAATATCCCAATTAAGGTTCAAGGCACATTTCTCTCCATGCCTGGGGCTCTTTCCTGCAATCTTTGGAAAGGCCCACAGGGTATGCTTCTCCCAGTTCTAAAGTGTTTTACAGTTTAAACTAATCTTTCCGACTACCCAAAACATTACTTATATTCTCAATGTTGCTATTTACACCACTATCAATTTTGGTGTTTAACATCACAATACATATCTCATTTCTATAAATTACTACTTATATTAAGTAATGATATCATCATAATAATGATATTATAAGAGTATATGATGATAAATAATAATATATGATGATAAATATTATGATGATAATATTTATCATCATAATCATGCAATGAACTGGATAAAGTCCGCCCTTCCCTTTACCAGTAAACCAGGCAGATTCATATCTGGTGTGCTGTGATTGGGGATCGGGATTTGGTGACTGGGAGAGCTGCAGCATTCAACCAGTTATTCACATACAGTATCTTGTCTGCACTACCACTCTCATCCCAAGGCTGGATTAAGGGCACACGTTTCTCATACAAGCCAGGCACTAAGTGTGTGGTGTGTTAGCATGGGTATGTTTGTGTATGTGGGCGGGTCCTGAAAGTTCAGAGCATGGGGGGGACTGGAATCTCCAGTTATCAGAGATGTAGTAGCAGCCCCAGCAGCAGATGTAAACCACTCCTCTTTATCCCTCACACATCACCCTCTTTCTGCATACCTGACAGCATGCGCTGCCCCCCCTACTTTACTCGTCCCAGGTATGTGGCTGCAGATATGGGCAGTGCACTGCACACAGCCAGACAAAGCACATGGTTAATGGTGTATGCTTGTACCCATTTTTGGATGGGTTGGGTGCTGTGTGTCCTGGGCATTGTGCATGAGATACAACTCGCACATATCTGGAGGGCAGATGCCAAGAGCTGGGTGCCCTGTTACAGAGTGCCAAGCATCTCTGCTTTCATTATAGCACCATACTATAGACATTTAAGACTAGTGTTCATTCTAGCACCTGCTATCTTTGAAAACCAATGCAGTTCCTCTTCTCTGTCTGTGGGTCGCTGTCCGCTGTAGTGCTTCTAGCACAGTGTGGTCTGTATATCAGCACTGATATGCAAACCAGACCGGTGCTAGAAACACCACAGCAGACAGCGACACCCCAGGCAGGGAAGAGGAACTGCACGGGTTTTCAAAGATGCCGGGTGCTAAAATGAACTCTATATGACTGCATAGTATATAAACACAAGTTACACATTGAATAAATAAATCATATTTGAAATAATCCATGACAACCCATAAAAATATACCCTGTAATGGGGCAGAGTTGAGACCAGAAAGGGGAGGAGTCAGGATTAATTATATTAACGTAATCAATAAATCATCACCAACCAATACATTGGTCTAGATCTTCCCCTGCTCTGGACACTTAAAATGTGATTGAATAGCTCCTGGTATTTACTCTGGGAGCTGCACAGTCCAGCATCTAATTAAATATGTACAAAATTGCAAATGAATGTTTAATGGCTTGTGATTCTGCAACCTGCATGTCCCACGTTTGCCTTTTTTCATAGTTTTTCTCCCACCCTACATACAGTATTTGATGACAAGGTTGGTTATTAAGGTGTTGGCAGTGGAGATTGCATGTGTTGCTCCAAGCTGCTAGTGGTTGATTCTGGAATGCTTGTTGTTATTATTATTATTATTATTATTATTATTATTATTATTATTATTATTATTATTATTATACAGGATATATATATATATATATATATATATATATATATATATATATATATATATATATAATTTTTTTATAAATCACATATATGTCCCCTACAAATGACATAACAGGGAGGAGGTTCATAGATCACAAACAGTAGAGATGGACTCACAAAGGTTGTCATGAGTTGGGTAAAAAAACACAAAAATGTGTATTTTTGGTTTTTTTACAGATGCATGACAAAGGTCAAAGTGTAAAGATAATTTTAAAATCCACAAGGTGCGCACAAATGGTGGCTGCAGTTACACAGGTGTGTGTCAGAGTGAGGTAATCCTCTAAACCTCCAATTTTCAATAGAACAGAAATTATGACATACACTGTGATATGGCGCCTCCAACAAATATGACAAATTACACAATTAAACACAATATACATCCCTGTTTCCAGGAGTCCAGTCCTGAAAATGTTTTCCAAAAGGGGGGAATCAATATGGGGGGTGGAGCTTGGTGACATCTACATCAGGCTATGCCCACAGAAATGCTGTTGACAGTTTCCACTCCGGGCTTCTCCTGGAGAGGAGACTTTAAAAGAAGGCAACACTGTTACGAACCGCCTCCAGCGGATCAGTGTAAATGTGCAGTTTTTCTGTTTTCCCTGGATTCTGCTCCCTGGGTTTATTCCAGCATGTGTGTGTGTGTGTTTACTCGCTGGTGGCCTCCAGTGGTTAGCCTGGGCCATTGCAGCTTACTTTCAGTGGTGTGTCTTAATTAGGCTTCTAGCCTGCAGTGCTCACCTGTAGGCAATGTGTAATCAGCACCACATTGTGCTCTCTATATAAACCCTCTGGTTATTCAGTCCCAGGCCGGTTATAGTTCTTTCCTGTGTGTCCAGAGTGTTCCCGGTTCCTTGGCATTACCCCACCTGTCCAGTCTGTTGGTTCCCGTGTCCTGAGGCTTGTCCTGCCTGTCAAGCTCAGTTTGCCTGTCCAGTGAGTCTTCCTGGTCTCCAGTCTGTCTTGCTGATTCGTGTCTGGCCTCCTGTGGGTCCTTGATCTGCTGCACCGTCCTTATCCAGAGACACCTGCTGCTCCTGTCCTGAGAACCTGTTCCCATTCTGAGTGTTCCATACCTGAGAAGGAAGCAGTGGTGCCGTGGTCCTTGTGAGCCCCATCCGAGACACCCGTCTCATTGTGAGTCCCGGTGGGACGCCCTCTGGGGTCTTCCCCAATATATCCTTTTCACTCCTGTACTTCAGTGAGATTTTATTATTATTGGTACCACCTATTTAGCATTGTTGCTATTCTCTATTGAGCTAGTCCATCTAGGCCCTGTTGTCATTTGGTTTTACTTTATAAGACCTATACGCATTGTTGCGTCCACCTGTACTCCCCGTAGTCAGGTCATTAGGGGATCTACCACTGTGTCGCCATCTCCCCGTGTCGACCATTCTGCAGGGGCTCTGAGGTTCCCGCCATTGTTGGGTCTAGCTAGTTAACCCCCTTGTCCTCTCCTGGCCTCGGCGGATGTGTTGTCCATACATAAGACCTGCCTGTAGCGGAGTGGGGCGGACCTAATTCGCCCTTCAGCCGAGACGGGCCCAGGTGAAGCCTAGCCTTGCACACGTCCGTCGATTTCAGCTAGAGGCAACGGAGTTAGGGTTGGCGGGGATACTCTCAGATCCTAACAAACACTGAGTAATCAGAATTCTCCACTACCAAATTGCCAGATTCTTTTAAATATGCTCATTAATTTAGGCGTAAGGGTGGCACCAGTTAAAAAAAAGTCTTAAGGACCAATGAGATGGATGCTTTTCTGAGTTGCCAAATCTGTGCTTGATTCTTACATAAACAGTAAGAACATTGACATTTGTTCTTTCCAGGATCCTAAACTGATGCATAAATGTCTCATTAATTTAATAGCCACCAGAACCAAAGATTTTGGTATCTGGTATCTTCCCACTGCTTATACCAGATACTAGCAGTCACTTTAAAGTCAGTGAGTTCTTTTCCCTACTACCAGTAGAGCAGAAACACAAAGCAGAAGATTTAGATTAAGCAAGTTTGCAGGAAAAAGTTGAGAACACAGCAGCAGTTATCTAGATGGTAGCAGTATAGTTAGTAGCAATAGGCCTAGCAGACTTTATTCAGAGCTTTACAAAAGTATGTTTTCTCCTGTAAGGAAACACCATTTAAATGTAATTTCTTTCTTGCCTGTGCCAGGTCTCTACCTTGCCACATCAGCTACTACACAGTCATAAAGAGAAACCACACAATGGCCCTTATTCTGGTTGGTGCGGTCGAGCCGCATATGCGGCTCCGACCGCACCAGACGAATCCCCGCCTACAAGACGGATCGGCACGGCCGTCCGTACACGGACGGCTGCCGATCCGCATGAAAATGGCGGGGCGTACGCCTCCACCATGTTGGGAGCTGCCCCCTGCATTCGATGGTCGATGACCATCGAAGGCAGGGCCGCACGCTCCCCCCGCTCACGCAAGCTTAGAGCACACGGACAATCGTCCGTGTGAAAGCTTGTATTGGGGCGGGCAGCTGACATCCGGTGATGTCAGCTTTCCGCCCCCATCACTGGCGTCATAGCCTCATTACCATACATACGCCCCGCGTTTGCATGGGAACGCCCATGAAACGCTGGGCGTATACATAGGGTAATGAGGCTATTAAGCCCCTCACACCCCTATACGCCCCCTTTGCGGCGTCTAAATTTTTTACTCGGCGAATTCCCCTGCACATGCGCAGAGTGACCTCTGCGCATGTGCAGAGTGTAAACATCGGCGGTACGGCCGCACGCGGTCCGTACCGCTCAGATCAAAATAAGGGCCTTTATTAGCATTTCAATAAAATATCCTTATTTGCAGCTGATGTCTAATTGCATACCAACTATTTATAAATCTGGGTATTTTTCATTAATATATTTGATACACTAGCGCTAAGGGCTATTCCTGTTTATTTGCTTATTTTACAACTGTCTGATATTTTTATCCTTGTACTGTACATCTGACTCTTGAAAGCATTAAATAGCTCTGTGCCTCAGCCCACTAATAGAAAGTCTATCCCATGGGTTCCAAATGAGCAATTCCAAAATTTGTGCTGCTAATCTTACAGCACCAAGAAAGTTCCTACAGTTTACAGCTTGCGATAAATGTGACTATTTCAAAATAGCCAAACATATTTTCACAATTTTTACTATCTTTTCTATTGCCTGTGATCTGCTGAGACTTATTGAGGCACTAAACATGTGCTACTAACTTAAGCTAAATCCTATTAGCTGACATTTTTTTTCCCCATAAAAAAAATGTGAAATGTTTTACATTTCCCCACCATCTTTTACATGCTTAAATGATCTGGCTTGATGAACTGGCAGAGCTAATTATGACAAGTTCAAGGCTGAATGCTTTTTCACACTCCATGTAAATGGCCCCTAAGCCATTCTTTTTATGTTGGGATGATGTGCATTTTTTTGTTCTGAGTACATCTTGTGGTTGTAATTGATATCAACATTTTTAGTCATTGCTAAATGAACTATTTTAAGACAAGGTGGAAGGTAATTTTAGCACATTTCAATCTCTTTTAATTTGCTAGTGCCTAGTACACCAGAGGCAAAGAAACACCTTTGCATACAATATGGCATTATATTCTAAAATGAAATGAACTTGAAACATACAGTACATACTGTACAAGTAGCTTCATTGCAAGCTAAGGTGCCATACATAAAAGGAATGAATAAGATACCACTCCCACAGCTTTGCTTGTGTCGCTATATTTTTTGTGTATTATTTCCAAATCTATTGAGATTTTCAATGCATGCATCTAAATGCAATCATTCATTATTGGATTCAGCGCCTACCCATGCCTGGTCTAGGATACTGAACATGGTTAAGAACCAAGGCTTAAGATATACTTACCCCTTTCCCTTCGCTGGATAGGCCCAGGTCAATATTCACGCAAGATGCTTGAAGTTGATGTCATCTGCAAGTGCTGCTGAGCCTGCAAATTTGTTGAAATTGGACCGCAGCCAACCAGGGTCAGACCCAAGAATAACCCTGGCAATAACCCAGGTTTCTCGGCTTTGTGTAAAAGGGTATAAGGCTTATTACAACCTCCCTAGAGAGGTTTCTCTGTCTGAAAAGCAGCAAGGTTATAATTTAATAATTACCAGTTATTTATATAGCACACACATATTCTGCTATATAAATTTGAACATTCAAATCATCTGCCCCAGTGGAGCTTACAATCTAAATTCCCTACCACATGTACACACACACACACACACAAGGACATTCTAGAGTTAATTTGTTGGGAGCTAATTCACCTAGAAGTATATTTTTGGATTGTGGGAGGAATCCGAAGTTCCCACAAGAAACCCACGCAAGCATGGGGAGAATATACAAACTCAGCACATTTATTGCCATGGTGGGAATAAAACCCATGACCTCAGCTCTGACCATTACACTGTCTGTGTTATAATGTGTACTGAACATCAGAGATCAGTAGGTCGTATATGGTTTCTAACTTCACAGAATCTTTCTATTTAAACAGATGTAGCGCCGTTCATTCAGTCAGCGGTTGGATGATAGAATTGCCAGCTGTCTGACTCCACCAGCCCCCACCAGCTGCTGGAAGGGAGCACATGCGTACAAGACGCTCGTGCGCCCCATTCCAATGGAGCTCTCCATTGCCTCCCCGCCCCCTCACCACCCCCCCCCCCCTAACCCTGCCCGCCTCCCTGAAGTGGAGACGGGCAGGGTTTCCACTACCCGCCACTGAGTGACTGGGATGTGCATGCATGTGAGATACTCATGCATCCCAGACAGATGGAGCGCCATTCTGGCGATTCCCAGCGATGAATGAGAGGCGCTCCATCTGTACATTCCCCATTATTATTTATTACAATTTTCATATTTTAAAATAAAAATTCACTTTTTTGTTTGAGAAGGTTATTCTGGAGTCCACAAGACCATGCCCGGCAAATGCTGGGCCGCCCGCCTATATAAACATACTTTCGCAGCCTTTGGGTGACCACCCACATCATTCGATGGTCACCAACCATCGAATGATATGGAATGTGCATGCATTTCTAAGTGACTCTCAGGTCACTTGGATTTGCATGAAACCTTGGGAGGGAGTGGGCGGGCATCCGGTGATGTCAGCTGCCCACCGCTGGCCAAATTGTCATGGCCCGATTACCATGGGAATGCCCAGCATTTACATCGAAATGCCCAGGAAATGCTGGGTGTTCCCATGGGCACGACTAGTTGCCACTGCCCCCAGCTTTGGGTGCGTTCACCGTGGATGCACACACCCGGCATATGCACATGTGCAAAAATGACCTGGCGCATGCACATATACCCATCATCGGTCCCCATTTGAATGTTCTGGTCCGTCTGAACAACCCCCTGTATTCACCATTTTTAAGGATGCCTTCTATTGGACAAAGGACATAGTACTATATCCCACAAATATCTAAAAAGTGTTCTTACTAGTAATTATCTACATTATCAGAGTGGACATTATCATACGTGTATAATCAATATTCTGAAAGGTCAGTCCTAGTATGAAACGTAAATGTACTGAACAGGATATTTTAATCTCATGCCAGAGATATGTCAGCTTTATCTATAGGGGTTTTCTAAATCTCTGATTTAGATTTGTCAAAGATTTAAATAATCTCGGAAGAAAATATTTTAACATAACGCTATGTACAGTATATATGTATCCAAGTAAAATTCAAGAACACTAGAAGCTAAGGGAATTATTCAAAATAATATCCAGATTCCTAAACAAGACAAAATTCTTAAACCCTGTTTAGAAAGTAATTCACAAATTTGTCTTTAACCCCTTCCCGACATTGCCTTTTTTGTTAACTTTTTTATTTTTTTTCCTCCTCGCGTTCAAATAAGCGTAACTTTTTTAATTTTCCGGCTATATAGACACATGAGGGCTTTTTTTTTGCGGGACAAGTTGTACTTTTTAATGGTACCATTTACTATACTGTATAATATTCTGGGGAATCAGGAAATAATTCAATGTTGGGTAAAAAGAAAAAAAAACGCAATTCCACAATTTTGCGCTGGTTACGTTTTTTTTGGAGTTCATAGTTCGTTTAAAATGATGGGTTATCTTTAATCTATGGGTCGTTACGATTCCGGTGATACCAAACTTAAATAGTTTTCGATACGTTTTACCACTAAAAAAAAAAAATAGAAAATTTTACGGTTTTTCTAATTTGCGTCGCGTCGCCATGTTCTGCGGCTTATAACTTTTTTATTTTTCCACCTACGGACCTGGGTGAGGGCTCATTTTTTGCGGGCTGAAGTGTACTTTTTAATTAATACCATTATGGGATATGGGCGACTTTCTGATCTCTTTTAGTTATTTTTTTTGGGGTAGGCGATGCGACCAAAAAACGTAGTTTTGGCGTTGGGAACTTTTTTCCGTTTACGCCTTTAACCGTGCGGGATAACTAATGTTATATTTTAATAGATCGGACTTTTAGGAACGCGGCGATACCAAATATGTTTATTTTTTTATTTTTTATTTATTTTTATTTGTGAAATGGGGAAAGGGGGGTGATTTGAACTTTTAATATTTTTTTTTTTTTTTTTTTTTAACTTTTTTTTTTTTTTTTTTTTACTTTTACTACAAGGCCCCTTAGTGTACTTGACCACTAGGGGGCGCGATCGCCTGTACTAGGTTCAGCCATAGAGCTCTATGGCTGAACATAGTGATTTTCAGCACTTCCTATTACATCCTGCCTCAGGCAGGATGTAATAGGAATGCTGACACGGCCAGCACAGGGGTCTACATTAGACCCCTGGCTACCATGGCAACCGATCGGCACCCTCCGATCTCGCCGCGGGGGGCCGCGATCGGCGCCGGAGGGGGGCGCCACCCCTCCGATCAGCTATTTAAGCACTGCGGGCGCTTTGCCCGCGGTGCTTAAAGGGTTAAACGGCCACGATCGGCGAACTCGCCGCTCGTGGCCGTGAGAGCAGGTGCCTGGCTGTAATATACAGCCATTACCTGCTCTCTTTCAAGCCAGCTCACTCCGTGAGCTGGCTTGATTCCCCCGCAACCGACATATGACGTAAATGTACGTCATATGTCGGGAAGGGGTTAAAAATATATTAAGTTTAAATCTATAACTCATAGCAAATTATAGCCAATTACAGCCAATAACTGTTTAGCACAAATGTACAATACAACAAACAACATGGCTCTCTCCAAAGTTCAAATGAAGCCATAAATGCAACAAACATACAGTCTTGTTTTGGGATCTTGGTCTTCAATTATGAAGTGGGTAGCACCTTCATTTTTGAAATCTTGGGTTACTATCCCCTCAATATATTTATTAAAAGGAGAAAAGAGAGTCCTCTGTACAAATATCTGAAACCGGTGCGGGAATCATCCATGTTTGTGTATACAGTCTAAGCATGACTTACATATTTATATCTAATATCTAATAGATATTTATATTTATATCTAATAGAATGAAGATGGTGACTTTTTTGAGTCAATGGTGATATTTTATTCCATTTATTCATTCAATAGTTGTAATATTGCCTTTAGTAATGTATCTACATAATTCAATGCATTTGTGACCTGCAGTGTGTGGAAAAGTCACTGGATCCTTGAAGAGTAGAACCGTGGAACATCAAAAAATATTATACAAAAATTAAAGTATGACTGTTCCAAGACATTTAACTGATTTTTATGGTAGTGATCCACTTGTTCTGGAGATAACATGGTTGGAACATATTTATTGCAGCATTAAAGGAGGTAACATATTTAGGAGATGCAGTTCAAAAGAAGCCTTTTAGATTTTCCAGAATTCAATACATTTAGATCTTAAAAGTATAGAGTTAGGGCAATTTAGTCTTTAAGACAATTTAACTCATTGTACTGTGTTAGGATATAGTTCAAAATGTACTTTTAGAATTTATGTATATGATTTTTTTATTTAAATAATTGTATTATATGTGTTGGGGGCAGATGAAGAAGAAGGATAAGACTACTTCCTGGCCCTTTCTGACAATATCCGACTGCTAGTCTAAGTAAACTTCGGCTTATACAGACTGACCAACCAATGGTCACACTGGTGATCATTTGGTGCATCCTTGAATGCAACTTTGTGAATCTTGCAGATGCTAGCAGATATCTTCTACTCTCGCTTCCTGCTGTATTTGCATTTTTATTGCACAGTATTGTGAAACCACAGGGAAATGGTTATAAAAATCCTTACAAATCAGAATCAGGCTCTATTGCCTGCTGTGACAAAACTCTATGTCAGTAGAGATCAGGCGGCTTTGCTGGACTTACACAAAAAGCTATTATTCAGCAAGCTTTGTTTTTCTTCACTGCAGACTCTGCTGCCTGTTCCCAATGCACCACATCCCCTAGAGTTGCTCTCCATTATCTGAGGCAGTTGGCAAATTAAATGTGAACTGCAGTGTGGACTTCCAGCTGTTGTTACACTAAACATCCCAGCATGACCTGCTACAGTTTTACTATTTGTCCATGCTAAAACTGTTGCAGGGCATGCCCTGATATATAGTAACTGTACAATTATGACAAAGGTCTATAGACAACTACTACCATACTTATTATAATATTATATATGCTGTTACCAGAGCTAATTTCTGAAATCAGACTCATTGGATGAAATTTAATAGGATGAGAGAATCAGAAAGTGAGATATTTGGTAAGAAATCACCTGTTTTTTTTAAAGCGGCAATCATTTAGAATTATCTTGGGTGGATTATATTAGCTGCAGCAGTTGATTACTTTTCCAACAATTTATGGAGGGAAGGATTTCTTAGTGCTGCTGATGTTTAGCCAGGGCTGGATTAACAATGGGCCTGTTGGAGCTACAGCTCCAGGCCCATCTCCAAATGGGCCCATTTGGTAGATGAGGTCCGGGGCTTTCCAAAGAGCCCAGCCCTGGGTCGCTAGCCCACGGGAACCGGAGATACTGCCCGGCAAACCTGGAACGTTTTCCTCATAGGATAACATGGGACCCGCTAATTCCGACCCCCACCCAAGTCCAATGGATGCCAGTTCCCCCACGGCATCACAGAAGCTCGAGGTTGATCTCATTCCTACCCAAATCGCTGAGCATTAAATCTGATGGTTCATATGGGTTAATTGGTTCTAGAGATATTGCGGTTAAACAGTTTTTTTTTTCTGAAATGTAATATCACGGCTGTTCATGTCCTTTGAGGGCAGATTTTTCTGGAACCAAATGGCCCAGTTTCATGGGACCAAAAAAATTCAAAGCCCACTTAAAAGTTCTTCATTATGATAATGGTCTCAAAGGGTCAGTTGGTTCTGAAGATATAGCCGGTTAAATTATATAGCTGGTTAAAGAGGGGTGGTTTTCTCTCCCCCTCACACCAGAACATGCAGGGACTAGGCTGGTGTAAAAGGGGCCAGCCCAGGAATGTCTCTGCATGATCCTGGGACCATATTCCATATATTACATTATATGCCATTGCACTCTTTGGGTGGAGGGAGTGTGCATATACATCATCCGATGCTCTCAGTGCCGGTGATATACAGTATGCTCGCCACTGAAGCCCAAAGTCTGCATGTGCCACTGGAAGGTAAGTATATTCTATTTTCCCTCTTTTCTGTGCCAGGGCCTTGCATATGCCTACCTCTTTGCCATTTACCACCCTATACTAAACCTTTTGCATTTTTCTATACCAGCCCCTTGCCTTTTCCAGCACACACACACATTATACACATATATATATATATATATATATATATATATATATATATATATATATATATATATATATATATAAATACACTTACCCCCCCAGGGTAAAGGAGTTCAGACCAGCACTCAATGAAGTAGTGAAGAAAAACGAGGGTTTATTTCAAGTACATCAGAAACAAACAGCAGCTGTCCCGACAGCTGTTTCTACTGGGCTTATGCCAGTTGTCATCCCCTGATGACAACTGGCATAAGCCCAGTAGAAACAGCTGTCGGGACAGCTGCTGTTTGTTTCTGATGTACTTGAAATAAACCCTCGTTTTTCTTCACTACTTCATTGAGTGCTGGTCTGAACTCCTTCACCCTGGGGGGTAAAGTGTATTTGCATTTCTATTATGGACCTTGCACCAGAATAAATCTCTGACTTGGAGTGCCGCCCTGTTGCCCCATTCTCCTATATATATATATATATATATGGCACACGACCGACGCGATGTACCACAGTTGTGCCTTCTTAAGGCACACGACCGACGCAATGTACCACAGTTGTGGTTTTTTCAAGGGAAATCGCGGGCATCGCGGGCATCGTGTGCCTTAAAGTTAAGGCACACGATGCCCGCGATTGTGGCCGTGCTAGGAAACAAGAACCATATATATATATATATATATATATATATATAATAGGAGAAGACTGCATCACTCGGGACTGGTTCAATAACAAACAACTCATAGCCAGACAATGGTTAAGTTGACGTTTCAGCCCTCAGGCTTTTATCAAAACAGCTTACATAAGCTGTATTATGTAAGCTGTTTTGATAAAAGCCTGAGGGCTGAAATGTCAACTTTACCATTGTCTGGCTATGAGTTGTTTGTTATTGAACCACTCCCGAGTGACGCAGTCTTCTCCTATTATTTACATGGGACAGCATTGCCTGTACTTATACTGAAGGCACCGGGCAAAAAGTTTCCTTCGGGAGTTGAGTGCCAGCGTTTTTGCACAATTATATATATATATATATATATATATATATATATATAAATAAGAGACCCCAATCCACGCTCTATACAAATGGAGCAGCACCTCTGAGGATCCGATAGAAATGACAGAAAGAAAGGTTCAGAGGGCGCTATGAAGTAGTTAATGGAAAAACAACTATACTAAAAAGTAGAATTGTGTATACAACTTTCAATAAAAATCAAAAGGTACAGTAATAGGGAATCCTTTCAGGATATTGACAGTGGTGATCAAGTTGGTGTAGGCAGCCCGATGCGTTTCATCAATAGCATGACTTCATCGGGGGCAGAAATAAATCAGTTTGATTGAGAGATTTGCACCGATTTGCTGTCTGAGGTGTAGATCATCAAAAAAGATAAGATGGTCCAATGAGATCAATCTTTTATATGAAAGAAATCTCTGTCAACTATATAGAATCATAGGAGAGTGTGAGCACTGCTGGATTCCAAAAACTAACATCCACTGATATATACCATCCACTGATTTATACCATCCACTGATATATACCATCCACTAAGTTATAGTATAATCTAAGAATTATGTTTCTAGCATTAAGTGATTACTGAATGATTCCTTATATATTCATGTAGTATATGGTCACTAGGCCGACCCTATAATCGGAAAATAATAATAATAATTAATAACTAGATGGCACATGAATGGGTATACAGACCTTCATTGGTCAACCGAGTGTATGTCAACCTTAATTTGGTCAACCAAATGTGCCATTTAGTTATTAATGTGCTGGGAATTCTATATTTTTTAGTTTTTTGTAGTCTAACAATATTGATTCTAGCTGATTTATTTTTACACATATATACAGTATATATATATATATATATATATATATATATATATATATAGAATGAAGAAATGGGCACTCACCAAGGGCTTAATCAGCAACATCAATTTATTGTAGGTACATAGGATGTACCTACAATAAATTGATGTTGCTGATTAAGCCCTTTTCTTCATTCTATATACCTTATGATGTTCAATCATCTGTTGGAGCACCCCCCTTTGAAGATTTAAGCGATTGAGTGCGGACTCTGTCTTTACATATATATATATATATATATATATATATATATATATATATATATATATATATATATATATATATATAGTAGCAGATGTAAATCGCACAACACTCCACAAATGGTGATTTTGACTGTGCACGGTAAACCAATAAGATATTCACAGTGTCCCTTGTAGCAGAGAAACCGGCACCAGTCCAAGTTAGTTCAATCCAATTTAATCCTTTTCAAAAGATATCATATCCTCATAGCAACGAGGTAGTAGTAGACACCCAACAGGCTATACATTACATGATACGCCAGACAAGAAACATCATCCTCGACGGCCGTTTCGGTGCTATGCAGCACCTTCATCAAGAGGGGTCATTCAAAGTATGCATGGAGGACAAGCATTAAATAGGGTCTCAACATTAGCACTCACCTGTTGTAATCAGCGCCGCTCACCGTCATGATTCACCTATTCTCCCGCCTCTCAGCCTCACGCCGTCAGTTCGGAATCGCCGCACCGGAAGTGACGCCAGGAACGGAACCAAAGTGCCGGCCAGAGTGCAGGGGAAGGAAGAAAGGTTCCATCAACCCGGAAGTGCGCGTCATCAGTAACAGGGTTGCCTTGGTGACCTAAAACAACAACATTTGAATATGTTGCGCGCACCATATCGACAAATCCAAATATAAAAATACAATTACAAACATGAAAAGACAGACAACACAAAGAAAGATACAGGGTAAATACATAAATAATCAGCAAATATCAATATCAAGGCATTCAGTGCAGTACGACTAAACTACACTACGCTATGGCAATCATAAAAAGGGTGCCAAGGTAAACTCTTCATTGAGACCAATCGGACTCATTGCTTCCAGTTCATAAATCCAAAAGCTCTCCTTTTTAAGGAGAATCTTGTGCCGGTCCCCACCTCTTTTCAATGGCGGCACATGTTCGATGGGCATGAACTGAAAGTCATTCAGGGAGTGTCCACACTGGACAAAATGACGTGCCACAGGTGGCGTGTTGGCATCAACTTTAATACAAGCTTTCTTAATAGATGATCTGTGTGCCCCTATGCGCTCCTTGAGCATGCGCATGGTCTTGCCAATGTAGATTTTATTACATGGACATCTAATAAGATATACGATGAATTTGGTATTGCAGTCCATATGATGTCTGATTGTATAGCTTCTGCCTGTTTTTGGGTGTTGGAATTTATCTGCCACAATCATGTGTCGACAATTCACACAGCCTGGACAACGGTGAGCTCCGGCTTGCCTAGTTAGCCAGTGTTTGGATTTGTCACCTTTGGGACTGATGTCAGAGTATGTAAGCTGCTGTTTTAGGTTGTTGCTGCGTTTGTAGCAGAATAGAGGTGGAACATTACATACAGCACCCAGAACGGTGTCGGTGCTCAGTATGTGCCAGTGTTTGAGTATAGAGCTTTTGATGGCTTTTGATGCCACAGAGAAGGTGCTGGCAAAATGCAGTCTCATACTGCTTTCTTCTTTCTGCCTGGGCATAAGCAATTCTTCTCTAGACAGGTTTCTACATCTGTCCCTGGCTTCTCTCACCTCCTTCGGATCATACAACCTGTCCAAAAAGTCCTTACACATCCTGTCAAGGACCTTGTCGACATCATCAGGACAAGAAGTAATACGGACTGCTCTTAAGAGCTGAGAATATGGAAGACCACGCTTGAGTGGTTGGGGATGAAAGCTTGTTGCCAATAACAACGTATTTCTGTCAGTTGTTTTTTTAAAAAGTGCTGTCTTAAATTCTCCCTGTTCAATGCTAATTAATACGTCCAAGTAGTGTATGCTGGTAAAACTTGAGTTCTTGGTAAACCTTATATTACCTGGGATGGAATTTAAATAACTCACAAACTCCATAAGCATTTCCTCAGTGCCAGTCCAAACAAAAAACAGGTCATCAATAAATCTTACATAACAGTTAACAAAAACCGAAAAAATAGGATGAGCTATGATATGTTGGGTTTCAAATTGGTACATAAATAAATTGGCATACGATGGGGCCATATTGGACCCCATCGCAGTCCCACGGCGCTGCAGAAAAAAAGCGTTATCAAACAAAAAATAATTTTTGTTAAGAACCAATTCCAACAGTAAACATAAAAACTCAATGGGTGGACCCTTGTAAACTGGACTGGCACTGAGGATGCTACGTACTGCACTGATACCCTCCTCATGTACAATATTGGTGTATAAACTGGTAACATCTAAGGTTACCAGTATACAGTTTTTGATTGGCTGACCAAAGTTTTTCAATTTATTCAAAAAATCAGTGGTGTCCCTTAAAAAATAAGGACTTGACTGGACCACTGGCTGCAGAAAAAAATCAATGTACTGTGAAATAGGCTGGCTCAATGAGCCCATGGAAGAAATTATTGGTCTCCCTGGTGGGGAGACCAAAGTTTTGTGCACTTTGGGTAGGCAGTACAGAAGGGGCGTGATAGGATAATCCTGTACAAGAAATTTCATGGTTGTTTCATCAACCCATGAGTTGTTTGACAACTCATGGGTTGATGAAACAACCATGAAATTTCTTGTACAGGATTATCCTATCACGCCCCTTCTGTACTGCCTACCCAAAGTGCACAAAACTTTGGTCTCCCCACCAGGGAGACCAATAATTTCTTCCATGGGCTCATTGAGCCAGCCTATTTCACAGTACATTGATTTTTTTCTGCAGCCAGTGGTCCAGTCAAGTCCTTATTTTTTAAGGGACACCACTGATTTTTTGAATAAATTGAAAAACTTTGGTCAGCCAATCAAAAACTGTATACTGGTAACCTTAGATGTTACCAGTTTATACACCAATATTGTACATGAGGAGGGTATCAGTGCAGTACGTAGCATCCTCAGTGCCAGTCCAGTTTACAAGGGTCCACCCATTGAGTTTTTATGTTTACTGTTGGAATTGGTTCTTAACAAAAATTATTTTTTGTTTGATAACGCTTTTTTTCTGCAGCGCCGTGGGACTGCGATGGGGTCCAATATGGCCCCATCGTATGCCAATTTATTTATGTACCAATTTGAAACCCAACATATCATAGCTCATCCTATTTTTTCGGTTTTTGTTAACTGTTATGTAAGATTTATTGATGACCTGTTTTTTGTTTGGACTGGCACT
Organism: Crinia signifera; assembly: GCF_055691185.1. Lineage (NCBI taxonomy): Eukaryota > Metazoa > Chordata > Amphibia > Anura > Myobatrachidae > Crinia > Crinia signifera. The sequence continues at coordinate 78,359,466 of NC_139222.1, forward strand.
GAGGAAATGCTTATGGAGTTTGTGAGTTATTTAAATTCCATCCCAGGTAATATAAGGTTTACCAAGAACTCAAGTTTTACCAGCATACACTACTTGGACGTATTAATTAGCATTGAACAGGGAGAATTTAAGACAGCACTTTTTAAAAAAACAACTGACAGAAATACGTTGTTATTGGCAACAAGCTTTCATCCCCAACCACTCAAGCGTGGTCTTCCATATTCTCAGCTCTTAAGAGCAGTCCGTATTACTTCTTGTCCTGATGATGTCGACAAGGTCCTTGACAGGATGTGTAAGGACTTTTTGGACAGGTTGTATGATCCGAAGGAGGTGAGAGAAGCCAGGGACAGATGTAGAAACCTGTCTAGAGAAGAATTGCTTATGCCCAGGCAGAAAGAAGAAAGCAGTATGAGACTGCATTTTGCCAGCACCTTCTCTGTGGCATCAAAAGCCATCAAAAGCTCTATACTCAAACACTGGCACATACTGAGCACCGACACCGTTCTGGGTGCTGTATGTAATGTTCCACCTCTATTCTGCTACAAACGCAGCAACAACCTAAAACAGCAGCTTACATACTCTGACATCAGTCCCAAAGGTGACAAATCCAAACACTGGCTAACTAGGCAAGCCGGAGCTCACCGTTGTCCAGGCTGTGTGAATTGTCGACACATGATTGTGGCAGATAAATTCCAACACCCAAAAACAGGCAGAAGCTATACAATCAGACATCATATGGACTGCAATACCAAATTCATCGTATATCTTATTAGATGTCCATGTAATAAAATCTACATTGGCAAGACCATGCGCATGCTCAAGGAGCGCATAGGGGCACACAGATCATCTATTAAGAAAGCTTGTATTAAAGTTGATGCCAACACGCCACCTGTGGCACGTCATTTTGTCCAGTGTGGACACTCCCTGAATGACTTTCAGTTCATGCCCATCGAACATGTGCCGCCATTGAAAAGAGGTGGGGACCGGCACAAGATTCTCCTTAAAAAGGAGAGCTTTTGGATTTATGAACTGGAAGCAATGAGTCCGATTGGTCTCAATGAAGAGTTTACCTTGGCACCCTTTTTATGATTGCCGTAGCGTAGTGTAGTTTAGTCGTACTGCACTGAATGCCTTGATATTGATATTTGCTGATTATTTATGTATTTACCCTGTATCTTTCTTTGTGTTGTCTGTCTTTTCATGTTTGTAATTGTATTTTTATATTTGGATTTGTCGATATGGTGCGCGCAACATATTCAAATGTTGTTGTTTTAGGTCACCAAGGCAACCCTGTTACTGATGACGCGCACTTCCGGGTTGATGGAACCTTTCTTCCTTCCCCTGCACTCTGGCCGGCACTTTGGTTCCGTTCCTGGCGTCACTTCCGGTGCGGCGATTCCGAACTGACGGCGTGAGGCTGAGAGGCGGGAGAATAGGTGAATCATGACGGTGAGCGGCGCTGATTACAACAGGTGAGTGCTAATGTTGAGACCCTATTTAATGCTTGTCCTCCATGCATACTTTGAATGACCCCTCTTGATGAAGGTGCTGCATAGCACCGAAACGGCCGTCGAGGATGATGTTTCTTGTCTGGCGTATCATGTAATGTATAGCCTGTTGGGTGTCTACTACTACCTCGTTGCTATGAGGATATGATATCTTTTGAAAAGGATTAAATTGGATTGAACTAACTTGGACTGGTGCTGGTTTCTCTGCTACAAGGGACACTGTGAATATATATATATATACATACACACAGATGTAGCCCTCTTTATCGCCGATTCTATCGCCAGCCCCCGCCAGCGTCCAGCACCCGCTCGGGGTGCACCCCGTGGCAACGGTCCCTTCTGCTTCCACCACCGTCGCCACCAGTCCCCCTCGCTGCCTGACCGCCCCTAACCCTGCCCATCTACCTGAAGCAGAGACGGGCAGGGACCAGATGCGCCGGCCGCCATTGCCAGACTGGGACACGCTTGCACGTGAGACGCACGTGCGTCCCAGTCCATATCGCCGGCGCTCGCCAGAGAAGTGGATCTGGCGGGCGCCCAGCACTAATGAAGAGGGTTACATCTATTTATATATATATAGCAAGTATAAGTGTGGTTACATATAATTTTAGATCTTTGTGCCAACTCTGATGTACAAAAATCCCTCAATCATAACTAAAATTAAATCTGAATTGTAAAGAGCAACAACATAATAAATTAAATATGTATTTTAGGAACATTGAGTCTCCATAAAATAATAAGTTCCATTCAGGGCCGGCGCCACCACTAGGCAGGTTTAGGCATTTGCCTAGGGCGCCGGCCACTGGAGGGCGGTAGTGAGCCGCAGGAGTAGCAGCTGCAGCAGCAGCAGCAAGAAAGTTCCCGCGGAGGAGAGCAAAAGGAAGAAAGCTGGTCCCTGCCAAGCATTCGGTGACGGTGAGTGCCCCTTGCGCCGGAGCCCGACCTCTCCCCCCCGTGCTGGAGCCCAACCTCCCCCCTGCACCAGAGCCAGACCTCCCCCTGTGCTGGAGCCCACCGATATTAAATTTGCTCCCCCATCCCTGGCTGGACATCAGCTTCCAGCAGAGATCTTCGGCAGTGGGCGGCAGCCTCCCCCCCCTCCCTGCCGGTCAGCCGAAATCCGCAAGCCCCCCCCCCCGTTCTGGGCTGCATGTGCACAGTGCCTCTGCCAGGAGGCTCTGTGTATGGGAGAGCTGGAGCACACAGCCGATGGCTGTGCCGCTGGCAGGGGACTCTGTGCACGGAGCGCAGTACAGCGGTGCCCGGGAAAGCAACAGATGTCTGTGCCTCTGCTCTGCCTGCGCACGGGGGCACAGCAGCAGCGGTGACAATGTGGCTTGGCTGGCTGCTGACCAGTGCTTCGGCCGTGTATTGTAGTCCCCGCTGCAGCCTGCCCGCCCACCCGTGTACGGCAGCCTCCTCTCCTTCTCCCGGCAACTTCTAAATATAAAAAACATATACGCGGGAGATAGCCCGCATCAATCAGGCACTAGAAGTTGCCTGTCCACCCCCTCCACCCCCCCATGCTCCTGTCCTAGCACCAGCGGCGCTGAGGAGTCGGCAGAAACGGCAGGAAGCATTACAGAATGCGGCCATGCCAGCAGCGTTCGCATAATTGCATTGCCAGCCAGCCACATCCTGAGCCAGTAGCAGCAGGGAGCAGTGAACCCCCACACCAATGGTAGGATGCACTGTGGGGGAATGGTATGCCTAGCAGTGGCTGCCTGGGGGTGGGAGAATGTGTATATATGTTTGACAGAGGCTGTGTATGGTTATATATATATATATATATATATATATATTATGTTTGTGTATGCTTATATGTATGGAGGCAGTGTATTAATGTGTATATATATATATATATATATATATATATATATGTATGTATGTATGTATGACAGAGGCTGTGTATGGCTGCATATATATGTATGTACTGTGTGTGTATGTACTGTATGTATGTATGTAATGAGGGGATGGATGGATCACAGAGGCATTGTATATACAGTATGTGGCTGTATTATAAAGCACCACTGACTACCCTATTTATACTCACCTCATTTATTTTGCACTTTTTGCTTCTGCGGAACGCTGAGGGGGGGGGGGGGGGAGGGGGGGGGCGGTATCCTGTAGGTTTGCCTAGGGCGCCTAGTTGCCTTGCACCGGCCCTGGTTCCATTAGGAAAACTGCTATGATCACCAAGCAAGTTATTGTTTGAAATCATATTTAAACATATGAAATATCAAGGAGCTCTGGGGCAGCCATACTAGTTTTACAATTCAAATTTCATTGCTAGCAAAGCCTCAGAGCAACAAAATAGTTATGGATAGTGAAAAGTAATTGTCTTGCAAATTGATAGGATACATGTAAAGAAAGTGTGGCTTACATCAGACTTTTTTTTTTTTTTTTTTTAAATAGTGAAAATAAGTATAGGGAATTGACAATGGTCTATAAATAGATAGCAAACCTCCAATACCATGATATCAAATATTCTGGCATTTAGCCAACATTGATTCAAGCTAAGAGATTCAGAAATAAAATCAGTCTCATGTGCCTTTCTGAGGTTTTGAGGAAATTTTTAAACATTTTATGATTTTATGGTTTGTTCAGAGAAGAATGTGTGTGCATCAGTTGGAAAAAAAATGTAATTGAAGACATGAAAGTAAGGACCTCAATTCTGATGTTGTTACAAATTATACTGTGATACACATACCCTCGAACAGTACCGATTTAGACGGTACAGTACCGGTTTTTAACGGCCTGTACCTGCTAAATCCCCCTTTACCGATTGTACCTGTTTTTAGCTGCACTGCAGTGCTTGACAGGAACCGCCTTCACCCCTCTCTCAGCTGACAAGGCCGTGGGGACTCTGGGAGGTGTATGAGCAGGCATTCTAAATGGCACTCTCTGTGGGCGGGGCCAGGCTGCGTAACGCCACACGTCTTGAAGACAAGGGGGCTGGTCTCGCAGCTCTGCAGCGTGGAATGGAAGCGGGGATATGCATGGATAAGTCGGGAATGTGAGAGGCAGACAAGTCACAAGGATGCTGGTGGGATGCATTGAATCAGTTTAGATGTGAAAGGACTGTGTGCATTGTTGTTGTGTGGCTGCAGTGCAGAGCCGGGACAGAATCGATGCACACTGTCCTATGTCCCTGGTGCATGGTCACTCCGCATTGTCTGATCACCTTGAATGGACGTACTAGTAGCCTGGGAGTTTGCACTTCAGTGCCAGGACTCCCCTTTAAATGCTCTGCTGCTGTGACTACTGGTCGGTCCCATTCACAGAGCACGATCATGCTCAGCAGCATCACTGTGCAGGGTTGCCAGTGTGCACAATAATGATGAGCATGATATTGCAGTCATGTGTCACAAGTAATTCCGATAGATGGGTCTCTAGCTGGTTTGTCATATGCAGGGTCACCATTGATGATTGTCACATACAATTGTCATATATGGAACTGACTGTACCATTGAAAGTATAGGAAAGGGGGCTTGGCCACGTCCCCTTTCCCAGTGGCCATGCCCCCTTTATGATTGTGTACCGATTTCTTCCCCTCAGATGTTGGAGGGTATGGATACAGTGTAGGGCTATGCAGATTGATTACAAAGATACCACAATTTACATATCATCCACAAAAGACAAAATACATCTGTCCCTCAGAATACCTCATCAGGCCTTATTGTAGCACAACAACAATGACACAATATTCCTCAATACAGTATATTTCATAACAACACCAATCTTAACTGGTTGTGGAGATGCATATTTTTTAACCTTTTTTTATTTTAATACTTTTTATAAATATTGGCTGAAAATGTTAAACAATTTAGGAAGTCTTTTATAAAAAGCTATAGAATCTAGCAAGACCATCCATTGTGCGTCATTTCATTGTGTGTATGCACAATTTTGTTCATCCAGGACACTGGGGAAGTTCAAGATAAATAGGTCACCAATGTATATTAGATTGAAAATGTCTTGAGGTGCCCTACAATTTTTTGAATTTTATGATTATTCTGGTATTAAAATAAATATTATCCCTATTATCTTATAATGATGCTCATATAAAGATGTGTCCTCATACACTAAATACACACTTTCCCAAGCGACTATGATAGCACTGATCACCTTTTTTGTGCTAATGCAAATTTTAGGTGCATGTGATGCAACAAAACTGCTTCATGAGACTACGGCTTAAGATGACATGGAACATTTGTATATCTGTATATCTAAGGCCCTGATTCAGGAATGCTCGCTATGAAGTGGTCGTTCACTGCTTAGCAATCGACTAACCGCTGTCCAGACGAAGGCCACCCCCTGCCACCGAATCACCTCAGTACAATGCAAGGGGATGTACGCAAACACATGCATGCAGGCGAAGAGGACAGAAAACATTTGTTGATCACTGACCATCGGAAGATTTCTCACCCCTTTGAAAATAAAAGTCAGTCTAAACTGACTTTTATTTCCGCTGGGGTCCGCCAAACAGGGGGCGGGTGCTGATGTCATGTGACTTCAGCCACCCATTCCTGACAGGCATCGGCCTGCCTGTGTTCCCAAGGGAACTGCTCTGGCCCCTGCTCCCCCCCTCCCTTCCGTTCCCTTTTAAACGCCTTGGTGAATTTTGATAGTCATCAAAATTGTTCATACAGTGGTCCTGCACATCTACAAATACGCGCATATGCAGAGCCGCACAAATGGTCCCCAGCGGGAATTTGCTGGGACCGATCACTAATGAATCAGACTCCAAGTCTGAATGGCTATATGAAGTTCTATGATACAATAGCCTCTGATTTTTTTCACACCAAATTCCATGCTACCGTATGTATACAGATCAGTTTTTGCAACTAAGGCACACATTCTGATGAAAAATACACAAAAAAGATGCTATACTGCGTAGATCAGATCACTCGCACCTGTAGTCCGTCTACTGAGTCTAGATCTATGAGGACACATCTGTAAGAATACTTTAGGGCCCAATATCAAATGGTGATATGTGTTATTGTATTAAAAAGCTTGTTCTAATGTAATTGGTCCCCTGTGTGGACATTGTTGCGGGTGTCGGGCAGCATCTGGGGGACTCACAAGGCTGTGTATCTTACATTATAGTATTTATTGGGGGGTTGTACCTGCGCACTGAATCTCAGGGCTAGCTGCCGCACTTACGGATGACTAATCCGCTAGGTTTAAATGTAGAATTCGTTTTTGTTCAGTGCTGCGCTCTGCCCTTTTTATGGTTGTGGATAAGAAAAATAGAATAATGAAAAAATTAACAGATAGTGGGTATTAGTTAAAATGAAGTAAGTTTTACTGTTTGCAAATACAAATGATAAGTGTTTGTGAACACTGTTAATGATCAATAGATAAAAATGAATCAATCATAGATTACCAAAAAAAAAAAATCAAAGGCAATCCTGTAAAGTCCACTCCTCGTGGTGTACAGATTGTATAACCCTGTGTGCTCTCTGCACAAACAAAACAAAAACCAAAACAAAAATGTTGACCACTCAATTGTAACATGCATGCATATTCGATGGTAATTAAAGTGAGCCGAGTCAGTCCTGGCTTGACTCTATATCCATGAAACAGTGTCGTGATGTGTCATACAACGGCGTCCCGTTAAGTAACAAATGGGGTTACAGTCCTGCAACAGGGAGATCTTCAGGTACCTCTTTGCATTGGTGGCCAGTGGCGGCTGGTTTTCAGGGGAAAGTACTCGCCTGCTAGTGCGGGTTACCCGGACTCTGGAGACTCGTAGTGGGACCGCTCGCACTCGGGGCTGTGTGTTAACACCGCTCCCTGTGCTGCGGTGCGCCTACTGTAGATGTCTCCCTGTCTCGGAGGTTTGCAGTGCACCGCTACGGATACCAGATCGGTCCGCGGCTGTGTCTGCTTCACCTCTCTACGGGCTTCCTACACTGGTGGGTTTTCCTCTCCCCGTACTCACCTCAGGTGACGGTGGCCTTGGTCCCACGATGTAACTGACGCGTTCAGTCTGGCGCGTGCACACGCCCGCTGTCAGCGTCTAAGCTTGGAATGTCCTGCTGTCTCACTCTGTTTGCGGTGTCGGTTTGGATGTTCATGGGTCAGTAGTTCCTCCAACGCGTTTCAGCAACCATGTAGCCTTCTTCTAGGGAGATTTGTAATGCAAGTATGTCCATGGAGGTTTTTAAATAACCCTCTCAGTACAACAAAAGTACAACAAAACTGGCGAGGGGGTGACTACCTAGTGAAAATAAATAGACTTGAACTTAAATGGATGTACATCTTAAAGACATTGAAACCAAGAGGTCTTAATTTAGACAATGAGGTAAAAGCCATAGTGGGAAAGAAATGAAAATAAAAACAACTACCCATAAATAGCACAAAAACCCAATGTTTACAATGCCTATAAAACATAGATACAGTAAACCAACACATTTGAAACATTTTGCTACAGCAAATAGACACGTTACAGCTAAATGTGATAATATGAGGAGTAGTAGAAGGAGGGAGGGTTTGGTGAAGCGTCACTTGCAGAAACCCAATCATCTATCAGCTAGCATTAGCCAATGAGAAGGAAACAGAAGGACTGAGAGGGTTATTTAAAAACCTCCATGGACATACTTGCATTACAAATCTCCCTAGAAGAAGGCTACATGGTTGCTGAAACGCGTTGAAAGAACTACTGACCCAGGAACATCCAAACCGACACCGCAAACAGAGTGAGACAGCAGGACATTCCAAGCTTAGACGCTGACAGCGGGCGTGTGCACGCACCAGACTGAACGCGTCAGTTACATCGTGGGACCAAGGCCACCGTCACCTGAGGTGAATACGGGGAGAGGAAAACCCACCAGTGTAGGAAGCCCGTAGAGAGGTGAAGCAGACACAGCCGCGGACCGATCTGGTATCCGTAGCGGTGCACTGCAAACCTCTGAGACAGGGAGACATCTACAGTAGGCGCACCACAGCACAGGGAGCGGTGTTAACACACAGCCCCGAGTGCGAGCGGTCCCACTACGAGTCTCCAGAGTCCGGGTAACCCGCACTAGCAGGCGAGAACTTTCCCCCGAAAACCAGCCGCCACTGGCCACCAATGCAAAGAGGTACCTGAAGACCTCCCTGTTGCAGGACTGTAACCCCATTTGTTACTTAATGGGACGCCGTTGTGTGACACATCAAGACACTTATTCATGGATATAGAGTCAAGCCAGGACTGACTCGGCTCACTTTAATTACCATCGAATATGCATGCATGCTACAATTGAGTGTTCAACATTTTTGTTTTGGTTTTTGTTTTGTTTGTGCAGAGAGCACACAGGGTTATACAATCTGTACACCACGAGGAGTGGACTTTACAGGATTGCCTTTGATTTTTATTTTTTTATTTTTTATTTTTTTTGTTTTGATTTGATTTTGGTAATCTATGATTGATTCATTTTTATCTATTGATCATTAACAGTGTTCACAAACACTTATCATTTGTATTTGCAAACAGTAAAACTTACTTCATTTTAACTAATACCCACTATCTGTTCATTATTTCATTATTCTATTTTTCTTATCCACAACCATAAAAAGGGCAGAGCGCAGCACTGAACAAAAACGTATTCTGTGTATCTTACAGCCTTGCGAGACAACCAAAGGGCCTAAATATATACGACTGTGTGCTTGAAAATGTTATTAGATTGAAAAATTGTGTTAACTTTCAGACAGTGTCTAGGTTGACAGGAAATGTCAACATTCACAAGTTCGACAATGACAAAATGTCAACACAAGCAACACGTCAACAAGAAAAAGGTTGACAAATGTAAAGATCGTTATGGGTTTATTTTAGGAGTCCCCTTGCATGGTACCTCTGAACTTTACTGCTCCCAGCCTACTCCAGTAAAGTATGAAAAAGTTTTAAAAAAATAAAAAAAAAAATCAGAAAAATTCTATTGACTTTTTCCATATCGACCTTTTTGTGAATGTTAACCTTATGCATGACAATCTTTTGGTGCCTACCTACTGATTCCTATAATCTATGAAGTGTGCATAATATATATGGACCCTTGAGTGCCAGGGGGACCACAACACAAACAGTGCACATATTTTTTTTAGATTTACCCTCCCAGTCCCGAGATGCTGGCTGCAGTGCTGCTGAAATCCCTGGAAAAATTGCTGAAGGGTCTGAGTGCTCTAGTGTTGAGACCCTACAACACTGTGCATCTGCAGCAATGGAGATTGCTGTAAAAATGGCCACTGCACCATTTTTCTGAATATCTGTGCACGCGCAGGAGAGTGCTCGGTACTTGTGTAGTTTGACGGCGCCACCGCGCGCACAGTCTGTTAGAAACTTGGCAGCCTGCCAGACTCTGTGCGCGTGCCGCTCTAGCTGTTCTCCTAGCTGTTCTCAGCGCTACATTACCAGCGTAGCGTGTGCGCGTGCCACTCTTTAGCTGTTCTCATTGCAGCGCTACGCTGTCAGCGTAGCGTAATGTACATGCTACAATTGAGATGCTGGATTCAGACGCTAATGCGTCTGAATTTGGTAGGGTGTAGGGGTACATAGAGGTGCACTGTGCAAAACACTCCGAAACCTGTTCACAATGACACTAGTCGACATAACAGCTGTCGACCTTGTAAATTCCACTATCCACGCCAACCCGAAGCGTGGCGAGCGCAGCGGTATGCGTCCTACGACCTTTTCATACCCCCACTATCCACGTCGGCGTGGAGTTGAGAATAAAAAGTGTGGCGAGCGCAGCGAGCCACTGAGCCCGAAGCGTGGCGAGCACAGCGAGCCCCGTGAGGGGACGCGGACACCTGTGAAGCCCGCGAGGGGACGCGTATACCTGTGAAGGTATCCATGTCCGCTCGCCACGCTTCATTCTCGGTGGCTCGCTGCGCACGCCACACTTTCTATTCTCAACTCCACGCCGACGTGGATAGTGGGGGTATGACAAGGTCGTAGGACGCGTACCGCTCGCCACGCTTCGGGTTGGCGTGGATAGTGCAATTTACAAGGTCGACAGCTGTTGCGTCGACTAGTGCCATTGTGCACAGGTTTTAATAGTGTACCCCTAGACCCAGCTAAATTTAGAGGCTTTAGCCTCTAAATTTAGATGTACCCCTACACCCAACTAAATCCAGACGCTTTAGCGTCTGAATTTAGATGCCCCACCACCTTAGCGGCTTGCAAGGTGCCTGGATTCAGATGCTTTAACGTCTAAATCCACACTACCCCGCTTCTTAGCGGCTAGCAGGGACTCGAGATTCAGACGCATTAGCGTCTGAATCTAGCGTATACATAGCGCCTAGAGCGGTGTGCCGGGGTGTGTAGTTTAGAAGCCCCGGCACGTCATCGGTGTGCCGGGGTGTCCACTTTATCATGCCCCCTGTTGTCAGCGGTGCCTAGGCGCTGCCTATTTCAATGTGGAACTACAAGTACCACAGTGACCTGTCAGCGCCTGGGCAGTGCGCTGCTGCTGCTGGCTGGCCACTATGCTGTTAACGTAGAGCTAGAGCGGCACAAGCACAGTCAGACAGCGCTAGAGCGGCACGCGCACAGTTAAACAGAGCCTCTGGCAGGCTGCCAAGTTACTGTTACAGACTGTGCGCGCTGTGGCGCCATGAAACTACACAAGTACCAAATGCTCAGACTCCTTCAGGGCGCGCTGGTGCTGGCAGAGAGGAACGGCGGAGGCATTCTGCTCTCCTAAAATTGCCCTGGCAATAGGTCATATCTCATTAAAAACATATAATAGTATCTGTAGATAGAAATAAAAGAATTTCCTAGTACATGGACTTGCAGAGAATTAGGGTCACTTGATAATAGGCTGCAAGTTTAAATGTTTTGATCAAAATACACAAGTTTGTATTTGCTACATACACACAGATATGCAGTACATTTATTTTTAGTGCCTATAGCAGTGGTTATCAAACCGTGGGTCCTGACCCCAAAGTGGGTCCCGACATTCTCAGCATGCAGTCAGTGATTCAAGGAGTGTGAAAAATCTGTTGAATTGTCTGTTATTTCAGACTTGCCACACCATGTTGTGCCTCCACAATGCTGCCATGTATGTGCTGTCTGCTGACTACACATGTGATGTGATGACCTTCTCAAGTCACTTACTGGGGTCCTATAATTATTTTTATTGTCTAACAGGGTCCCAGAGCAAAATAGTTTGAGGACCCCTGGCCTATAGCAAACATCTTTCTGTTTTCCCTATGAATAAGCATGGATATTGCCATGCCATGGGTACCGTGCACAATGTAGATGAAACCAAATATGGCCAAATTACTTTTGTGTTTAGTTTCAACATTTGGAATCATAAAAATCCCTTATGCTTTTATTTGCTGGATACACACAGATTTGCATTATGTTATTGTAAGCACGGATAGTTTAAGTCTTTCCGTAGGCTTACAGCTCGGAGCTAGAACACATTTCATGTCACTGTGAGGGCAGGTACGAATTCGGACAATAAGGATTACTGCTTCTCCCCTTTATCTCATTTCAATAATTAAACTTTGCAACAGCAAACATTGTTCCCTCACTGTTCCACAAAATAATGTACTTTGGAAGGAATTCTAATGTGTGACCAGCATAACAGAGAACTCAACTGAACAAACACTTACACAGTATGTAGTGTAAAAGGACTTTGGAAACTATGAATCGAAGAGCTCTATCACTCTAGAAATAAAAATACAGTATAGCTTGTTTGAAAAAAAAAATTACTAAAAGCATTCACTGAGCTATTACGATATAAAAATACTTTACAATTATTATATTTATTCTCCTTTAAATCCTCTACATTCTCACAATGCACTAAAGGGAGTTATATATGTATTTACAATTCTTCATAGACAATTTACAAAATACACAGTAAAGCTTACATTCTACAGTATATATTGTTAAGATTTATTATTAACAGCTTGGGGATCCATTACACACACACATACACACACATAACATGTCAAACTGGCCTGGTCACAACACAGCTTTATCTGTCTCGGGGCAAGCATATAACAGTGAGACCAATGATTACACCGGGGCTCACTGCTTTATTTTCTGCCCGAGATGGATTAAGACTTAATAGGGCCCCAGGCAAACACACCCCTTAATAGGGACCCTCCTTCAAACAATCCATAGCACTATATTTTCATTCATGATTCATGCCTGTTCTGACTCAATAACCAGGCTGTAAATGTAAGGCCTTTAGGACAGTTCATCTGTGTATGTCTATAGTGAACCAGTACTTACACCAGGAGACTTTGTCAGACAGTGTCAACTCAACTGAAGAGGCATGTGTGAAGAATCCAGATGAGGGTTTATTTCAAGCTGATATTCTTGTAATAATGCACAAAAAACAGTAGGTGAAAAGATAATAATTTGCCAGAGCTCAACAGGAATCAACTGAAGGTTAAGATGGCAGACACACAATGAGATAGAGATGGGAAGAAGGCAGGGCTAATGACATCAGAGCCCTACAGGAACAAGGAAGGACAATTTTCACAAGAATGCAAAGCTTTGCAATAATAACATGACAGTAACTGAACAGCATATGAAGACACATACTTCGTGGGACATGACACTCCCCGTCTGAAATCTTTAGATTTCACGATAATCCAAACATAATAAAGTCATTTGGTGAAGTGCAGAATTGATCTTGAGACCTGTAAACAAAGAGAACCTGCAACAATAACAGATAATTATAAGAAAACATTTAGTCTAAATCTTGTGACTGAAGTCCCAAGTGTCAAACCCATCTTCAGATTGGGGAAGTCGCAACTTGCAAACACTTCCACCAACCCACACTGTAATCCAAATAATTAGGTGTCGATGGTATGATAGCTGGAAGTTTGTAGTAAATTTCTTCCTATGATTAGCTGAATCTAGTAGCCAAGTTCATCTTTATGTGACATCTTCCTTTGGGAGAAGAAGCACTAATTCACTAATTGGACGGAAGAAAACTCGGACAGAACCTCCTTTGGTCACTTTGACTTCCACTTTACGAGTCTTTCCATCGTCGCTTGGGATAACCTTGGTGATAAGTCCCATTGGCCAGTCATTGCGATGGGCCTCTTTGTCCTTTAAGAGAACGAGGTCACCGATCTGGAGGTTGGGTTTTGACATCTGCCATTTATGACGACTTTGAAGCATGTGTAGATACTCCATCTTCCAGCGATACCAAAACACGTTGGACAGGTGTTGAACCTGTTTCCACTGGCGCCTGTAGATGTCATTGTGGTCTAAGATTTCAGAAGGAATTAAAGCAGCTCCAATCTTCTGGGTGAGAAGAGTGGCTGGAGTAAGAATGGTTGGAAACTCAGAGTCTGAAGATACTGGGACAAGTGGTCTTGCATTTATTATGGCAGATACTTCTGCAAGAAAGGTGACTAAAACCTCATGGGTAAGAAGTGACTTGTGGTCCAGCAACATTGAATCGAGGATTTTCCGTGCGATTCCAATCATGCGTTCCCAGGACCCTCCCATGTGAGATGAATGTGGGGGGTTAAAAACCCAAGTGCACCCATTGTCTGATAAGAAATTGCGAAATTGCAGTTCCTTGCAGGCCCCCACAAAGTTAGTGCCACAGTCAGACCTCAATTGTTTGACGGGTCCACGGATAGAGTAGAATCTTCGGAGAGCATTGATGAAACAAGAAGAATCCATAGATTCAATTACTTCTATGTGTACTGCACGGATGCTAAGACTAGGGATGTTCACCGGCCACTTTTCGGGTTTTGGGTTTTGGGTTTTGGGTTCTGATTACCTTGAGGTTTTGGGTTCTAATGGGTTTTGGCAAAACACCTCCTAAGTGTTTTGTGTTTGGATTTATTTGGGTTTTGGGTTCTGATTTTTTTGTTAAAAAAAGCCTAAAAACAGCTAAAATGGCAGAATTTGGTGGTTTTTTTGCTCCTACGCTATATTGACCTCAATAACATTCATTTACACTCATTTCCAGTGTATTCTGAACACCTCACACCTCACAATATTGTTTTTATTGCCAAAGTTTGCACTGAGGTAGCTGGATAACTATGCTAAGCCACACAAGTGTGCGGCACAAACACGTGGCTCATGTAAGAGTGGCACTGCAGCGGCAGACATGATGGCAGTTTAAAAAAATAGGCCCATAAAAGATACCTATCTGGCTTGATCATGCACTGTTTACCATGTGCAGCCAAGGAGCGGTGGGCATTTTGTGCAGCACAGAGTTTGTCTGCAAGTGTGTAACTGTTTCGATCACTTTAACATCCAACAAGACCCCTATCTGGCTTGATTGTGATTATGATTATTTATAATTAATTTCATCTGATTTTTAATTTGGTGATTAGTAATATTATTCATTTATTATTTATTATTACCATTCGTCTCGTCAATCATTGCCTAATGGGTGGAGGGGAGGGGGCTAATCAATGACTAGGTGGCAGCTGGAAGAGTTCTATCTGGCTGCGACTTCTGTAACTCTATTGATCGCTAGGGTGGATTCAGGTGATCTGGCTCGCTAGAATTTGTCGAGGAGGGAGTTGGTGGTGTGCTTTTCAGGCATTTGGCTCCAAAAGGAGGACCAAGTGATTTAGGTGTCGCTGGACTGCTAGCCGCACTTTCTGGACTAAACACTGAACCATGACGCTTCTTTAGGTGACGTTGAAGGGAGGTTGTCCCTAGGTGGGCAAGATCCTTACCCCTGCTTATTGGAGTTTTACATAAGCTACAAATGGCAATACTTTTGTTGTCCGGATGCGGATAAAAAAAATTCCAGACCGCAGAGGTGGATTTATTGGTCCTTTGTCCAGGCATGACGATGGGCTTTTTCATCCCATGGACAACAACTTTTTCCACCACAGGTGCCTCATTCCCCCCTGGTGCGTCATTTAAGCAAACCAAGTCTCCATCCTCCTCGACAACTTCCTCCTCAGTGACAGCTACATCAATATCCTCCTCCTGGTGTACAACATCATCTTCACTAATAAAATCTGGAACTAGACTGTGGGTCATCCTTCCAGCATATGCAGAGGGCATACTGCAAATGGTGGAAGGAGCCACCTCTTCACGTACAGTGATAGGAAGGTCCGGCATCACAACCACCGCCACCCTCGGACTCTCTGTGGGGATTTGGGATATGTCTTTAGAAGGATGAGTTATTTCCAGATTTATTTTCTGAATTTTTTTCTGTTTCTTTTTCAGAAATTTTGTCAGACTTTTTTGAGTCGGTGTCAGCCTAACTCTCTTTGATTTCCTATTGGGCGGGGAGAGAGGAGGAGGAGGACTTTCCTCGTCATCTGAAGCTGCACCACTAGTCATGAAGTTAGGCCATGGCCTTAGACGTTCCTTGCCACTCCGTGTCGTAAATGGCATATTGCCAAGTTTAAGTTTCTCTTCCAACGATTTACATTTCATAGTTTTATTCCTTTTACGGAAGTTTGGTTTCAATTGTACATGCCCTCTGCCTTCACACTGGGCATCGGCCGTGGCAGACGACGTTGTTGGCATTTCATCGCCTATGTCATGACTAGTGGCAGCAGCTTCAGAACTATGAGGAAGTGCATCTTCATCTTTCCTTTGTTTGTTAACCTCCATATTTTGGATCTCCATTATTATTGTGGAGTTATGTCACAGAACAGCGCCACTGGTGTGCAATTATATATGTCAGTGAGTATGCACCAGCAGGCAGTTATACAGATACAGCAGTATTAGGCAGTGAGCCACACACCAGACAGGTACGTCAGTATTAGGCAGAGAGCCCCAGACCAGAACGGTAGATAATGATATACGGCAGTATTTAGGCAGTGAGCCCCAGACCACAAAGGTAGAGATATACGGCAGTATTTAATTATTTATTAGGCAGGCAGTATTTAATTATTTATTAGCCGGTGAGCCCCAGACCAGACGGTACATACGGCAGTATAGCCAGTGAGCCCCAGACCACAAAGGTAGAGATATACGGCAGTATTTAATTATTTATTAGCCAGTGAGCCCCAGACCAGACGGTACATACGGCAGTATAGCCAGTCAGCCCCAGACCACAAAGGTAGAGATATATGGCAGTATTTAATTATTTATTAGGCAGGCAGTATTTAATTATTTTTTAGCCGGTGAGCCCCAGACCAGACGGTACATACGGCAGTATAGCCAGTGAGCCCCAGACCACAAAGGTAGAGATATATGGCAGTATTTAATTATTTATTAGCCAGTGAGCCCCAGACCACAAAGGTAGAGATATACGGCAGTATTTAATTATTTATTAGCCAGTGAGCCCCAGACCAGACGGTACATACGGCAGTATAGCCAGTCAGCCCCAGACCACAAAGGTAGAGATACATGGCAGTATTTAATTATTTATTAGGCAGGCAGTATTTAATTATTTTTTAGCCGGTGAGCCCCAGACCAGACGGTACATACGGCAGTATAGCCAGTGAGCCCCAGACCACAAAGGTAGAGATATATGGCAGTATTTAATTATTTATTAGCCAGTGAGCCCCAGACCAGACGGTACATACGGCAGTATAGCCAGTGAGCCCCAGACCACAAAGGTAGAGATATACGGCAGTATTTAATTATTTATTAGGCAGGCAGTATTTAATTATTTATTAGCCGGTGAGCCCCAGACCAGACGGTACATACGGCAGTATAGCCAGTGAGCCCCAGACCACAAAGGTAGAGATATACGGTAGTATTTAATTATTTATTAGCCAGTGAGCCCCAGACCAGACGGTACATACGGCAGTATAGCCAGTGAGCCCCAGACCACAAAGGTAGAGATATACGGCAGTATTTAATTATTTATTAGCCAGTGAGCCCCAGACCAGACGGTACATACGGCAGTATAGGCAGTGAGCCCCAGACCACAAAGGTAGAGATATACGGCAGTATTTAATTATTTATTAGGCAGGCAGTATTTAATTATTTATTAGCCAGTGAGCCCCAGACCAGACGGTACATACGGCAGTATAGCCAGTGAGCCCCAGACCACAAAGGTAGAGATATATGGCAGTATTTAATTATTTATTAGCCAGTGAGCCCCAGACCAGACGGTACATACGGCAGTATAGCCAGTGAGCCCCAGACCACAAAGGTAGAGATATACGGCAGTATTTAATTATTTATTAGGCAGGCAGTATTTAATTATTTATTAGCCGGTGAGCCCCAGACCAGACGGTACATACGGCAGTATAGCCAGTGAGCCCCAGACCACAAAGGTAGAGATATACGGCAGTATTTAATTATTTATTAGGCAGGCAGTATTTAATTATTTATTAACCAGTGAGCCCCAGACCAGACGGTACATACGGCAGTATAGCCAGTGACCCCCAGACCACAAAGGTAGAGATATACGGCAGTATTTAATTATTTATTAGGCAGGCAGTATTTAATTATTTATTAGCCAGTGAGCCCCAGACCAGACGGTACATACGGCAGTATAGCCAGTGAGCCCCAGACCACAAAGGTAGAGATATACGGCAGTATTTAATTATTTATTAGCCAGTGAGCCCCAGACCAGACGGTACATACGGCAGTATAGGCAGTGAGCCCCAGACCACAAAGGTAGAGATATACGGCAGTATTTAATTATTTATTAGGCAGGCAGTATTTAATTATTTATTAACCAGTGAGCCCCAGACCAGACGGTACATACGGCAGTATAGCCAGTGACCCCCAGACCACAAAGGTAGAGATATACGGCAGTATTTAATTATTTATTAGGCAGGCAGTATTTAATTATTTATTAGCCAGTGAGCCCCAGACCAGACGGTACATACGGCAGTATAGCCAGTGAGCCCCAGACCAGACGGTACATACGGCAGTATAGCCAGTGAGCCCCAGACCACAAAGGTAGAGATATACGGCAGTATTTAATTATTTATTAGCCAGTGAGCCCCAGACCAGACGGTACATACGGCAGTATAGGCAGTGAGCCCCAGACCACAAAGGTAGAGATATACGGCAGTATTTAATTATTTATTAGGCAGGCAGTATTTAATTATTTATTAACCAGTGAGCCCCAGACCAGACGGTACATACGGCAGTATAGCCAGTGACCCCCAGACCACAAAGGTAGAGATATACGGCAGTATTTAATTATTTATTAGGCAGGCAGTATTTAATTATTTATTAGCCAGTGAGCCCCAGACCAGACGGTACATACGGCAGTATAGCCAGTGAGCCCCAGACCACAAAGGTAGAGATATACGGCAGTATTTAATTATTTATTAGCCAGTGAGCCCCAGACCAGACGGTACATACGGCAGTATAGGCAGTGAGCCCCAGACCACAAAGGTAGAGATATACGGCAGTATTTAATTATTTATTAGGCAGGCAGTATTTAATTATTTATTAACCAGTGAGCCCCAGACCAGACGGTACATACGGCAGTATAGCCAGTGACCCCCAGACCACAAAGGTAGAGATATACGGCAGTATTTAATTATTTATTAGGCAGGCAGTATTTAATTATTTATTAGCCAGTGAGCCCCAGACCAGACGGTACATACGGCAGTATAGCCAGTGAGCCCCAGACCACAAAGGTAGAGATATACAGCAGTATTTAATTATTTATTAGCCAGTGAGCCCCAGACCAGACGGTACATACGGCAGTATAGGCAGTGAGCCCCAGACCACAAAGGTAGAGATATACGGCAGTATTAAATTATTTATTAGGCAGGCAGTATTTAATTATTTATTAGCCAGTGAGCCCCAGACCACAGACCGCCAGACTGGCAGATTCAGTGCAGGCAGCAGTGCAGCACCAGTGGACTATATATATATTTATATTTAATATAATTAATTAATAATTATATATATAATAAATGGCACAGCACAGCACCAGAGGTATGCCCCAGCACAGAGGAGACAGTACTACAGGCAGGTACACA
This sequence comes from Crinia signifera, assembly GCF_055691185.1. Classification (NCBI taxonomy): domain Eukaryota; kingdom Metazoa; phylum Chordata; class Amphibia; order Anura; family Myobatrachidae; genus Crinia; species Crinia signifera. Next base: position 78,378,812 of record NC_139222.1, read on the forward strand.
GTTAGACTGTTCTCCTAAGCAGAGGAGAACATAGTACACAGCAGCACTGAGGGAGACAGCCCTAGCAAATAAAATAATTAATTACAGCACAGTTCACCAGAGGTAGACCGCACAGAGGAGACAGTAGTACTACAAGTACACAGTTAGACTGTTGTCCTAAGCTGAGAACAGAGTACACAGCAGCACTGAGGGAGACAGCCCCAGCAAATAAAATAATCAATTACAGGCAGCACAGCACACCAGAGGTAGACCGCACAGAGGAGACAGTAGTACTACAAGTACACAGTTAGACTACTACACAGCAGCACTGAGAGACAGCACCAGCGATTGCAAAAGCTCAAGGACAAGCTCAAGTTTAAGCCCCAGCAGCAGCACCAACACACCCTCTCCCAACCCACTACTTAACTGGAGTGAAGATGGCGGGGGCGCGGCAGCTGCTTATAAAGCCTCGCGAAATCCGACGCCGGGAGATGACGTTCTAATCACGCGGACGGACCGAGTCAGGCGGGAATCTCCGAGCGCTGCTCGGAATCGGGCTCGGAATGATGACGTCCGTGGGGGCTCGGATCTCTGATATCCGAGCCCGCACATCTCTAGCTAAGACAGGTAAACAACACAGCCCACCTTTTACTGTTTGCAGCTCCACCACGGGTCCTTCGTGTAGTGACTGACCATGGACCAAAGACATCCACTCCAACATAGGTAAAGGGCGGGTCTGTACTTAGGCGATCTGCTGGAAGATCTGCCATTTGTTGTTGTTGGTGTCTTCCTCTTAATTTATGGCACTTAACACATCTATGGAGCACGGAGGAAACGCATCTCTTCATCCCTATGATCCACAAACCAGCCGACCTGATGGCACCTTCAGTAAACGTTCTGCCTTGATGCTGCACTCGTTCGTGATGGTGTCGAACCAGCAGAGTGGCAATATAATGTCGACCTGGAATGATAATAGGATTGTGTTCTTTGTTACTTACATTGGATTTCGCTATACAACCACCCACTCTTAGTAATTTGTGATGATCCATTACTGGGTTCAGTTCAAAGAGTGCACTGTTCTTGGATAGGGTGGCTCCCTTTGTGATCTTATCAATTTCTTGGCAGTATACTTCTTGTTGTACACACTGAATGAGAAACTCCTCTGCATGTTCAAGGTCTGCAACTGTTGGATGCTCTTTACAAATGTGCCAACCGTGACATTCTGGTGATGTGTCCTTTGAAAAGCAGCGAGCAATGTGGATTAGACGAGCAACGGTTCGTACTAAAGATGACCAACTTGAGAAACGCTCAAAACGATATGACTTCAGCTTCAGTTTTGTAGTCACGGTAGTGTAGAGTGTGGAGCTTGTGGGTCTGATTTCTTTGTCGGACTCTGGATCGACTAGCCCATAGTTGGTGTTGGTAGGAGGTAAGCAAGGATCATCATATAGGAACCTTGGGGGTGACAACCACATGTCACAAAGGTTGGATGCTGGTGAAGGTCTCGTTCCACGATCGGCTGGATTAAGACTAGTGGCAATGTGATGCCAGTGCTCAGGAGCGGAGAAACTTCTGATGCGCTCAACTCTGTTGCTAACATACATGTAGAATTGTTTTGTTTGGTTGTGTATATAGCCAAGCACAACTTTGCTATCTGTGTAGAATGCAAATGAGTCATTTGGAACATCCATTTCATCTTTTATAACTTCAGCCATTTCTACTGCTAGCACAGCTGCACAAAGCTCGAGTCTTGGTACAGAGTGTGCAGGTTTTGGGGTTAATTTGGCCTTACCTAGGACAAATCCACAGTTTAGTTTGTTGTTGGCCTCAGAGATTCTCAGGTAGGCTACTGTGGCTATGGCTTCAACTGATGCATCCGAGAAAATGTGGATTTCTCTCCTGACAGCGGCTGAGAGGGAGCTGGGAGTATAACAACGTGGAATTTGGAGTTGTTCTAATATCTTCAAGGACTTTTTCCACATCTCCCAACTTTGCTTTTGCTCAATAGGTAAAGGGGTGTCCCAGTCTAAGTTCACCTTGGTAAATTGTCTCAGCAACATCTTTCCACGGATGGTGACCGGGGCTGCAAATCCAAGAGGATCATAGATACTGTTTACGATGGATAAAACTCCTCTTTTGGTGAAAGGTTTGTCATAAGCTGATACTTGGAAAGTAAATATGTCTTGTTTGATGTCCCAGAGCAGGCCTAGGCTGCGTTGTATAGGAGGAATATCAGAGTCCAGATTAAGATCCTTCAAGTTGGTGGCATGATCGTCAGAAGGAAATGCTTCCATTACCTTCTGGCTGTTGGAGATAATCTTGTGGAGCCTGAGGTTTGCTACAGAAAGCATTTCTTGTGTTCTGGTGAGGAGATCAATTGCCTCTTCACTTGTGGGTAGCGATTTAAGTCCATCATCAACATAGAAGTTCCTTTCGACAAAACGCAGAGCGTCAGATCCGTAGTCCTTCTCACCTTCCTGGGCTGTTCTTCTGAGTCCATAGATTGCAACAGCAGGAGAAGGGCTATTACCGAATACATGTACCTTCATCTGGTAATCTATGACTTCGTTGTTGACATCGTTGTCCTTGTACCATAGGAACCTCAGGTATTTCCGATGGTCTTCCTTAACTATGAAGCAATGGAACATTTGTTGGATGTCAGCTACTATTGCCACAGGTTCTTGTCTAAAGCGAATTAGCACTCCTATAAGGCTGTTGTTTAAGTTTGGCCCAGTAAGGAGCAGATTGTTGAGGGAGATACCATCATACTGAGCGCTGGAATCAAAAACCACTCTGATTTGGTTTGGTTTCCGCGGATGATACACGCCAAAGGATGGAAGGTACCAGCATTCTTCTCCTTCCTTTACTGGTGGTGCAGGTTCTGCGTGATCTCTGTCAAATATGTTTTGCATAAAATCCACAAAATGTTTTTCCATTTCTGGTTTCCTCTTTAGAGTTCATTTTAAAGAGGAAAATCTGGCAACTGCTTGTTGTAGATTGTTTGGTAGTTTCACTCTTGGCAGGCGGAAGGGTAAAGGTGCTACCCAGCTGTTGGAATCATCTTGAGTGAAATCTTTGTCCATCATCTTGAGAAATTCTTTATCTTCTCTTGCATATGCTAACTTGTTGTCCTCACTTATTGAATTGAAAACTGTCAATCCAAGATTGTCATCCCAAGACAGGACTATGTTGGTATTATTGTGATAGTCATGCTGTAATTTACTGCTGCCCAGCTTCTCTTTCACCCAGTAATGATGTGGGCATGGCTGAAAGTGAGTGCTGCGACCATTTGGCAAGAGGTTTGTCTTAAATGAGGAAATCTTGGTAGGGGTCATCATCTTGTCCATACAGACATTGCCTATGATAACCCAACCTAGATCAAGGCGTTGGGCAAATGGAGCATTATTTGGTCCATTTATATGTTGACGTACCTTATGTACTTGGAGAATGTCTCTACCGAGCAGAAGTAAGATCTTTGCATTCTCATCAAGGTTTGGTATTTCATTGGATATAGGCCTTAGGTGAATGTGATGAAGAGCGACCTCTGGTGTGGGAATCTCTTCTCTGTTGGATGGTATCTGGTTACACTCGACAAGTGTGGGTAAGGGTATCTCGAGATTGTCCTTGAGAGATGCTACAACCAGTCCACTGGCTCTTCTTCCAGATTCCTCCGTAATTCCACTACAGGTACCCAAAGTGTAAGGATAAATATCTCCTTCTAATTTTAACAGATCAAAGAGTTCTGGACTTGCGAGTGACTGATTGCTCTGGTCGTCCAAGATAGTGTAAACCTTTAGAGTCTTCTCTGGCTGTCCCTTGGGGTATACATTGACTAGACATATCTTTGCACAAGACTTGTCACAAAGACCTTCCCCACAAACTTTAGTGCATGAAGAAGATATAGAAGCGGGACCTGCCGTTTGATCTGTAATCTCCCCGCCATGCCTTGGCATAGGAGGGAGATGTGCAGGATTCAGTTGAGATGGGTGAAGTGCCTGCACGTGGTCCTCACAGTCACATTCTGTGCATTTAATAGCAGTTTTACAGTCCTTAGCAAAATGTTCAGTGGAAGCACAACATCTGAAGCATACCCCAAACTTCTTTAGAAGTTCCATGCGTTCCTGGAGTGGCTTCTTTCTGAAACCAATGCATTTTTTGAGGGGGTGTGGCTTCTTATGTATGGGACACAGACGATTAGGGTTTTCAATCACTTCGCCTTGGTTGCTCTCGTCAGGAGTTGATGTTGGTGTGGAAAGGATTTCTGTCTTTTTCACTGACACTGGCACCCTATGGTTCTTGTAGTTGGAACGTGGGCTATCATATTTAGGGGAAAGTGAACCAGGATGATTTGGCTCACTATAGGAGAAGCTTGGGTCATTCTTGGATTCTGCAATGTTCTTGACAAACTCACAGAAGTAGGAAAATGGGGGAAAGGAGACTTGATTTTCCCTTTTGTATCTTGACCCAAGTGTAGTCCACCTTTCTTGAATTCCATACGGCAGCTTGGAAACTATTGGGTTTACCCCATGAGCTGTGTCCAGGTAACTGAGGCCAGGTAAGTGAGTATCAGCCTTGGCCAGCAGGAGTTCAAAGAGTAGGTCACTGAGCTCTTGAAATTTCTCATTGTCCTTGCCGGATATTTTTGGGAAATTCTGCAGCCGTTTGAACAAAGCATTCTCTATGGCTTCAGGACTTCCAAAGCTCCTTTCTAGCCTTTCCCAGGCAGCAATGAGGCCTGCCGCAGGATTAGCGATGTGGACGGATCTGAGTCGCTTGACACGTTCTGTGGACTGTGGGCCAAGCCATGTAACCAGCAGATCTAGTTCTTCAGCAGCAGTAATGCCAAGGTCACTAATTGCGGTCCTAAAGGCACATTTCCAACCTCTATAGTTCTCAGGCTGATCATCAAACTTAGTGAGGCCAGTCTTAATAAGTTCACGGCAAACCATGTATCTTGCGAAGTCTGACATGTCTGTTTTCTCTGACTTTGGGCAAGAAAATGCTGGCTGCTGAGTTTGGTTGTTCATATTGTTTATAGTGTTCTGGGTAAGAGACATAGGGAGATATGGGGGTGCATAGGCATTCAGCCTAGGAGCTGGTTTAAAGTCCATAGGTCTTGCTGCATATGGAACTGTGTGGTTACCAGGGATCTGGTGACTTACTGGCATATTGGTTTGCGACCATACATTTGTATATGGAGCTTCTTGAGGCATTGGACCTTGGTGCACTGTGGTGTGTGTATTGTACTGACCTTGGACATGGTTTGTTGAAAAATGATCTGAGTCCCTTTGTTCTGCCCTGTTAGTAATGTTTTCAGCAATCAGGGGTTCACTGTTCTGGCTTAGGACGTAATCTCTTGTGCGCTTAAGAGGATCCTCTGCATCCACTTCACTTAAATTGATGCTGTCTCTTTCACTTACACTGGCAACTTGTTCTAAAATCTTTAAACGTGCTATTGCTGTAGCATGTTCACATTGTTTCTCCAGAGCTTCTATTTCTGCCTTTTCCTGCGCTGCTTTGGCTTCCATTTCAGCCTTTTCCCGTGCTGCTCTGGCTTCCATTTCAGCCTTTTCATGCGCTGCTCTGGCTTCCATCTCAGCCATTTCGCGTGCTGCTCTGGCTTCCATTTCAGCTTGCATTTCTGCCTTTCTTTTTGCAAAGTCGGCTTGTATTTTAGCAGTTTCTACTTCGGCACGTGCCTTTACAAGTTGTTCACTTAGCATGGAATATTTTGAACTTCGTGACTTAGATGATCGCTTTGAATGCCTGGTGGACACAGAAATGCGTGATGATGTTTCCAATAATTGTGCGATTCTGGCTGCTGTCTTACACTTAACATCACATACTAAACTGTCTCGATCCAAATTGAGATGATTGAAGCCTTGCAATTCTTTTAATGCATCGTGAGTATTAAGCGTTTTCAAAACATGAATATATTCTTGACATTTCACTGTGTAAAGTTCATATACTGAACAAAGCTGACCTAGGGCTCCCTCTAGTGGTGAGACATCACAATCATGCTGAGAGATGGTGGACATGTGACTTTGTAGTTTTTGCCATAAGTTTAGGATATGGGCAGAAAGTTCATGTTTCCTACCTTCAAGATTCTCTTTAACCTTCAATGTAGGTTTAACAGGGCGTTTAGACTGTAAGTTGAGATCCATAACTTCTTCTTGTTGTGATTGTAGATAGTGTTCATCTTGAACAGGCTGCACAGTGTTCCCTTCAGCCATGATAGAATTTAGCTGAATAACACTGGAGTAAGTTTGTACAGTAGCTTGCTAGAAGAATCTGTGTGATGTAGCTGTCTGTGTGGCTGCAAAACACTGATGATTTCTCCTCACACTGCAGGCAAACTAGTTACTTTCTTTGTATCTGCAGAAGCTGCAGCTGGCTTGCTGGTATATCTGGCAGTTTATAAACTATCTTTTCACTGTTCTGACTCAATAACCAGGCTGTAAATGTAAGGCCTTTAGGACAGTTCATCTGTGTATGTCTATAGTGAACCAGTACTTACACCAGGAGACTTTGTCAGACAGTGTCAACTCAACTGAAGAGGCATGTGTGAAGAATCCAGATGAGGGTTTATTTCAAGCTGATATTCTTGTAATAATGCACAAAAAACAGTAGGTGAAAAGATAATAATTTGCCAGAGCTCAACAGGAATCAACTGAAGGTTAAGATGGCAGACACACAATGAGATAGAGATGGGAAGAAGGCAGGGCTAATGACATCAGAGCCCTACAGGAACAAGGAAGGACAATTTTCACAAGAATGCAAAGCTTTGCAATAATAACATGACAGTAACTGAACAGCATATGAAGACACATACTTCGTGGGACATGACACTCCCCGTCTGAAATCTTTAGATTTCACGATAATCCAAACATAATAAAGTCATTTGGTGAAGTGCAGAATTGATCTTGAGACCTGTAAACAAAGAGAACCTGCAACAATAACAGATAATTATAAGAAAACATTTAGTCTAAATCTTGTGACTGAAGTCCCAAGTGTCAAACCCATCTTCAGATTGGGGAAGTCGCAACTTGCAAACACTTCCACCAACCCACACTGTAATCCAAATAATTAGGTGTCGATGGTATGATAGCTGGAAGTTTGTAGTAAATTTCTTCCTATGATTAGCTGAATCTAGTAGCCAAGTTCATCTTTATGTGACATCTTTCTTTGGGAGAAGAAGCACTAATTCACTAATTGGACGGAAGAAAACTCGGACAGAACCTCCTTTGGTCACTTTGACTTCCACTTTACGAGTCTTTCCATCGTCGCTTGGGATAACCTTGGTGATAAGTCCCATTGGCCAGTCATTGCGATGGGCCTCTTTGTCCTTTAAGAGAACGAGGTCACCGATCTGGAGGTTGGGTTTTGACATCTGCCATTTATGACGACTTTGAAGCATGTGTAGATACTCCATCTTCCAGCGATACCAAAACACGTTGGACAGGTGTTGAACCTGTTTCCACTGGCGCCTGTAGATGTCATTGTGGTCTAAGATTTCAGAAGGAATTAAAGCAGCTCCAATCTTCTGGGTGAGAAGAGTGGCTGGAGTAAGAATGGTTGGAAACTCAGAGTCTGAAGATACTGGGACAAGTGGTCTTGCATTTATTATGGCAGATACTTCTGCAAGAAAGGTGACTAAAACCTCATGGGTAAGAAGTGACTTGTGGTCCAGCAACATTGAATCGAGGATTTTCCGTGCGATTCCAATCATGCGTTCCCAGGACCCTCCCATGTGAGATGAATGTGGGGGGTTAAAAACCCAAGTGCACCCATTGTCTGATAAGAAATTGCGAAATTGCAGTTCCTTGCAGGCCCCCACAAAGTTAGTGCCACAGTCAGACCTCAATTGTTTGACGGGTCCACGGATAGAGTAGAATCTTCGGAGAGCATTGATGAAACAAGAAGAATCCATAGATTCAATTACTTCTATGTGTACTGCACGGATGCTAAGACAGGTAAACAACACAGCCCACCTTTTACTGTTTGCAGCTCCACCACGGGTCCTTCGTGTAGTGACTGACCATGGACCAAAGACATCCACTCCAACATAGGTAAAGGGCGGGTCTGTACTTAGGCGATCTGCTGGAAGATCTGCCATTTGTTGTTGTTGGTGTCTTCCTCTTAATTTATGGCACTTAACACATCTATGGAGCACGGAGGAAACGCATCTCTTCATCCCTATGATCCACAAACCAGCCGACCTGATGGCACCTTCAGTAAACGTTCTGCCTTGATGCTGCACTCGTTCGTGATGGTGTCGAACCAGCAGAGTGGCAATATAATGTCGACCTGGAATGATAATAGGATTGTGTTCTTTGTTACTTACATTGGATTTCGCTATACAACCACCCACTCTTAGTAATTTGTGATGATCCATTACTGGGTTCAGTTCAAAGAGTGCACTGTTCTTGGAGAGGGTGGCTCCCTTTGTGATCTTATCAATTTCTTGGCAGTATACTTCTTGTTGTACACACTGAATGAGAAACTCCTCTGCATGTTCAAGGTCTGCAACTGTTGGATGCTCTTTACAAATGTGCCAACCGTGACATTCTGGTGATGTGTCCTTTGAAAAGCAGCGAGCAATGTGGATTAGACGAGCAACGGTTCGTACTAAAGATGACCAACTTGAGAAACGCTCAAAACGATATGACTTCAGCTTCAGTTTTGTAGTCACGGTAGTGTAGAGTGTGGAGCTTGTGGGTCTGATTTCTTTGTCGGACTCTGGATCGACTAGCCCATAGTTGGTGTTGGTAGGAGGTAAGCAAGGATCATCATATAGGAACCTTGGGGGTGACAACCACATGTCACAAAGGTTGGATGCTGGTGAAGGTCTCGTTCCACGATCGGCTGGATTAAGACTAGTGGCAATGTGATGCCAGTGCTCAGGAGCGGAGAAACTTCTGATGCGCTCAACTCTGTTGCTAACATACATGTAGAATTGTTTTGTTTGGTTGTGTATATAGCCAAGCACAACTTTGCTATCTGTGTAGAATGCAAATGAGTCATTTGGAACATCCATTTCATCTTTTATAACTTCAGCCATTTCTACTGCTAGCACAGCTGCACAAAGCTCGAGTCTTGGTACAGAGTGTGCAGGTTTTGGGGTTAATTTGGCCTTACCTAGGACAAATCCACAGTTTAGTTTGTTGTTGGCCTCAGAGATTCTCAGGTAGGCTACTGTGGCTATGGCTTCAACTGATGCATCCGAGAAAATGTGGATTTCTCTCCTGACAGCGGCTGAGAGGGAGCTGGGAGTATAACAACGTGGAATTTGGAGTTGTTCTAATATCTTCAAGGACTTTTTCCACATCTCCCAACTTTGCTTTTGCTCAATAGGTAAAGGGGTGTCCCAGTCTAAGTTCACCTTGGTAAATTGTCTCAGCAACATCTTTCCACGGATGGTGACCGGGGCTGCAAATCCAAGAGGATCATAGATACTGTTTACGATGGATAAAACTCCTCTTTTGGTGAAAGGTTTGTCATAAGCTGATACTTGGAAAGTAAATATGTCTTGTTTGATGTCCCAGAGCAGGCCTAGGCTGCGTTGTATAGGAGGAATATCAGAGTCCAGATTAAGATCCTTCAAGTTGGTGGCATGATCGTCAGAAGGAAATGCTTCCATTACCTTCTGGCTGTTGGAGATAATCTTGTGGAGCCTGAGGTTTGCTACAGAAAGCATTTCTTGTGTTCTGGTGAGGAGATCAATTGCCTCTTCACTTGTGGGTAGCGATTTAAGTCCATCATCAACATAGAAGTTCCTTTCGACAAAACGCAGAGCGTCAGATCCGTAGTCCTTCTCACCTTCCTGGGCTGTTCTTCTGAGTCCATAGATTGCAACAGCAGGAGAAGGGCTATTACCGAATACATGTACCTTCATCTGGTAATCTATGACTTCGTTGTTGACATCGTTGTCCTTGTACCATAGGAACCTCAGGTATTTCCGATGGTCTTCCTTAACTATGAAGCAATGGAACATTTGTTGGATGTCAGCTACTATTGCCACAGGTTCTTGTCTAAAGCGAATTAGCACTCCTATAAGGCTGTTGTTTAAGTTTGGCCCAGTAAGGAGCAGATTGTTGAGGGAGATACCATCATACTGAGCGCTGGAATCAAAAACCACTCTGATTTGGTTTGGTTTCCGCGGATGATACACGCCAAAGGATGGAAGGTACCAGCATTCTTCTCCTTCCTTTACTGGTGGTGCAGGTTCTGCGTGATCTCTGTCAAATATGTTTTGCATAAAATCCACAAAATGTTTTTCCATTTCTGGTTTCCTCTTTAGAGTTCGTTTTAAAGAGGAAAATCTGGCAACTGCTTGTTGTAGATTGTTTGGTAGTTTCACTCTTGGCAGGCGGAAGGGTAAAGGTGCTACCCAGCTGTTGGAATCATCTTGAGTGAAATCTTTGTCCATCATCTTGAGAAATTCTTTATCTTCTCTTGCATATGCTAACTTGTTGTCCTCACTTGTTGAATTGAAAACTGTCAATCCAAGATTGTCATCCCAAGACAGGACTATGTTGGTATTATTGTGATAGTCATGCTGTAATTTACTGCTGCCCAGCTTCTCTTTCACCCAGTAATGATGTGGGCATGGCTGAAAGTGAGTGCTGCGACCATTTGGCAAGAGGTTTGTCTTAAATGAGGAAATCTTGGTAGGGGTCATCATCTTGTCCATACAGACATTGCCTATGATAACCCAACCTAGATCAAGGCGTTGGGCAAATGGAGCATTATTTGGTCCATTTATATGTTGACGTACCTTATGTACTTGGAGAATGTCTCTACCGAGCAGAAGTAAGATCTTTGCATTCTCATCAAGGTTTGGTATTTCATTGGATATAGGCCTTAGGTGAATGTGATGAAGAGCGACCTCTGGTGTGGGAATCTCTTCTCTGTTGGATGGTATCTGGTTACACTCGACAAGTGTGGGTAAGGGTATCTCGAGATTGTCCTTGAGAGATGCTACAACCAGTCCACTGGCTCTTCTTCCAGATTCCTCCGTAATTCCACTACAGGTACCCAAAGTGTAAGGATAAATATCTCCTTCTAATTTTAACAGATCAAAGAGTTCTGGACTTGCGAGTGACTGATTGCTCTGGTCGTCCAAGATAGTGTAAACCTTTAGAGTCTTCTCTGGCTGTCCCTTGGGGTATACATTGACTAGACATATCTTTGCACAAGACTTGTCACAAAGACCTTCCCCACAAACTTTAGTGCATGAAGAAGATATAGAAGCGGGACCTGCCGTTTGATCTGTAATCTCCCCGCCATGCCTTGGCATAGGAGGGAGATGTGCAGGATTCAGTTGAGATGGGTGAAGTGCCTGCACGTGGTCCTCACAGTCACATTCTGTGCATTTAATAGCAGTTTTACAGTCCTTAGCAAAATGTTCAGTGGAAGCACAACATCTGAAGCATACCCCAAACTTCTTTAGAAGTTCCATGCGTTCCTGGAGTGGCTTCTTTATGAAACCAATGCATTTTTTGAGGGGGTGTGGCTTCTTATGTATGGGACACAGACGATTAGGGTTTTCAATCACTTCGCCTTGGTTGCTCTCGTCAGGAGTTGATGTTGGTGTGGAAAGGATTTCTGTCTTTTTCACTGACACTGGCACCCTATGGTTCTTGTAGTTGGAACGTGGGCTATCATATTTAGGGGAAAGTGAACCAGGATGATTTGGCTCACTATAGGAGAAGCTTGGGTCATTCTTGGATTCTGCAATGTTCTTGACAAACTCACAGAAGTAGGAAAATGGGGGAAAGGAGACTTGATTTTCCCTTTTGTATCTTGACCCAAGTGTAGTCCACCTTTCTTGAATTCCATACGGCAGCTTGGAAACTATTGGGTTTACCCCATGAGCTGTGTCCAGGTAACTGAGGCCAGGTAAGTGAGTATCAGCCTTGGCCAGCAGGAGTTCAAAGAGTAGGTCACTGAGCTCTTGAAATTTCTCATTGTCCTTGCCGGATATTTTTGGGAAATTCTGCAGCCGTTTGAACAAAGCATTCTCTATGGCTTCAGGACTTCCAAAGCTCCTTTCTAGCCTTTCCCAGGCAGCAATGAGGCCTGCCGCAGGATTAGCGATGTGGACGGATCTGAGTCGCTTGACACGTTCTGTGGACTGTGGGCCAAGCCATGTAACCAGCAGATCTAGTTCTTCAGCAGCAGTAATGCCAAGGTCACTAATTGCGGTCCTAAAGGCACATTTCCAACCTCTATAGTTCTCAGGCTGATCATCAAACTTAGTGAGGCCAGTCTTAATAAGTTCACGGCAAACCATGTATCTTGCGAAGTCTGACATGTCTGTTTTCTCTGACTTTGGGCAAGAAAATGCTGGCTGCTGAGTTTGGTTGTTCATATTGTTTATAGTGTTCTGGGTAAGAGACATAGGGAGATATGGGGGTGCATAGGCATTCAGCCTAGGAGCTGGTTTAAAGTCCATAGGTCTTGCTGCATATGGAACTGTGTGGTTACCAGGGATCTGGTGACTTACTGGCATATTGGTTTGCGACCATACATTTGTATATGGAGCTTCTTGAGGCATTGGACCTTGGTGCACTGTGGTGTGTGTATTGTACTGACCTTGGACATGGTTTGTTGAAAAATGATCTGAGTCCCTTTGTTCTGCCCTGTTAGTAATGTTTTCAGCAATCAGGGGTTCACTGTTCTGGCTTAGGACGTAATCTCTTGTGCGCTTAAGAGGATCCTCTGCATCCACTTCACTTAAATTGATGCTGTCTCTTTCACTTACACTGGCAACTTGTTCTAAAATCTTTAAACGTGCTATTGCTGTAGCATGTTCACATTGTTTCTCCAGAGCTTCTATTTCTGCCTTTTCCTGCGCTGCTTTGGCTTCCATTTCAGCCTTTTCCCGTGCTGCTCTGGCTTCCATTTCAGCCTTTTCATGCGCTGCTCTGGCTTCCATCTCAGCCATTTCGCGTGCTGCTCTGGCTTCCATTTCAGCTTGCATTTCTGCCTTTCTTTTTGCAAAGTCGGCTTGTATTTTAGCAGTTTCTACTTCGGCACGTGCCTTTACAAGTTGTTCACTTAGCATGGAATATTTTGAACTTCGTGACTTAGATGATCGCTTTGAATGCCTGGTGGACACAGAAATGCGTGATGATGTTTCCAATAATTGTGCGATTCTGGCTGCTGTCTTACACTTAACATCACATACTAAACTGTCTCGATCCAAATTGAGATGATTGAAGCCTTGCAATTCTTTTAATGCATCGTGAGTATTAAGCGTTTTCAAAACATGAATATATTCTTGACATTTCACTGTGTAAAGTTCATATACTGAACAAAGCTGACCTAGGGCTCCCTCTAGTGGTGAGACATCACAATCATGCTGAGAGATGGTGGACATGTGACTTTGTAGTTTTTGCCATAAGTTTAGGATATGGGCAGAAAGTTCATGTTTCCTACCTTCAAGATTCTCTTTAACCTTCAATGTAGGTTTAACAGGGCGTTTAGACTGTAAGTTGAGATCCATAACTTCTTCTTGTTGTGATTGTAGATAGTGTTCATCTTGAACAGGCTGCACAGTGTTCCCTTCAGCCATGATAGAATTTAGCTGAATAACACTGGAGTAAGTTTGTACAGTAGCTTGCTAGAAGAATCTGTGTGATGTAGCTGTCTGTGTGGCTGCAAAACACTGATGATTTCTCCTCACACTGCAGGCAAACTAGTTACTTTCTTTGTATCTGCAGAAGCTGCAGCTGGCTTGCTGGTATATCTGGCAGTTTATAAACTATCTTTTTACTGTTCTGACTCAATAACCAGGCTGTAAATGTAAGGCCTTTAGGACAGTTCATCTGTGTATGTCTATAGTGAACCAGTACTTACACCAGGAGACTTTGTCAGACAGTGTCAACTCAACTGAAGAGGCATGTGTGAAGAATCCAGATGAGGGTTTATTTCAAGCTGATATTCTTGTAATAATGCACAAAAAACAGTAGGTGAAAAGATAATAATTTGCCAGAGCTCAACAGGAATCAACTGAAGGTTAAGATGGCAGACACACAATGAGATAGAGAAAATGGGGGTTTAACTCGTGGCCTGGTGGCCAGTAGTTAGAGGGCGCCTTTGTGGGTTGTTTTGTCAAGCTGCTCCTAACTTGGGGGTGTCAGTCCCCGGGTACGGTTACAAAATGGAAAAAAGAGGATGGGTGGAGCGCTGTGAGCAATAATTGGTTAAGAATAAATTTATAACATGAAAAATTTATTAAAAAAAATATATAAAATAATCAACTAGTGCTATGCACTGAGTAGGTATAGGTTTAGAGTATTGGACACAATGTGTTGCACAAATAAACAATATGTAACGAATTACATTATAGAAAGATATGCATTGATATGAAAGGTAAAAATAGATAGGTTGTAAAACTGGGTCTGATACTTATGGTCTGAAGTCCCGTTTACCCCAGGGTGGGGAGACAGAGGTACAGTTGGGGTGATCCTGGGATCATTCCTTGGATTGCTGGGAATAATGGGAGTCCATAAACCTTGCCGGATTTTTCACGCTGGAGGATGCTGTTAGAGCCCCTGATGGAGTGTGGGGAGTCCTCAACAGTATTGCGGAATTTGTAATCCTGGATATGCAGGTGGTGGTTCCCAAATTGGTGTTAAAGCTTTGTAGCCCAGAGTTGTGGTACTCAGTCTCCAAATGACTGTGTTGCAGATAAGTAGTAGGGAGGGATCAGACCAAAGATGCCCAATTAAAATCAGCAGGTGCTCCCTGACATGTTTCGCCGTCCAACTGACAGCTTTTTCAAAGGACTTTCAACTCAACTGAAGAGGCATGTGTGAAGAATCCAGATGAGGGTTTATTTCAAGCTGATATTCTTGTAATAATGCACAAAAAACAGTAGGTGAAAAGATAATAATTTGCCAGAGCTCAACAGGAATCAACTGAAGGTTAAGATGGCAGACACACAATGAGATAGAGATGGGAAGAAGGCAGGGCTAATGACATCAGAGCCCTACAGGAACAAGGAAGGACAATTTTCACAAGAATGCAAAGCTTTGCAATAATAACATGACAGTAACTGAACAGCATATGAAGACACATACTTCGTGGGACATGACAATGCCCCTCTCTCAGTTAGTCCTCCATGCATACTGTATATCCACGATTGCCTCTCCATAGCTGCCTCTCATTACCCCCTCCATAACTCTTTCTCACTTCTTTCATATACACGTTCCACTTCACAACACTCCTCCCCTCTTTGAAGTCCACCGCAAAGCATGTGCCTTCCACAGGGCAAAAAAACATACATTGTCTGCCACAGAACAAAAAATAAACATTTTAGTCAATAAGAAATAGAATGAAACATATTTGCCCTCACAGGAAAAAAAAGCCCTTTCAGGAAAAAATGAAACACCAAACACATTGGCCCTTGGAGAAAAAGCACCTGTACAGTACATAGGTTACCACAGAAAAGAAATTAAACACAAAAGCACCAACAGAAAAAATATAAATACTCACACAGTAGTGACCAATCACATCATAATAGTGCCCAGTCATCATAAAAATTTACACACAATAGCACTAAGTCATATAGAAATATCCACACACCGTAGTGTCCAGTCATATATACAGATACAGTATAGCTACACTCAGTGTTGCTGCATCAATCGCCATTTGCTACACAATTTTTTTTTTTTTTGGGGGGGGGGGGGGGGTTCATTTTGAGTATCCCCAGTCTGCCAAACCAGGAAAACGGTTTAGTTTTCCAAGTCCAAAGGTCTGATCTTAATTTAAGAAGGAGTGGGAAAATTGAGGTAAAATAATCTTGAGGTCATTGGAGAGAGTGATCCCTATGTATTTGAGATGGGAATTATGCCAGGTAAAGGGAAACCCCACTTTTTATATAGAGACCATTTGTATTAGTTATCAATTTTATATTTAAGCCATTTATGTATTTGTGAACCATGTAAACAGCTATTGTTTTGATGATGTCATAATAAATTACCATTTTTAATACCTATTTATCTGTAAGTCTCGCTACGTTGTAATCTGACACCATCGGTCGCCTACTTATTCCTAATACCACTGTAACTATTTCTACTGTCAACAGTGGATCTGCTTATTCAAGCTTACCTGACTTGTGATTCTGCTCTGACTCCATCTGACTCCGTTCTGTTTGCATTCATGCTGCCAATGGGTCTATGCATTGCTGGCTCATTGATTGCACACCTGAGGAATATCCATTCAGAAGCTGAAATCACCTGTAACCCTTCTGTGCCTTGTTCCTTGTTGCTTACCTGTTTAGTCTGAAGTCTCCTGAGTTCTTTTTTCAGATTGCAGATTCCCCTCTGTCCTTTCCTCCAATCAATGCAAGGCAGAGGGCTTAAATATCCTGCTCACAGACTGCCTTCAACAACTTGTCTTCCTGCTCCATGTTCTGAATCCTCATCATCCTGACACCTGTTCTGTCTCTACTTTGCTCCTGTTCCTGGCTCCGGCTTGTACTTCAAGCTTTTACCTGCACTTAGCCCTTGCCATGCTCACAACCTGCGATGCAGACCTCCGCTGCTGTCACTTTCCCATACATTACCACAACCCGGTTTCTAATTGCTATTACCGCTATCCCATCTTCAGCAGCTATCCAGACGTGTGATTCGCTTGAGTCCTGCATCCTGTTCCCAGTCAATGTTGGTAACCTGACACTATCCGGTCCACAGATGCCATCCGGTTTCCAGCTGGCTTTCACCATCTAGTCAATCAGTGCCATTAATATGCTGTCCTGCGTCCAGTTGTTTATGAGACCTTCAGCCACTGAGCAGCATTCAAGTCTCTAGCCATGAGCACCTAGCTTTCCAGTTTATCCTTCTTTTGTTGCCAAGTAAGGCCTATTTAAGTTTTTTCTAATTACGTTTTCTGCCGAGGAGGCCATCTTTAAGTTATCCTGTTTCCCTATTTCATGTTATTCACATAGGAGGTCATGTTAAGTTAATCCTGAGTTTAACTAGTTTTGTTAATGCTAAAGAGGCATACTTCTGTTGTTTTACCTAGAGACTTTCCTCAGTTGCTCCAGTCCATTGACTCTACCTATAGGTTTTTCTGCAATATTCTGGTATCCCCAGATTCAGTCCGCTCCACTGTGCTCCTGTATCTTTCTGACCAAGTTGTCAGACAGCAGCTCTGTTCAGTTGACTCCTCATATACAGGGTTAATGGAGGGTACTTCCTGCAGAGGGCCGTGACCTGCTGACCAAACGCAGCCAAGTCTAAACTTCCTTGTGGGGGTCCCTATGGAAAACTGCTGGTCAGTTAGACCCTGCCCCTCTGTTAGGAAGATCAGCCAACTCCTTTGTTACCTAATTTATGTGCAGACATCGTATCCACCACAGTCCACCTCAATTACAACACAAAACCCATAGCTAAATAAATTTGCTTGCCTCCTGCTGTTTTATACTGCTGAGACTAATCAGCTGCACACCTGAGCAGTTAACTCCTGCTGTAATATACTGAGAGAAAAAATAAACACTATTTAAACAAACAGAATAAACAATCCCCTCATATATTTTCCTCAAGTTATTTGTCTAACAGAATCCTGATTTTAAAAATTAGTTATTCATACAAATATCAAACAAATGTTTAGGCAGACTATAATTACAATACAATTTATTAATTTATTTAACAGTTATTTATGTAGCTCACAGATATTCCGCAGAGCTTTAAAGAAGCATAAAGATTAGTTGAATATTCACATCATTCCCTGCCTCAGTGGAGCTTACAATCTATATTCCCTAATATGACATACACATGGATCGATTTGGTCTATTTTCTATTTTGCGTATATAAACAAAATTTAATGGAAATCGAATGCATTCGATTTTGATTTGATCCTGTGCGTGGCCATGAAGCATCAAAATCAAATAGAAAAATAGACTGTGCAGGCAAGACTATATAGTACAGAATTGTAATATACTTGAATGTATACACAGTTCATGCTACCTAATGAATGATAGGCACATTTAACACAATAAAAATTTTGGATGCAGAATTGATTATTAAAGTTTAATTACTACCAGGTAAATGAATGATCTACTGTACAGTATCTTTTTCACAGTTATTGAACATCTTATCCTTGGTGACTAACAATACAGCTCTATCCATATTTACAACACACTGTATTTATTCCAATGCATACTGTACAGTACTTACAGTAAGTAACTTATAATTAGACCAATGAAAGACTCAATCATACCTCTACACTGTTGATCAAAAGCTCTCTTTTCTTCTCTTTTATCTTAAACCTTTGCAACTGTCCTCTTGTTAAGGTTTATACATGACTAAAAGGTCTTTGAGTTGACTGCACCTTCTTATCTATGACTGAGAATGATATCTAACAAAATAATTAATGATATATGATAAGTGAAATTGAGGCTGAAGATCATATATTATTGTTTAGAGAGATGAACATATAAATTAATAAATGTATCATTCCCTTCTCAAATAAGGGCTGAAACTAGGTGTTTCGGCGCCCGGGGTGGCAGTCTTTTGGTTCGACAAGTTTTTTCAAAACCATCAGCGCTACCCGCCGCCAGGCAAATAGCGCTAGGAGAATGAGTGACGATTGAGTGAAAGCTGCCGCTACACCAGTCCCTGGACCCCCGCTGCCAACATACCTGTGTGCAGCCAACGGGGGTAGGCAGCATCCAGGGGTCGTCCAGGGACTGGTGTAGCGGCAGCCTTCACTCACTCCGTCTCCTAGTGCTATCTGCCTAGGGGCGGGAAGTGCTGATGACTTTGAAAAGACTTGCCGGATGCTGATTGGCTGAATTCAGCCAATCAGTGTCTGGCAAGTCTTTTCAAAATCTGCTTCCCGCCCACCGTCCGGCAGCGCTAGGAGCCGTAGTTAACCCACCAGTCCTCGGACCCCCGCTGCTTGTCCCCGGGACACCGTTGCCCGTCCCCGGACCCGCTGCCAGGACCTCACACTAGCGCCCCCTCCAGCACCCGGTGCGCGTGACCCCCCCCTAGTTACGGCCCTGTTCAAATAAATATCAAATAATATATGTATTGGAAATACTGTAGTAGACTTGTTTCTCCAGAAAGACTACATTTTAAATACATTTTTGTTCAATATGTTCTGTATACAAGTCAGCAAAATGAAGGGCATTTCTGGTTCCCATGGTTCCTGAGTGTAATAACAAAATGTATCAAGAACAATAAATTTATGTTTCACAGCAAACTGAATTAACTAAAAAATAAATTCCTAAAATCCTTCTGAGGTTCAATGTTAATACAAAAAAGATAATAACTTTCAACTGATCATGTTAAATGCTAATGTATAGTAATTCAATGTAACACATTCAACAAAATTCATTACCATGTGTAACATTATAGTGTGACTCAATGTTCCTCATCATGTGTGTTTGTGCCACCAGTGTAGGCATGGTGAATACAAGACCAGTTCCTATTGTGGTTTTATAAATTCATGGTAAAGGAAAAACATGTGCTTATAATGTTATGTTGGCATAAGACCAGAGGATGTGCCTCACATTATATTTGTCCCAAAACAAACATGGGTGAAAAATGGCTGCTGAGCAGGCACAAAGAAAATTTGCCCAAAATTAATTTGGGGGCCTGGAGAAGGCAGATATTGGTGAGGATGGAAATGTCTCAAGTGAGTCATAGGAATAGCTAGGCAAATTTAATGCACAAATAAATTAGGGCATGCTGGTACGGGTATATGCAGTCACCCCAAAAGCTGTATGCATATATTAATGTTTTTGTGAATTTGTATGCAGTCTGGGTCCATGGGTTTTTTTTTGGTTCACTCTTTCCTACAAATTCCTTATCAGATGGACAAAACCATGTGCACTGCAGGTGGGCAGATGTAACATGTGCAGAGATAATTAGATTTGGGTGGGGTTTTACTTCAAAGTGAGATCTATATTGCAATGTAAAAATAAGGCAGTCTGTATTTTCCCTGCACAAAAACAAAATAACTCACCCAAATCTAATTCTCTCTGCACCTTTTACATTTGCCCTCCTGCAGTGCACATGGTTTTGTCCATCTAAGAAGGAATTTGTCAGAAAGAGTTAACTAAAATAAATCCCTACAGTATGTGATCAAACATCTTGTGTGGAAGTATTAGTGCTCAATGCTGATATTGTTGACCCTCATAACAGACAAAACATAATGTATGATTATTTATAATAGTTCTTTTTATAGTAGTATAGAAGTTAGTGTTCTTGTCTTAGAGTTACTAAGGTTGATACACTTTAGACCAGATTTGTAACTATGAAACAAAGATATAACAAATAATCTTGGCTGACTATTTGAAAATTTGGATACATTGTCATCAGATAATTATATAACTGCAAAGTTAAATTAAACTCTTAAGGGGGGTATTCGATTCTCACTACTATTTCCGACGGGGGAAATAGCGGCGGGTGCCTATTCAATGCAGTCTTTCCCAACAGCATTGAAACAGCAGCTCCATAGAATGGACCCAACTTTAAAAGCAGTCGGGCCCGTGTTGACGAAAACGGCCATGGATTGTTGAGATCACGGCCGTTTCTCAATAATCCATGGCCATTTACGCAGACATGCCCCCTTTTCAATGATAGTTAGTCAAACAGACATGAAAACGGTCCAGTGTCCCGACTGTCGGGAAATATCGCATTCGTAGACCCGGGATTGAATACCACCCTGAATGTACACATCTTTATTCACAAAAATAGCTTAGAAAATATCATCCAGAAGAAAAGATGTTTTAACAGTAACATTAATAAAGTGATTCTATCTCTAGTAATATCCATTATACTTTCTACCACATTCCCATATCTAAAACAAGTAAAAAGGAAATAATGTATTAATTGCCTAAAAATGGTACAACTCTGAATGGCATCATTTTAAAAATTAACAGTTAAGATTTTTGGAGGAAGAGGGTTCTTCATAATGGCAAAGAAAATACTAAATAAGGGAATTATTTAAAACCCAAAGTTTAATAAGCACATACAGTCTGTGAGGCATTGAGACTTCACACCCATCACACCCAAGAATAAAGTAGTTGTATTGGACCTGTCAACCTCTCTGGCGTATTGAAGTGAGATGTTAATTCATGTGCAAGATGCAGGGCAAATGTGGAGAATCAGGATTATTAAATATAGGATTATTAAATACAGTATGTTTATTTTTAATTCTATAACAGTTGTTTGGTGTGCAGATTACTCTATGTTGTAATTAAGGACCTGGTTCATAGGTTGACGTAATATCAAAGTTTTCACAATTAACAAATATATTTTGTATTGTGCTTCATTTTCACTGTGTATGTTCTGTGATGGATTAAAGATTCAGGTGATAGTGTGGATGCAGTTCCAGGCAAAGGGTAACCCTAAACCAGGGTTGGGCAACACCGGCCCTCCAGATGTTGATGAACTACACATCCCAGCATGCCTTGCATCAGTTTCAGCATGGCCACATAGCAAAACTAATGCAAAGCATCCTGAGATGTGTAGTTCATTAACATCTGGAGGGCCAGTGTTGCCCAGCCCTTCCCTAAACCCTATTCTTTTTGGCTCCTCCTTAATCTTCAGAACCAAAACATAATCCAGTATCTGCCATGGATTTTCTTCTTCACTGCATACAGTTTTTTTTACAGTATCTTCATTGGACTCTTTCTCAATATACTTTTTTTCAAAGAACTCTCTCAAGAATTTTTGCGACTGCTCTTGTTTATTTTAATTTCCAGCTTATCTATTTTAATTTCCATCCTAAAACCTCAAACTCTGCAGTTGTCCATGTTGCACATACGAACCCATCAACACCTGTGACATGGCCCCTGCATCATAGTTCTGATGAAAATTCTGAGCAACCACAGGGGTTACCCAGAAATTTGATTGTGCAACATATGCATCATCCTTGTATGCAAGTGGCAGACTTGAGATGCCAATGGTGGATGTCTCTGTACAAAATACTGTGAAATAATAAGAACTTCTAAATTACCTTATGTACAAAGAAGCAGAGTTGATGGGATTTTCCCCAAATATCTAAATATGTTCAAGTTATAGCAAGATATAATGCATATGCAAAAAAAGTATATAGAAAATGTAAGTCTGGAGGATGATCTACGATATGGAGAAAGTAACTAAAGTATTTGTCAAAAGTTGTATTATTACCCGGCAATAAATGGAATATATGTTAAAAAATAGAACAGTATTATAGAAAGATGGTTATTTTTTTTCCTGTGCTACTTTCATATTATATTTACCATCAAAGACAAAATGACAAAATAAAAAATGAACAGTAGAATGTGGTAGCATAGCTCTTAAAGTAAACTGGCACAGTAATGCATCTTATTGAGTGTGTTTAAACACAGACTTACTGTAGATAAGTATTTTCAATTGCCAACCAAAAAAAATATTATTATATTTGCTGTGTTAAATTATTACCTGTCCTTTGAAATTAATTCACTTAAAAAAACACTGAAGTAATATCCTGTGATCTAAGTTTGATTATTATTATTATAACGATTTTGAAAACTGTTTCAGTAAATACTATTCTGTTCATATAGACAAAAAATGTCAAGGTTTCAGACTCTTCCTGGAATAAGAAATCGCTGCTACTTTTATCATACTACTATCTACCTCTAAAGTAGAGTTAGATACAGGTTGACAATCCCTTATCCGAAATGCTCGGGACCACAAGCATTTCGCATAAGGGATTTTTCCGGTTTTTGGATATATATTTTTTAACATACTTACCTGGTCCCCCCCGATGGTCTCCCGGCATCAACAGCAGCCTTCAGGATCTTCTTCAGCGGTCCCAGCGGTGCATTGCGCGAGTTTGCAGGTGCGCCGGCGACGTCATCGGCGCGCCCGTACACGCAATGCATTCCTGAGACCGCTGAAGATACAGAAAAAGATCCTGAAGGCCGCTGTGGACACCAGGGGAATTAGTAAGTATGAAAAAAGGGACAGGGGGATACAAAAAAAAATATTCTAAAAAAAACATGGTTTTTGGAATATTTCAGATTAGAGTTCTATGGATACGGGAGACTCGACCTGTACTTAATATATTTTACAAACACAGATGTGTCTTCATACACCTATACTTGTCTTGCATCATATGCATCTTTGCCATGAAGTTGTGATAATGCTTTGCCAAGCTCCCATGATTCACACCACTTTTGAATTGTGTCAAGACACGTCTAAGGTGTATCATGGGAGGCACAACATTATTTGGTACAGTAGGTACAGTAATTGAATAAGGATACAATTTTGCAATCTCTAGCAATGTTGGATGTAAGTAAATGTATTTTTACAGCAACAAGCTCTTTTGAACCTAGGTCTTATTATATTTGCTTCTGGTGTCATCATAATGGTAGTACAATAATTAAGATTTAATTAACACAAGAGATGTGTTGATACAATAACATGCATTTGCAATGGGTGACACCATGTATGTGCTTACGATTATGCCTTCCGAGTTCTCTGCAGGTTTGGCTTTAAACTTTTGACTTCCTACTGACTGGATACGGTCACTAGGTGTACAAGCATTAGGTCGACAAGCATTTGGTCAAGATCACTAGTTTGACATGACTGAAGGTCGACATGGGGTTAGGTCAATAGGGTCATTAGGTTGACACAAGCATTAGGTCAACTTGGGAAGCTCGACAATGAAAAGGTCGACATGGGTTTTTCTTTTCTTTTTTGAGCCGACATGTTGCGACAGGTGGTATATCAGGTTCTACCATCCAATCGGGTGAGGTAGGAGAATAAAATAGTGTGACATGTCTACTGTGTCGGGTAAAAAAAAAGGTGAAAATTCCCATTTTGACCTTTTGACTTTCAAACTTCCCCTTGAACAACCAAATGCTATTTTCAACCTAATGACCTTGTCGACTAAAAGTCAGGTCGATCTTCATGCATGTCAAGCTTCAGTCATATCGACCTTCAGTGGTCGACCTAATGCTTGTAGAACTATCCAACCATAGTGATTCGTGTCAAACTTTAGGGGAAAAAAGAGAGAGCCTGTGGCTTTAAATTTTGCATGGCTGTTGCCTCCCTCAATTTAGCATATTCTCCATCTTCAAGCCTTCACCTTTAAGCTCTTTTGCTCAGTTGCCACCCATCTGGGACTTGATCTGGCTCATTTGCATGGCCGCCGCCCAATTTGGGACTTCAACGGAGCCTTCAACCAGTTGGAGGCTGACATTTCAGTTATTTTGCATGGATGCCACCCATCCAGGGATTACATGCATCTACTGTCTTCAGAAGCACTTCTTCGCTTTTACAATCATTATACTAATCATGCGGTAATTACTGCTATTCTTAAAAAAGGACATATACATTTATTGCCTCAAAGTTTCTTTATAGATTCTTTTACACTCTCCACACATTTCCTTTCTTCACACAGTCTACTTGAACCCCTGCAGTAAGTCTACTCCTCTCATAAATGCACTTTATAATGTTAAATTCCCAATTACTTGTATGAATCAGACTAGAAATACTATAAGTCTTTTGCCCCTGAATTAATTGCTTCACTTACAAGGGCTGCCTTTTACTTAAAGCTAGAAATGTTTAATGATACTGTATGAGAGTGCTACCAGGACTACATTTTTAGTATTGGCTTATCAAAGCCATGACTTTGATGATGAAGTTCAATGGAAATGTAATGAATGAGAAAAAAAAAAGGAACTTATTTAGGTCTGTTCGCATGAGGGAGCGATGTTTGGCATCTGTGCATGCACATTTCTGTGCATGTGCAGATGCTGGGTGCAATTGGGCATGGCGAACTGCAAGTTTGCCGTCCCATTCACATGAACTGGTGCGGTCTTTTGGGTGTGGGGCAGTGGCTGATGAATGCGCCCATGGGAACGTCCAGCATTTTAAGGGTGTTCCCATGAAAACGCTGGGCGTTCCCATGGAAAGAAGGCAGTAAACCTCACTGGATGTCACCTGCCCACCCTGTCCTCATACAGGGCACACGCAAAGCTAAGACACCTGAGAGTATCTTAGTTTTGAGTGCTCTTTCTAGATAATTTGATGGTCGGTGACAATTGAATGCTGTGGTCCTGGCCCACAAGGCTGCAAATTAATGTTTATGCCGCTGTGTGGGTGAATTCGGCAAGCGAGGGGGTGCGGGCAGCTGGATGAGCGATGTTAAAATCACACGCAGCACTGCAAACTGTAAAGTGTTGCGAGTGAACCAGACTAAACGTCAAAATCCTCTTACCGGAATCCTGCAACAGTATATAAACTCAACAATGCCAAATGCCAAATGGTGATAAAAACTGAACTTCAAAGCAAATAATGGACATAAATTGTACTAATAAATTAACAGAGACACCTACATTTTAAGTACTGAGAAAGCTTTGTCATGCATATATGATTTGTGGCAATAGTGTAAGAGGACAAGTGTAGGCTTGTGCATGAATTATACACTTAGGACTGCAGTGGTAGGGGCTCAAGGTTAATGGGCATGGCCAACACAGAGGGTTTTGTACAACTATTAGAGAGGATAAAGGCCCTTTTTCAGATATTCAGATCTGATTGCAGTACAAATTTGGCAAAACCCTGTGCACTACAGGTGGGGCAGATGTAACATGTGCAGAGAGAGTTAAATTTGGGTGGGGTGTGTTGGAACTGAAATCTAAATTCCAGTGTAAAAATAATGCAGCTCCTATTTACCCTGTACAGAAAAAAAATCACTCCCCCAAATCTAACTCTCTCTATACATGTTATATCTGCCCCACCTGCAGTGCACATAGTTTTTCCCATTTTGAGAACAAATTTGTACTGCGATCAGATCTGAATAAGGGCCCTAGTCTGCAAAAAACATGATTTCTTTATAAAGGAGGGGACAGGTGTAGGTCAGTACAGACGACTTTTATTGGCAGTAGGACAACGTTTGATGTCATTTACATAGAACCAAACATTGTGCCCAAAAATTACCAGATTGGTATTTCTCCTTCTTAACATGCCAAAGAGTATCCAGTTGAATAAAACTTAATTGTGTATTCCAAAACCCTTTGAATATGTGGCTCCACTATGCACTGTTTACCACTAGGTATTTTGGTATGCATACAATGCATTTGACCTCATTTACAGTATCAGTCTCCTATTTACTTATCAACTGTAAACACCCCTCTTGTTTTATTGCTGTGTTTTCTCAATATTGAAAGTGCCATTTAGTATGCTGGTACTATAGATTATGTTATTTAACTTGTAATACTCCTTTCACACCGCACAAATAACCCAGCAATCCGGCAATCCGACCCAAGATAAATATTGTTAATCCCGGGTCGAACCCGAGTTGCTGGGTAGTATGAATAGATAACCCAGGTCGGACGACCCGGGTCACGTTAACTTCTATGGAGTAGGCAGCAGCATCACCTCAGTGCTGCCTCCTCCCCCAGCCCTGCCTGATGCTTCACCCCGCCCCCCAGATGATGTTAGTAACCTGGAAATAAGACGGATTGCTGTGAGCACCTAAACACTGCAAAACCCAGGGGTCGCTCCCAGGATGGACCCATGTCCAAATCCCGGGTGGGACCAGGCATTTGCAGTGCGAAAAAGGTATTAGTTTACGAGCAATATACAGATGGAGTAGCTCACACTGGAGCTGCTCCTGGTGATTCTATCTCCATTCGCCAGCTTCCCCTAACTGCTGCCAGCCAGCGGAAGGGGGCGTGTGTGCATGAGATGCTCACACGCCCTGTTCTGTTGGAGCCCTCCGCCTAGTAGGCTAGTTGAGGGGGGCATTGTATTCACTAATCATTTCAACTCCTAACACTAAGTATTATATTCTGCAAATAATCTGCCACAGTTCAGTTGAGTGTTACAATATGTTACAGTATAGAATGCATTCATCTACATAAATAGGCCTCTTAATATTGTACAGTATGCCATAATGTATTTTGTTTAAGCATTATTGTAGTTATAGAAGCCACAACATTAGACAATGGTGCTATAGTGAAAATCCTATTTGTTATAAAATAATATTCACAGAGATCGTTCAAAACCTTGAAGCCTTGTTTCATGTTATATGTTTTCTTTATCTTTGTAATATTCATTTGACATTAAAAAATCTGAAGCAAGTAGTCATCTGATATTTTCTCTCTGGTGCTTTTAGAGTCAGCTACAATTCTTTAGTTCAATGAGGGTAAAGTCAATTTAA
The DNA here is from genome assembly GCF_055691185.1 of Crinia signifera. NCBI lineage: Eukaryota > Metazoa > Chordata > Amphibia > Anura > Myobatrachidae > Crinia > Crinia signifera. The sequence goes on from NC_139222.1 coordinate 78,405,947, forward strand.
TGTGTAGCAATACATTATTTCAGTTGCTGGGTTTTTTATATAGATCTGCGCCTTCTTCCTGTCACTCTTAATAATGTTTACACCAAGAAAATTGATTTGCGTTTTCTCCACCTTGAGAGAAAATTCCACATATGGGTGTTAAGATCTGGCTTCTGACTTCTATTATTACTGTAACAAGTAATTATAGTGTAGATGTCCAATGAAAAACTATATCATATAGTATGCTGTAAAAAAACACTGAAAATACAAAATACTGCATAAAACCTGTGATATCAGATATATGAAATGTATATCTTAACAGACGGTTAGTGAAAAGAAATATAAGTTGAATACTTAAAATAGTCAGTCAGGTTTTTGCTATATTGTAAGACTTTTGAAAATCTTCAAGGTAGTCTGCGTACAAAAGGGGTAAATTAATCCCAAATTATTTACTCACTAATGCAGCATCATTACATGCTAGCGTCACTTAAATGTATAATCGTGTATATAAACACAGTTTAACTTCTTTCATGTCCACCATCCCAAAGTCTTTGTGTTTGCAGGTATCTGTCATAGGGTTGACTCAATGAAGATCGACATACATTAGGTCAACCAATGAAGGCCAACAGAGCTAAGGTCGACATCTGAAATTGGTCAACGTGGTTAAGGTCAAAATGGCCAGAAGGTTGACACAAGCATAAGGTCGACAATTAGGAGGTCGACAGTGGAAAAGTCAACACACTTTTTTGCTTTTTTTGTCCAGGATGTCAACATAGTCGACATGGACACCTCCGAAGTGCACCGTGTCCGCTTTCCATGCTTTGAGCACGGTGACTTGCAGCACTCGGCATACTTTTAGATTTTTCCACCATGCCATAGTGGGTGGCAGTGTATGGAATACCACCTGACGGCTCCCAAAAAATGTGAAAAACTCATGTCGAGGTTTAGACTGTCGACCTTCCCATTGTTGACCTATTGCTTTTGTTGATCTTTCGACTCTGTTGACCTTAGCCATGTAAAAAAAAAAGCCAATAAGGCTGCACATGAGTTAATACAATATCTTTCCTTTGATTGGGTGAACCTTCTAAACTAAAACCTTAAGATTATAATGCTGTATGATGGATTTTCCAACACTTATTTTGAATAAATAAATACAGTACAGGTTGAGTATCCCTTATCGAAATATCGGTTATCCAAATTATTCCAAAAACCATACATTCCACAAAGAACAAAAAAATGTTTTACTTGCACTACTAAAAGCACTACTGGGGGCATCTGTAACAGAACTACTGAGGGCATGATATGTAACAGCACTAGATATGTGCAAAAATATGATTGTTTGGTATTTAAAGTCAGTGCATGAAAGAGTACACAAATTGTGTTTAATATTTTGAAACTTTGTTTCATGCACAAATAAAATATATTTGCGCGTAGTTCATGTGCTTAATGTGTTAATACAACATAAATGCAAGATACCTCAACATACCTAATTGAATTATAAAAATATTCCAAAATACGAATAAGTCGTTATCCAAAATGCTTCTGGTCCAGAGCATTTTGGATAAGGCATACTCAACCTGTACGATACAACAATATATAGATACCAACGGTCCTGAAAGGAATGGAGGAAAATATCTAGTGCTACAGTATAATTGTTACCACCTCCTCTGCTTTTTGTAACTATGCATAGCATTGGAAGGCAAATGAGAGTTGCAAGGAATCTGATATATTATATAAGATGTTTATGTCAATTATACAATTATACAATATTATCATACAGGCAGTGACGGTTTTCAGTAGCACTTACCCTAGCAATTGAAGGGTTATCTAGATGTGGTGATAACAGCTTGAAGTCACAGTGCTGTTTAAGATGTTACAGGTCTTTTTGGTGCTGTAAAAATGGACAAAAAGAAGCATACATATCTAACTCTTCTGGGGTCACAAATGGGAATGTTGAGACAATCAATTGGAGTCAATATTTTGTTAATAGATACTGATTTCGAACTGTAAATCTGGGTAATGTGTTAATCCAAAGTTCCCCAAACTCTACCATTAAAGTCCATGGTTTGAGGATATCCATGCTTGAATACAGATGGAATAATCAAAGGAACTAGTTAAATGATTTATACTTAATCATGAATATCATTGGACTGTGGACTAGAAGGGCAGGGTTGGGGAAACTCATGGTTAACTAATCCAGAAGATTGGCATGTGACTCTCAGTGTTATCATCCAATCAAGTTTAACCCTTTCAGTGCCAAGTTAATTTTTCAAAATAGGTGTGAAAACTGCAAAGCAAACATTTGTATTCATTATAAAGACCTGTGATGTTTACCTTATAAAGGAAATGTACATCTTTTACACAACATTTTTTTATTTTAATTTATATAACAAATGTGAACGACGCTGATATTTTTAGCGGATATTTTGAACATCTCTCGAAGAGATGTTGGCACTCAAGGGTTAAGCATCAATAATGATAAATGACTGCAATAATTGTTGAAAATGTCAGTAACATAGTAAATGCTACAGATTGTATAAATGAATACTGATAGTATGTGGATGTGTAATATTTTAACTGTAGTAAGACAACTAATGGAAATATTGTATTATTCCACACAATTCATATAAATAAGACAACATTTCAATTGTAAATAGAATGATAGAATGGTGATTTGATAGTCAAATGATAATATCGTATTTTAGTTATGAAAGTTTATTAAAAACTCGGCGTATGAAAACTAATCAGAAATAGATTAGTGAAATCAGATGACAGTCAACTACATTGTGATTGGCAGTTTTAATGGTTATTATGTAGAAGTAATCAGTGCTGCATGATAACATTAGCCATAGAAAAGGTATGACATGGTGTAATGATTGTTAAAGGAGATTAGTAATGATGATGAAAGGGATCATGCTGTTAGAACAGTATTGCATCTAGTAATAAGTGCCAGCCACAACTCAATTGTTAACAGTAATGCCTACTAATATGGTAACTGTATCTACTGAAACATCGAATACATTAATATAATACTTTACATCATCAGATGCAAAACTCTTCCCAAAAATGTGTTGAGTTTTGGAAAGAAGAAGGAAGTCACTAGGGGCCATGTCCAGTGAATAAGGAGGATGGTTGTTTTCTCCATTTTCTTATATCAATTTTACAAGTTTTAAATTACATTGTATTGTATATTATTCAAAATCTGCAAAAAGAAAAGAAAAATGTGCTGTATTTTCAACAGTGTTCCATTAAGACCTTAACTACCTACATAAATAAAATCAATTCAGGACAACAACTACTACTATGTCAGGACACAGACTTTTGGATCCACCCTTTTTACAGTAGGAATTGCTCCAAGCTTAAGATGTGTTGTGATTTTTTTGGGGAACCATGCTGTTTTCAGACAGTGAAAATGATGGGAGTGGAGTGTTGCGCTATCAATAGCAGCTGACACTGGGTTGTCAAACCCAAAAACATGTAGAGAAATAAACAGAGAATGTGCCAGCACTAGCTGCTCCAATGATTAAGACAAGACGGTTCTCAAAAGTTAATATTTAATAATGAATAACACAATTGATGTACATCTATCATATAACATAAAAATATAGGGGGGTACATAAAAAATGTAATACAAAATTGAGCAATATAATTAAATATCTCAGTGATATATGGTGTTATTTAGATTGAGATCTCCATCTTTTGGATTAAATAGGAATAGTGTTGATGGAGGTCTGGGATATCCGGATAATGTAAGTCCGGCTTCCTTAGGAGCAAGAGACTTGCTCCTGAGGAAGCTGGACTAACAATATCCGGGGAAACGCGTTGAGCTGATCTAATCGTTTTGGACCTATATCCATCCACCCAGTGTGTCCGTTCTCCCACCGACGTTACAACTCTTGCAATACCTGGACTCCACTATATTGGGATACCTGCACTATTCCTAAATTTCCAGCAAAAAGGAGAAAAAGCATGCCAAATCAGGAGGCCTGAGCCCTTGAAATTAAAGAGCAATCAAGGACAACTGGTGTCACCATTCACTGGACCTAATCATTTCCAGAAGATTACAATGGATGGCAATATTCACTAACACTATTCCTATTTAATCCAAAAGATGGAAATCTCAATCTAAATAACACCATATATCCCTGAGATATTTCATTATATTGCTCAGTTTTGTATTACATTTTTATGTACCCCCCTATATTTTATTATATGATAGATGTACATCAATTGTGTTATTAATTAGTAAATATTAACTTTTGAGAACTGTCTTGTCTTAATCATTGGAACAGCTAGTGCTGGCACATTCTCTGTTTGTTTTCAGACAGTGTTGACAGACCACTTCCAGGCTGATTACTAACCTGGGAATTCTTATAAGCCGGGGAGGGGGAACCTTCGGCCCTCCAGCTATTGTTGAACTACACATCCCAGCCTGCCCTGCAACAGCTTTGCTATGTGGCCATGCCTAAACTGTTGCAGGGCACGCTGGGTTATGTAGTTCTACAATAGCGGTTTCCCATCCCTGTTTTAAGCATTCTGCCTGATTCCTGGTTCCAGCTGTGTTAATCAGTCCAACTGCTGTGTTGCATCTGAACTGCAGAGATGAAGGTACATTTACTTTCAGTCCCTTATGAGTAAATTTAAAAATTGAAGTTCTATTGAAGACGAGATGTTGCAACCGATCAGATTCTACTTCATATTTATTTATTTATTTATTTAGCACATTCTAGAAGATAATAGATATAATCTGGTTGGTTGCTATAGGCAACATCCCACCTTCAAAAGAACACAATCTTAGTAAACATGTTCCTTAGAGTCTGCTACTGCCAAAGTGCATCCTGGTTTCCTCTCACTTCAAGAAGTTCCCTTGATATCCATCTACTGGGTGCTGGCATGTTGCCAGTGAGCCACAAATTGCTTTTCCAAGGACTTAATCAAGGGGAATGGAGGGCATTTTACTCTAGTAAGCTGTCTGCTCAGAACAACACCATTTTTTGGGGCTTCTGGCTCCAGTGCTCAGCTGCAGGTTTGACTGCTGCCCCTTTGCTATGGATGTATCAGCCTGTGCCTGTCTATTGCCATTACCAGCAGGGTACCTAGTTCTTATGCGACGGAGCCATCTAATCCACTAGCATACCACACTGGCATCATGATTAGCAGGCACAAACTGCACTGGGTTTAACTCACCAGTATTCCTTGCTGAGTTTTGATCAGCACACCATCATTCCAAGTGTATCCGGTTTGCTGGGTTTAGCCCAGCTCTCCAGCATTCCAAATGTGTCCTGCATACAGGATTTAGCCCAGCTCTTTTGCATCCCGAGTGTTTACTGCTCACTGGGTTTAAATCCAACTTATCAGATTTAAAGTGCATCTTATTCACTGAACCCAGTCCATTTCACTGCATTTAGTCCAGTTACCATATATGGATCCTGATTTATCTCAGCAGCCCAGTCTAAGCATTCTACTTTGTCATACATTAAATTCAGAGACTCTCTCCTTGTCTCTCACATTCTAACCAGATCTCTAGTACATTAAGCGCAAGCCATACATTAAGCCCACACCATCTGCTATACCACCAACAGAGTCCAACCCAGGTCCACAAAAACCATTCACTGTGACATACATGTTCAGAAAAATATCCTACAAAAGAATTGCTTGGAATTTCTTGCAGCCATGGAAATCTGATGACTGGAACTTTCATCATTAATGTCTACACCTGCCTCATGCTAGATGCAAGAAAATGGCTTCCCTTCCCCATACACAGACACTGGAATGTAAATAAAAACTGGAGCTCAAGCATTATATGTACAGTAGAACTGTGTTATGTGATATAATTGAAAAAAATTGCATTTAAACATGTCACTGCAAACAGTCACTGTTCTGCTACACAGCAGTGAGTGATGACTCTGACAGAACTCTCACAGTGTATTTAGTCAAATGTGTTTGTTTACTTCAGAGGAAAAACATGGTCTATTTTTCGGTGTTTCATAATTATCATTCATTAAAACCTAAATAAAGATATCAATACCATTGCTTCAAAGAAAATCCATAGTGCAATTTTTGATCACTTGCCAATGTGCTGTTAAAAAGAGCTTACCTTGTTCCACAGAGAATGGAAATTTTCTACAGGAGCATATAGTAAATTAAATCACAAAGAGAGTAATGAGAGGTTTGCAAGCTTACGGTAAGATAGATGGCAAGCCAATCTTAATATTAAATTAAACTTGCTCCAGTGGAGAATAATTAGGTATGATATATGTGCCACTTTTTAATGTTCTCAGAAACAAATTAATACATTTTAAAATTGAAGGATTTCTGAGTTGGTTTGCATTTCAATAATATTTCAGTTATAGATTTGAAAGTGTCATTAGGAGAAACATTGTAAAAGGTGAATTGAGTGACTGGTTATACTGTACACTTTATCAAATGCATGGAAAATGTCCATTTTAGATAACCGTCTGTAATGCCGCCTCGCTGAATACGCCCCCGCCATAGATGTGATAGGAAGACAAATCCCCTTGCATGTACCTGCAGCAGGAAAAATTATTCGAAGGTCAGTGACCAGATATAAGTCAGTTAAGACTGACTTATATTTGCGGCCGTCAGGACATGTTCTTGGGACAATATTGACAGGTTCTGATGGTACCGGGTGGCCTCTCAGATTCATGTGGATGGTTTTCAGTGAAACAGTAGAGCAAAAAAAAAATAAAAGATGATAGACTTATAGAGGAAAAAAATCAGAAATGAACAATAGTACTGTAAAATATGAAAAAGCTTCTAAATTTAGGTGCACCCTTCTTAGCGGTTTGCAGGGAGTGTTAATTTAGTCGCTAAAGCGTCTAAATTTTAGGGTCTACATTTGGGACACCCCCTTTGATAGCGGTGTGCTGGGGTGTCTAGTTTAGAAGCCCCGTTCATTAGCGGTGTGCCGGGGTGTCCACTGTGGAACTACAAGTACCACAAGGACCTGTCAGCGCTGGGCAGTGCATCTAGAGCGGCACGCGCACAGTAAACACAGAGTCTGGCAAGCTGCCAAGTTTCATGAGAGACTGTGTGCGCGGTGGCGCCGTGAAAAGTACCCAATATTCAGTTGCCTTTTGGAGATCTTGACACAAGACCTGGGCTGAAATTTTTGCCTGAAACTGCATCACCTTGCCTCATTTAACTTAATGAATTTTAATGAGTAGGTATTGATGTTGACTGCTGCCTGCCCATGTGATGTGCTATATTTTGCATATTACTGAAAGTGTGGTCTATTTAAGGTGTTTTATTTTTTTACAATAGTGTGTTCTGTTAAGAATGGTATACTGAATAAGTTGGCAACTACTTAGATGATTTTAATCTTGTCAGTTTGAGAAGTGTGTAGCATTTGCTGATATGAGATTTTTTATAATAAAGCACTGTTGGGATAATAAGATTAAGGAAACCAAGGGCCTTATTCTGGTTCACTCCTTCTAGCAAATTATTTCTTAGATGGACACAACCATGTGCACTGCAGGTGGGGTAGATGTTACTTGTGCAGAGAGAGTTAGATTTGGGTGGGGTTTTACTTCAAAGTGAGATCTATAATGCAGTGTAAAAATAAAGCAGTCTGTATTTTCCCTGCACAGAAACAAAATAACTCACCCAAATCTAATTCTCTCTGCACATTTTACATCTGCCCCCCTGCAGTGCACATGGTTTTGTCCATCTAAGAAGGAATTTGACAGAAGGAGTGAACCAGAATAAGGCCCCAAGTCCTGTCTGAGATGCAATTATTCTTAAGTTCATTCAGGTACATGGGTTTAGGGCTTATTTGAACAGAGCGTTGTGTGCCAATCCATGGCTGCTAACATGGTCATGGTGCCAAAAACTGCCTTATGGTGGACCTACTTAGTGTACAGTAAATGCTTCCAATAAATGTAACAGTTGAACTGTGTTCTTAACAATTTCCTGATGCAAACATAGCCTATGGTTGTTACAAACCAAAGTTACCAACAGTTCACGACAACCATTGTGTTACAGTTGCGCCTGCACATTGCTCTCTGTTTTCTATTTTGTTTTTCACACCTGACATTTTTCAATGGTGTACAATGTTATTGTAGAGGGATTGTCTCACTTTTCTGCGGGCCTTCTTCTAAGTGCACTTGCTGCTAGCACACTATAGCATGCCATCTTTAGGTTTGTAAGACTATCAAGCCAGAAATTGTGATTTTGCTCAGGCTGTAACAGTTTATTCAGCCTTATGAATTTTCTTGACAGCTTTTTATGGAGGGAAGGGAGGGGGGTCATTCAGACCTGTTGACTCCCCTGCTAATTTTCAAAGCCATAAAGTCAGGAAATCACAACCCTGCTTGAGTGAAATATTGCCCTGTGTAAGGCTGTGACTTTTGGGGAGTGTGTGAGGGGGCATTTTAGTTTTGGAAGTTGGTAGAATTCTTGGCAGAAATGTGAGTTTGGAATAATATGGAAGAAGGATTGCTTGGGTGGAGGTTATTGGATTTTTATAGCTACAGTATATATGTTGTTTTAGATTCTTGTCTGGTCATGGTAGCAACCGTATATGCATGCTTAAGTGTTGTGGTGAGCAGTGATCAGTGACTAGTGCACACTAATGTGCCATTACCTCACAATCGAAGTATGTCACATAATGTATCTGCTCTTGTATTAGCAATTAAAACTATAATTACACTGTTCAAAACTGCTCTAAAAACACACACACATATATATTGCATGAAATATTGGTGCAATAATGCGTCATTAGATTAACAGGATAAGCCTCTAGATCAGGCATGTCCAACGTTGGCCCTCCAGATGTTGTGAAACTACACATCCCAGCATGCTTTGCCACAGTTTTGCCATTAGAGAATGCTAAAACTATTGCAAAGCATGCTGGGATGTATAGTTTCAAAACATCTGGAGGGCCACCGTTGGACATGCCTGCTCTAGATTCTGCCTGGTCATGGATTTGCATTTTGCCCTGGAGATCCCTGTCTTCAATATTCTCCTGTGCTGATGCTTGTTCCAGAATAACCTTTTACAGAAGATATGAGGATGAAAGAGTACCATGTTCCATACAAAATACTGAAACGGAGATGGGTAAATACCTTACACAAATACAGAATTTGGTTTGATGGGATATCAGAACCACTTGGCTTCTTTAGTCTTCCGTCTTTTTAACCTGAGCGTACAGATGAAATTCAAATCTAGCTGGAAACAGATAAAACAAAATGCAGACGCATTAAGAGTGTATGATCAGAATCCAAGAAATAGTAAGCACCAGGCTAACTGTAGCTAAATACAAAATACTGCAAATTCAAGTTTAAATGTTATAGCACGTCAGTCCAGAGAGCCTTAACTAGAACCAAGCAAAACTCAGAGTAACTAGGAGGCGAGAATAAAAACTGTCAGCAAATAGACCCACATATAACCTAAATTCACTGTATCTACCATGTGCAATGAGTAGCGAAGTTGCTTGTTCTAGAAAGGCAATGAAGCCTATAGTACAGATACATGTGCAATGCAACGCATTATCGGGCGGATCGCATCACAAAGCATGTGTTTTGCATGCAATTTGCGTGTGATACAATGCAATCTGCGGGCAGTACAAAATATACATACTGTGCTGCACATGCTTTTTGTACTGTGTGATGTGATGCCTCGTGGGAGCGGGCGTCGCATTGAACATTGCTTATCGTTACATGTATGGGCACCTTCAGCCATGTATCAGAAACATGGCCACATGGACAAGAGCCAAGGGTGAGACATACAGATGGGGTCGCTCTCATCAGAACGGCTCCCATCACACCATCCGCCGCTTGTCAGTATGGGGTTTTGCACACGTTGGATGCTTGTGCACCCCATTCACGGCAATGGATGAGCAAGTGTGTGAGACACTCCCGGGTACATGTCCTGCCCCCCTGCCGCTAGATCTCCATCTGCCAGAAACTTGTGGATTGCGATCTGGCGGCAACACTGAGACTGGCCCCATCTGTATGCCCAGATGTATAAAGCTTTAAAAAGTGATAAAATGGAGAGTGATTAACAACCAGCCATTCAGCTCCTAACTGTCATGTTACAGGCTGGGTTTGAAAATTGAGATGCAGGAGCTGACTGGCTGGTTGTTTATCAGTCTCCACTTTATCACTTTTTGAAGCTTGATACATCTGGCCCTTAGTATGCCAAGTTGGAAATAAGTACACCACCCATTCATTCCCATGGACGTGTGCATATGCACACTTGCCAAATTTGAGTGTGGCTACATCTGCATCTAAAGGCTTCATACATCAGTGTGACATTGCTGCAAATGAGCCCTTTGGATGCAGAAATATGATCACTCTATGGGGTAATTTTACTAAGATGGGCGTTCTATTGAAGGTGGCATGTTCCCCATAGCAACCAATCAGACTCTACTTATTTATTTAGCACCTTCTAGAAGATAATAGATAGAATCTGATACCTGCTCTGACCTGCTGGAAAATTAGAAAGAAATAGAGAAGATTACACATATGAGATGTTTTGGTGCCTTACTTATTGAACCATCCCAATATTATGAAGCTGCAAAATAGCAGTATTTAATTTTGCAATGCAGATGTTGCTATTCCTCTATTCTGGCACCTTTACATTTGCTATAGTTAGAAAAATATTGACCAATAACTTTTTGCCCTCCATCAAGCACAAGTTTTTTAATACCCCATTTTCACTGCTAGGCAAATTCCTGGGTCTAACGCTTTGCCCCAGTAATTATCAGTTTTTTTTTCAGTGTGAACTGGTCAACCCATGTCAAAATTCCTGGGTCTCCAACCCTGCTTTTCACCCAGGTTTGAGACCTGGGTTTGTAGACACGGGTTGACCAGTTCACACCGCAAAAAAACCTGTGTTAAAAGGTAAATTACTGGGTACAACTGCTTCACCCGGGAATTTGCCTTTGCAGTGAGAACGGAGGTCTGCCGCTGCAGTCTCCAGCATTAAAATGGCAGGTAAAAGCCGTGTATTTCACACTATCAATGTGAACACGGCTTTAACGGTCTGTTCTAACCACCCTGCAAGTTGCTGGAGATACAGGAATTTTGACGTCGTCTGTTCATGTTTTTTTAAAGCAGCAATCATTTACAAGGCAAAATCAAGTTGGTTTTGTCTAGTATTTAATTGCTACTATTAAAAATGAAACATAATGTATGCCCCTGATTTGAAAAAGATTGACTGATAACTAATTGCTCTCCTTCAGGCATTAAAATTATGTATTTCTTCTTAAACTTTATTCATGTTTTTTTTTTAATATGGTAAAAGTGGAAGAAATATTTACTTTTTAATAAACCCCTGTAGAATAATATTAATCATCTGTATTACTAGATACAGTAACTTGACAATAGTTTTGTAAGCAACTACATAAACAAAAAGCAATGGGGAAGTAAAAAATCTGTTAAAGAATAATAATAACATAAATGCATAATTCTAACTATAATCAATGATCTTTGGTTACATAAATTGTTGCAGAATAGTAATACAAATGTGAACACTTTACATTTGAACTGTGTCTGTAATATGTGATCCCCATTATGTTGAAATACATATTACTGATTTGCATGGCTATTAGTTGATTTTTGCTTTAGAGTCTGTTTTCAGTACCAAATTATTTCATTTTATGAGAAGTAGTTTGCAAGATTTTCTGCAATACCAACAGCAAACCAGTTACTACAGTACAGGTTTCTCATGGTCTTACAAGTTACAAAGAACTAAGCAAAATGCTTAGTACTGTAGTACAGGTTGGGTATCCCTTATCCAAATTATTCGGAAAACTAAAAGCACTACTGGGACATCAGTAACTGGCACAACTGAGGACATGATACCTGTATGTAACTGGCACTAAATATGTGCAAGACAATGATTGCTGAGCATTTAAATTCAGTACCTGATATAGTACCCAAACTTTGTTTCATGTTTTGAAACCTTGTTTTATGCACAAATAAAATATACTTGTGTGTATTTCATGTGTTTGATATGTTTATGCATACATAAATGCAAGATACCTCAATATACTGTACATCATTGAAATATAAAAATATTTTGAAATACTGAATAATCCATTATCCAAAACTGTTCTGGTCCCGAGCATTTTGGATAAGGGATACTCAACCTGTATTTATTTTAAAGTACTCTGCACCACTCCTCAACAACTGATCTTGCCAATTTCTACATTCACTTCTTTTTAGACTGCTGTATCACACCTGAACCAGACTATTGAAATAGCCCTCAATGAAGCTCTCACTTTATGCAGTGGGGTAAATCTAGTACCTTACATAAAAGAGAATCAACCACCCCCATTGTAATGCCCTGGACACAGCAACATAAACATATTTCAAATCTCTCATCTCTGCTCAGCACTCTAACAACCAAGCGACTTTTAATACATTTAAATCACTGCTTAACTCTCCCTTAAACCTGCCAGCCAATATCATTGCACAAGGTCTTGCTTCCTACTTCGAAGACAAGATTGCTCAGCCAAGGACCAGCTCAATTCCATATCTGAAACCCTCTGGTGCCTTCTCTTCATTTGCTCCCACATATAAAGATGAAGTATCAACACTTTTCTCATCCTCCTACTCTACTACCGCTCTGCACTTAACCTTATACCCTCACAAATCAATAAAGCTCTATATCCTATACTCATCCTAACCTTAAATAAAAACTATTCTCTCTCCATACTGGTATCTGTCATTCACTGTTCAAGCATGCAGTGATTACTCACATTCTGGAAAAACAAAATCCTGATCTTAACTTTCTCAAAAATCTACTGTCCCATCTCTCAGCTCCCATACATCTCCAAGCTATTTGAGATAATTGTCTATACATGCCTCACACACTTTCTTACTTCGCACAACTTTTTGAATCCACTTCAGTAAAGCTTGCATTCCCAACAATCTACAGAGATAACACTGACTAAATTAAAATATATGATTCCGGTCACGTATAAGTCTTTAGGTAATTTCTCATTTCTTATTCTTCTAGATCTCTCTGCTGCTTTTGATACTGTTGATCACTCTCTTCTAAAACAAATTCTACCATACCTAAGTCTTCAGGAAACAGATGTTTCTTGGGTTCTAATACTACCTAAAGATTCTCTGAATCTTCATCCTATTCACTATGTTTTGGAGTAACGAAAGGCCCAGACCTATGGTGCATACACATTAAGTGATATAACAAATCATAATGCTGATTGTAGCCCTTACAGTATGTGCAATATAGTTTTTTATAGTGACTAGCAGGGGTGTATGGAGGGCGGAGCTGGTGGAGCATGAGCTCCAGGCACCGGAGCCATGCAGCCCACTCCCCCACTCCCTCCCCGCCAGCTCCCTGCTCTGCCCAGCTGAGCCTAGCGGTGGGGAGCCGGCACCATAAGAGGAAAAAGAGAGCAGAAGAGACCTCCTGAGGAAGGTGTGTGTTATAGACCTGGAGCACTGCTTTTTTATACAATAGTTCAAAAGGTAAAACAATAGGAAATGTATGCTCTTCTTCCATTGGTCCAGGGGTGGGACATATCTAGTACACTGGGAATCATTGGATGGCTCGAATGGTGGGCAATGCCTGAGTCTTGAGATGTGGTTACAGTTGTTTACTTCTGGGTTCTCCACCCCACGACTAGTCAAACCCACCACATTATCATACAGTAATATACATGAATCTAATATTGTTAATAACTTGTTAATACTTTCGGTACTTGTTTCCTAGCACGGCCACACCGATTTACATCGGGGTGGTCGTGTCGGAAAAATCGGGTCGATCGCATCGCATGCGATTTGGTCGCATGCGATGCGATCGACGCGACCGACCGATTTTGGACCCGATTTTTTTTTTTTTTTTTAATGTAAATCGGGTCCCTGGGACCCGATTTTACATTGCATTCAATGTAAAATATTCCCAACCCCCCCAAATTTAACGGCGTACACCGCACCCCACGATAGACGCCAACCCCGAAGCGTGGCGAGCGCAGCGAGCCCGCGAGGGGCGGCGGTGCGCGTCCTCCGACCTTTTCATTCCCCTACTATCCACGTCGGCGTGGAGTTGAGAATAGAATAGTGTGGCGAGCGCAGCGAGCCACCGAGCCCGAAGCGTGGCGAGCGCAGCGAGCCCCGCGAGGGGCCGCGTATACCTGTGAAGTTATACGCGGCCGCTCGCCACGCTTCGGGCTCGGTGGCTCGCTGCGCTCGCCACACTATTCTATTTTCACCTCCACACCGACGTGGATAGTAGGGGAATGAAAAGGTCGGAGGACGCGCACCGCCGCCCCTCGCGGGCTCGCTGCGCTCGCCACGCTTCGGGTTGGCGTCGATAGTGGGGTGGCGTTTACAATGGGGGGGCATGACGGGGCCATATACAATGAGAAATGGCCCATATTGGCCCATTTCCCATTGATTACTATGTTAAGATGGACTTAATCAAGTCCATCTTATCTTGTGCCATTATAATGGCACAAGACCGACACGATTTCAATGTTAAAAATATTTTAACATTGAAGCCTATGGAGAAATCGGGTCCATCACGTCGGTCGCGTCGTGTGCCATGTTAAGGCACACGACGCGACCGACGCGATGGACCCGATGGACGCGATTTCTCCATAGGCTTCAATGTTAAAATATTTTTAACATTGAAGCCTATGGAGAATCGGGTCCATCGCGTCGGTCGCGTCGTGTGCCTTATTAAAGGCACACGACCGACGCGATGGACCCGATTTTCCATTTGACGGTAAAATGGACCTGATTTTAAAGAAAATCGGGTCCATCGTGGGCATCGTGTGCCTTAAAGTTAAGGCACACGACCAAGAAGATTGTGGCCGTGCTAGGAAACAAGTACCATACTTTCAATCAAATAATTTTACCCACAAATTGCACTTTACATTAACACTTACAACATTGCAATGTATTCCTTAGAATGTGGCAGTTTTAAAACTATACCTGCGTTTATGTGTCTCACAATTTTAATTACTGCAATGACCTTTGCACCACTACAATATAATGTTTCATCAACAACCCTTCCATTTCTATACCTGCCACAGTTATGTACCCATTATTTATTTTTTTGCCATAAACATTACACATAATAAACAAATTAAAATCATTTTTGAGTATTCAAATATTGTGTCATGCTATGCTGTCACTTCCATATACTACATTTCCATATATATGTTGCCCCTCTGCACTTGATCACTTATCTATGATAGCATTGCAAAACACAACTTCTGAATTTGACTCAAATGTGTGCCTATGTGTACATGTGTTTGCCAAACCAGTGTCTGCTGTTACCATTTTATACATGCATGCAATAATTGTGACGGTCATATTTATGCACCTCACACAGTAAGCTAACCCATTATTCTGAAAACACACACAAACACCCCACCACACGTTCTGCAACATCTATTCATTACCCTTCACATTATACCACACATAAAAATATCACACGTGTATACTGTATGTACCTTTTTCCCTTACCATAACACAGTACACAAACATATCTGAACAAAACACAACTACTAACTTTTCATAAACTTTTATTTAGACAAGAAAATAATAAAAAAAATGAATTTAAAAGTTTGACCAGGTTGTCCACCTCTTCTGCTGCCACCAGCAAGTGCTGCCTCAGTCTGGCCAACGTCCCTTGCACGGCCTGGTAAACTTGGGTCAGGTTATCTGTTGGCATGGGAAATGGTGTTTAACATTAGTGTTGTTAAAGGTGTGTGTGTGTGTGTGTGCAAGATTGTTGTGGCATGTTGTGCACATAGGGGCCCATTTATGATGATAGCATTTACAATGCAATCAGGTGAAATATTACCACCCTGGATTGCATATGTAAACATTACATAGGGATGTATCATCCCTGACAGTGCAGGGACAGGGCTCCAAAAGGAGGCTGTCCCTGCATAGGGCACACCCACAAGGTGAGTGGTTTGTTCTCATGTGTCGATATGTGCTGACACCTGCTGACCCCTCTGACCACACAGCCCACCCCCACAGTTCAATTAGGTGGGCATGAACCATTGTCCTCCGAGAAGTGAAAGCTGCTTGTTTGCACCTAAGATTTATGGCGTGTTGGGTCGCGGCCTATCGGTGAGCAGTTCGAATGCACGCCTATCACTTCTCGTGCACACCCATGTAGATGCCCATATTTCCATCCAGTTTTTCCAACTTTGAAACCACACCCATAGATTCGCCCACATTATGCCCATATTGTCCGAGAGTGTTCGGAGGAATTTTTTGCACTGTAGTGATCCGACCGAGTGCGGAAAGCCACCGTTGCACATGTGCAATGCGTAGACTACGTATGCGCACTCAGCATAAATACATAATCCGAGAGACTTCTGGGTGCAGCACGGAGGAGTGAGCAGTGTCTCCTCACAGCTCTGTCGCTAATCCAGCTCCCTCCAGCTTTCACCCTGCCGAATACGCCCAGAATCCCCTCCCCCCGACGATCAGAGAAGGACATGGAACGATATTTAGAGCCGCAGCCCACCTCAAAGCCAGTCTCTACACCTAAACCACAGCGCCAGGAAAAATGGTGCATAGAGCAAAACATGGCGCCGACGCCGTTCCAGGGACACCAGCATCTAAGAAGCTGACATCAGAATCCTCAATGAAACACTCAGGTACCCCCGGGCACTTCAGTTTATAATCAAGGGGAGTTGGTGGCAGCTATTCAAGCCTCTATGGCTTCACTGCTGCAGAAAGCAGTAACTGACATTACGGAACAGATAGACCGCCTTTCAGAAAGGCTAAATGAAGCTGAAATGCAGATCAGCTCTAACATTGATGATATCAAGGCACTGCAGAAGACAGTCAGATCTCTAAAGCAAGATAATAAACAGCTATTTGACAGAATTGAAAATATAGAAAATAGGACGAGGGGAAACAATATTAGGATTACTGGCATCCGCGAGTCTATAAAATGACAACAACTAGAACAATTATTTTGTAATACTTTACTGAAAATATTGAAATTGGACCTGATCTCCCCTGATATAGTTGTGGAGAGGATCCATAGAATGGGGGATAATAACCCACAAGCCTCAGAGAGACCTAAAGTCGTAATCCTCGAAATATTGAATTATCTGCATAAACAAGCATTTTGGACAGCTTCCAGGAAGATTAACCCTGTAAAATGGAAAGGGCATACATCAGGTTTTTCAAGACTTCTCTAATGAATTATCAAAAGCCAGACATTCATTCTCTGCTGTCTGTTCAGCTATGATACAATCAGAATTTAAATTCTAAAAGCTGTTCCCAGCACGACTTAGGATCCTAACTGACTCTG
Organism: Crinia signifera; assembly: GCF_055691185.1. Lineage (NCBI taxonomy): Eukaryota > Metazoa > Chordata > Amphibia > Anura > Myobatrachidae > Crinia > Crinia signifera. Next base: position 78,423,209 of record NC_139222.1, read on the forward strand.
GACCTCACAACTTTCTTGATGCTAAAGCAGCGGAGACCTTTCTTCTTAAACACCATCTGACAACGCCCCAGGATGATATATCAGACCCCTCTAGCAGCAAGGTTGGATGAACTGTTTCGGTACTTATGTATTTTGGCGGTGCCCCCAATCTCCATCGCGCAATGTTTTAATCGCATCGCATGCCATGCACCCGATGGCATGCGATGCGACGCGATATTGCCCCCCTATGCAATGAAAGATTGTATAAGCACCCTAAAGGGTGCTTTTAAGCACCATAATCGGTGCTTACAATGTTATATGCACCCCCACGCCACCCCCCCCCACTATAAACGTGAACCCGAAGCGTGGCGATCGCAGCGAGCCCGCAAGGGGCGCGGTACGCGTCATCCGACCTTTTCATACCCCCACTATCCACCTCGGTGTGGAGTTGAGAATAGAAAGTGTGGCGAGCGCACCGAGCCCGAAGCGTGGCGAGCGCAGCGAGCCCCGCGAGGGGACGCGGATACCTTCACAGGTATCGGAGTCCCCTCGCGGGCTTCACAGGTATCTGCGTCCCCTCGCGACACTTTCTATTCTCAACTCCACGCCGACGTGGATAGTGGGGGTATGAAAAGGTCGGAGGACGCGTATCGCCGCCCCTTGCGGGCTCGCTGCGCTCGCCACGCTTCGGGTTCACGTTTATAGTGGGGGGTGGCGTGGGGGTGCATTTAACATTGTAAGCACCCATTAGGGTGCTTATACAATGTTTAATCGCATCGCATCGCATTGTATGGCATTGTATGCCATATACAATGTCATACAATTTTAAAATTGTATGTCATTGTACAATATCGCGCGATATCGCGTTGCATCGCATACCATGGCATTCCTTATGGTATGCAATGCGATGGGCGCCGCCAAAATACACAAGTACCACTGTTTCTATTGATTAATACAGTGATGAATAATTGAACTTACATAGATGTGGGGAGCATATCAACAGTTAATTAATGGGGTGTTATATTGCTCGTTACGAACACCTTTCCAACTTTAGGTTTTTTTTGACACGTTATAATACTATCTTCCGTTAGGAGCTGAGGAAGTGACATGGCCTTGCCATTTTCTTTTGTTCTTAAATTTAGATAACTCAGTTCTCCCACTGATTGCAGTTTACACTGCAATTACTGGGATTATTACGGAAGCTATTACTGATTATTTCATATTTAGCTGTAAATTTATATAAGTTTTTGTTTCTCTTGTCTGTGTCCTTGTCTATGTCTATGCAACTGAATAAGTCTTTGTATATGTGTGAGAAATGTTCACCTTTTTGTGTCTTCCTCCCTCTTTTTCCCATGGAATGCATAATATCCAAATTTTACCCAGTAATCAATGCTAGTTAATATTGGATCACCTAATATTCGTGGTATACACATGCCAGCTAAAAGACGTAAATTACTGACATACCTGAATAAACAAAACATAGACCTGATCTGTCTGCAAGAAACGCACCTATTACCTGACGAAGTAAAAAAATTACAAATAGTAAACTGGGTGGTCATAGGATCCGCCTCTTAATTCAAACTCTAGTGGTGTAGGAACATTAGCTAAAGGGGCTCAGACTATATCAGCAAATGCAGACCCCAAGGCCAGATATATAATTACAAAGATAGATATAGATGACAATATTTTTAATATATGCAATATCTATGCCCCAACTTAATATAAGAAGGCCTTTTTCATTCAACTTTTGGCTATACTCCACTCTTTAGGTCCTACTCTAATTCTTTTGGAGATTTCAATTTATTATCTTCACAGTTATTAGATAGATCTCCCCCTAAACACCCCATTATACCTCCGAAAATTGGTATACAATATATTTCTAAAACACTTAATCATGTCGATACATAGCGTTCCCTACATCCAACAGAAAAAGACTTCACTTGTGTATCATTGACTCACAATACATGGCTAAGAATAGACTACCTTATGTTAGCTGAACCTTTTTTTCCCAATATCAAGTCTGCTAATATTTACCCACCATTGTTATCGAATCATGGCCTAATATCAATATCCATAGAATTATCTAACTCATCTCCTGTCAAATCCAGTGTGAGATTTCCAGGGATTGAGAGACAAATTGTTAACCACATGGCAGAGATATTCTAACGATAATATATACACTAAAGAGCATAATCCTGCAAACTTCTGACAAGCGGCTAAGGCGGTGATTGGGGCGAAGTAGGGACTTGTGTACTTTCACGGCTCCCATCGCATGCCATCGCATGCCATATGTAGTGGCATGCGATGCGATGCGATTTTACCGTGTTTTTATGCATTTTTGGTAAAAATCTCATGCGATCGCATGTGAGCTGATGCGATGCGATGTCAGTTTTCACTAAAATTATGGACATGACTTGAAATCATGTAAAATGCACCCCAAATGTCATTTTTCACACTGTACCACCGCCACTATCAACGCCAACCCGAAGCGTGGCGAGCGGCGGCGGTACGCGTCCTACGACCTTTTCATACCCCCACTATCCATGTCGGCGTGGAGTTGAGAATAGAAAGTGTGGCGAGCGCAGCGAGCCACTGAGCCCGAAGCGTTGCGAGCGCAGCGAGCCCCACAAGGGGACGGGGATACCTTCACAGGTATCAGTGTCCCCTTGCGGGCTTCACAGGTATCCATGTCCGCTCGCCACGCTTCGGGCTCGGTGGCTCGCTGCGCTCACCACACTTTCTATTCTCAACTTCGCGCGACGTGGAAAGTGGGGGTATGAAAAGGTCGTAGGACGCGTACTGCTGCGCTCGCCACGCTTCGGGTTGGCGTTGATAGTGGGGGTGGTACAGTGTGAAAAATGACATTTGGGGGGCATTTTACATGATTTCAACTCATGTCCATAATTTCAGTGAAAAATGACATTGCATCGCATGAGATCGCATGCGATCTCATGCGATGCAATGCGATTTTTCCGTATATGATGCACATCGTGGGAGCCGTGATTGTACACAAGTGCCGAGAAGTAATAGCCTATGTTTGTATGGTTAAAAGATGGCAGAAATCCAAATACTTAGATCTACAGAAGAGCCTCACTGAGGCTTTTCAGGATTTCAAACAACAGGTGTGGCGAGCGCAGCGAGCCACCGAGCCCGAAGCGTGGAGAAGGCAGCGAGCCCCGCGAGGGTACGCGGATACCTTCACAGGTATCCGTGTCCCCTCGCGGGCTTCACAGGTATCCGTGTCCGCTCGCCACGCTTCGGGCTCGCTACACTTTCTATTCTCAACTCCACGCCGACTTGGATAGTGGGGGTATGAAAAAGTCATAGGACGCGTACCGCCGCCGCTCGCCACGCTTCGGGTTGGCGTTGATAGTGGGGGTGGTACAGTGTGAAAAATTACATTTGGGGTGCATTTTACATGATTTCAACTCATGTCCATAATTTCAGTGAAAAATGACATTGCATCGCATCAGATCGCATGCGATGCGATGCAATGCGATTTTTCCGTATATGATGCACATCGTGGGAGCCGTGATTGTACACAAGTAATGAGAAGTAATAGCCTATGTTTCTATGGTTAAAAGACGGAAGAAATCCAAATACTTAGATCTACAGAAGAGCCTCACTGAGGCTTTTCAGGCTTTCAAACAACATCCTACTCAGGCATCCAGGCTAACCTACCAATCAGCTAAATTGCACTTTGAGGAATATCTTAGGATCCAGGGTGATAAATACCTTCTTAATGTTCATTCAAAATTTTTCAAATTTGGTAACAAGGTGGGATTTATGCTAACTAACTTACTACAAGGGTTGAGACAAAAAAATAGTAGTACTCCCATTGTTGAGAGGCGATGGTACGATCTCAAATTTCAATGAGCAAATAGCAGATGTTTTATGAGACTATTACTTGTGGTATACTCGCCTCCTGGGGACTCTCGGAATAAGTCAGTAGATTCCCCCCCCTTTAAATACATCCCCTCCCTCGCAGTCGTACACAAATTTTTGCCATTCACTACCCTTCCCACAAGTCCCAGATCATCTTCAAGCATCCTTGATCACTCCAATTACTGCTGAAGAGGTGACATGGGCAATTAAACAATTGAAACTGGCTAAGGCCCCAGGACCAGATGGTTACTCCAATGGAGTTCTATAAATTAATGGAGCCATACATTGTCCAGTCTTTAATGGCTTGTTTTAATCATATCAAAGAACATGATCTCCTTCCTCTGTACTTTTCGTATGCTATAAAGTACTCCCTAAAGCGGGTAGAGATTTAGGTTTGGCAGGTTCTTACCGCCCAATCTCTCTGCTAAACCTAGATTATAAAATATATACAAACATCATAGCAGAGAGATTGAAACCTATATTATCCGTTAATAATACATAAAGTCCAAACAGGTTTAAACTCTGGACGCCATTCAATTACAAATGTTCACAGAGTATTAGCGGCCATTCAATAATCGAACACCCTTTCAAATTCTCACAATACACCACATATGGTACTTACAGTCGATGGTACTTGTGTAGTTTCACGGCGCCCGATATATCGGATGTGATATCGGCCGATATATTGATGCGATTCAAAATGATTTTTGACCTGTTCATAACCCCACTATCCACTACGCATGGATTTGATTTTATATAGCACATGTCTTCAACCTGTGGCCCTCCAGATGTTGTAGAACTACATGTCCCAGCATGCCCTGACAGTTTTGGCATGCTCTCATAGGAAAAAATGGGGCAATGCATGCTGGGACATGTAGTTTCACAACATCTGGAGGGCCACAGGTTGAAGACCCATGTTATATAGTATGGCAAGCACAGTAATCCGCATCCGCTCACCATGCTTCGGGCTCAGATGGCTCGCTGTGCTCGCCACACTATATAAAATCAACTCCATGCGTAGTGGATAGTGGGGTTATGAACATGTCAAAAAGTGCTTTGGATTGCATTGATATATCGGCCGATATCTCATGTGATATATCGGTCGATATCGCGTACGATATATCGGGCGCCGTGAAACTACACAAGTACTGGCATTTGATTTGGTGTTTTTGCCTCATTTATTTACAACCTTAACACAACTCGGATTTCCCCCTCAATTCATTTCAATAATCCATACTATTTATATGTCCCCTAAATCAGCCATAGCTTGCAATGGACTCCTCTCACAATATTTTCAACTTGGTAGAGGCACCCGCTAAGAATGCCCTCTATCACCATTGCTCTTTGCAATCGCATTTGAGCCTCTTGCGGTTGCGATTAGATTATCACCCCTTATACATGGTATAAAAATACACATAGAGGAACTGAGAATTGCATTATTCGCAGACAATACTCTAATATTCCTCTCGAAACCATCCCATTGCATCCCTGCATTGATACATCTTTATTGACTCATTTGGAAAGGTCTCAGGATATAAGGTAAATTTATCTAAATCAGAGATAATGCTCTTGGGCAGAGCAGAACCATCATCTCTTCAGCACCTGGAGATCCCTTTTACCTTTACTAAAACACATTTCAAATATCTTGGGATCCAGCTAAGTGCTAATTTGTCTAAATTGTACTCTATTAATTTTTCACTAATTATAACTGCCATATCAACCAAACTGACAGCCTAGAGGGACCTACCTGTGTCCCTATTAGGACGTCTAGCAATTATCAATTTGATAATTTTTCCAAAATTTCTCTATACTATGCAAATGCTCCCAATAGCGCTGACCCAATCAGATATTATATGTCTTGAACAAATGTTTTCAAAATTCATCTGGCAGGAAAGCGCCCTAGAATCGCTAAAATAAAATTCCAAACTCCACGATTGGAGGGTTGCTTTGGATTCTTTGATTTAAGAACCTATACTATGGCCATCTTTTTTAGCTAGATAGATATCTCTGATTGGATGATAAACAAAGCAACCTATACTGATCTTGAATTGGATTGTGCTGTCTTTGCTCCCTTTGCTCCAGGAGCACTGATTCAGTCAAAGCTTGCAGATATTCCGGTGAAGATCAAAACTGATATATTCTTCGGGGATGCTCATGCCATGTGGATAGCAATAAATAAATCCTGCAATAGGAATCCTTATTTATCTCAATATATTCCCCTATGGGGTAACCCAGCCTTTCCATCTTCTGTATCTAATCCATTATATAATAAGTGGCGGGAAAAAGGCCTAGACCTATCTAGCAAAGTTTTTGACCTGGGAGGAAACCTCCATTTCTTCTCATATCTATATCAAAATATGAACTACCCCACACACAGTTATTTTTATACTTTCAAGTAAGACATTTTTTAAATGCTATAAAAGCCCCTTGTACAAATAATTCACACCCCATACTTATATCACAGGTCACCTCAATAGACTCACTTCTTAATTATCTGCTAAATAAACAATATAGAATAAAGTTTCTATATACGCTTATTATAAAACAGAAATCTGTGGGTACTATACAATGGTAACTATTATTAGACAAATGGACATGTGACATTTCATATATAACTCAATTAGAAGATATTATAGGATTGCATAATAAGTCTTTAAAAGTTCTAAAATCAGTATATCTACGTACTGTACATAGGGCTTATATAATGCCTCATAGACTTAAACACATGGTGCAAGCGGAGTCAGAAAAGTGCTCCAAATGTGGGGCTACAGGGGCAAATTTTGCACATTGTATGTGGTCTTGTTAGAAAAATGGCCTCCTTATATAGACACTCTGGATGACAACACAAAAATTCATATCCTTTCAGTATTTGTTAAACCCTAGGAGTTTGCTTCTGATATATATATATATATATATATATATATATATATATATATATATATATATATATATATATATATATATATATATATATATATATATATATATATATATATTTGATCAACCTTCTCTTTCAGAGACGGCTTATAAAAACTACAGTTCATAGTCTAAAATTATAAGATGTACTAGGGGTGTATTGTAATGTTATGTAATTTATGTAACAAATGTAATTTATGCGACTTATGTAAACTTATGTATATTTATGCTCTCATGTACTCTTTTTATTACTAGAATTCTTTTATTTTCCTAATCTTGAACCATTATAGAGTAAACATCCTGATAATGGGTTATTGAGCTTACAGAAGCTGGTATACTGGCAATTATATTTACACATATCTACTTATAATTATTTACAACACACAAGGTTTAATTGAGCATTCCTGTTTTTCCCCCTCTCTAACTTATCCCCATTTCTGCTCCTTATGTTACATGTCTATTGTCTTTGTTCCTCGTTGTCTTTGTGTTAAACCTTCTTTAGAATACAAATTGTATTACATGCGTACCGGGCTACACCATATATATATATATATATATATATATATATATATATATATATATATATATATATATATATATATATATATACACACACACATATATATATATATATATCACATCTTGAATTATTCCAAGCATATTATCACTTTCCTAGGTAAAGTTATCTAATCCCTTTGTACATTGTGATATATGGTTAATATCAGATAGAAATTACATTATGATATGTTTGATACACAGGGTTTCACCAGAATATATATACAAAAAAATTCGATTTATATACAAAAATTCAATTATTGTTGTATTATACTATGCTCAATACAAGTGGTTTGTTAAACTATAAGTACAGTATACAACATTTTTCAATAAAAAGTATAAAAAAAAATGCAAATTCAAACGAATGCGTACCTGTCTGACGCAATCAGAATAAGGGCCAATGTTTGGAAGTTTATGAGACTTGCTGACCAGATGGCTGAGGACTATATGTAGGAGGAAATATATTTTATACATTTGAAATATCACTATTACATATACATATTCTTAATGTCTTAAATATCACTGCCTTATTTGGATGTCAGCTTCTTAAATCATTCAAAGGTCTATACAGACAACATTGTTTGATTACACAATCAGGCATTTGTCCATTCTTGGATTTTTGTATGGTGGATTATATTGTTATTTGTTCTGACCTATAGTGTATACAATGACCGATCAAAATCTATGGACCTTTCTCTTGATAATCAATTCTCAATTGTTCATGTTTGCAGTTTAGACACATATAACGTGTTTCCATTCCAAACAGAGGAAATCGGAAGGGTGAAACCACATTGTATTTTTAACAAGGGCTGTTTGCAATAATGATTGTCCAGTATCTGTTGTAGACAACAGACACTGAGCATCTCTAGAACAATAGGGGGCAAACAAGACATTTACCTTTCCAATAGATAGGTCTATTTTCCATTATTTACAAAGCCTTGCATGAACAAGAAACTCTGATACATTCAAGACACTGTTTATACCTGAATTCTTAAAAGTATCACCTTCTCTGTGTGTGAGAATGATTTTATTACAATGTGTGCCAACAGGAACTTGCCATGAAAGAACACATGGCATGTATTCAATGCTCCTATGTCGCCGTAAATAACGGTGAGTGTGCATGTTTTTTTGAGAGTAGTGAAGTTTTCTCTCATATTTTGTGCTTCCCTGTATTCAGCTCTGTTGCTTCTCCAAAAATATTTTGCGAAGCTAACTCAGATCACCCTGCAATTCTCCCTGGTGTTCGCAATGTCTGTTACATAGTTGGTTACATAGTTACATAGTAGGTAAGGCTGAAAAAAGACTTGCGTCCATCTAGTTCAACCTGGTATAGATATCCATAGATGTTCAATGGGGATTTTAGTGTCTCTCTCAAAAATGCACAAATTGCGAGACCTGCTGGTTTCTTTTTTTAGAGATGTTCTCCATTTTTCCCTCGGCATCTTTTTTAGGTGAACTGTAAGGTTATCTTTGTTAAAGTTGTTATTTTTTTGTTTTTTATGGCTTCTAAATTAAAAAAAAATGTACTCTAATGTATTTATTGCAAGTGCCATAATGCTGTACTTCTATATTAATTTATTTGGAATTTAATAAGTTATTTTAATGGTAACCAATAAGAAATCATTTTGGAATGCTCCTAGTAATTTTCCATGCTTCCTCTCTTCTTCCTCACCTAACCCCCAAACAAGCTTTTAAACACGCTAACAATTATAAAATAAATTAAATAAAAACACAGGGCAAAGAAACAATGCTAAAATCACAACACAAGGATAAAGGCCAAACAGAACAAAATACACCCGTCTGCACAAACCCAATTAAAATAGTCACACAGCCATTTGTTGTAAAATAAATACTGAACAAAACATTAACCTTTCTAAACCTTTGTAAAAAAAATACAAGTCCACAAATGCGAGGAACACGCTACTGAGATGAACACCCTGCTCAGGAATATCCAGGACCCAGTCTGACCAGCTCACGTGGAGAGCAGGATAAAACAGATGTCTCCAGTTACAGCACTCCCATTTGAACTCGCATAATTATGCTAAGTTTGCAAAAGGGGCCGGCGAGCTGGCCACAAGTTGAATACTGAGGAAGTCAGAAATGAGGAGATGAGAAAAAGTGCAGAGAGCTTCAGCGAGATCACAGGGACACAGAACAGTGAGCGGTGAGCCAGACTCTCAAAAAACATTGAATACTCCTCATAGACTGTGTGTGCCTTATGCAGTATATGGAAAAAATATAATGCATGTGGCTATAATATTTTTGACTTCCACAATAGCAAAAGTGCAATACTAAGGTAAGCTCAGTTACAAATGCACATGGAGAGGTTCCATAGGGAAGTTAAAGTGGAGTTAGAGTAAAGCGGAATACAGATAAGAGGTACTTGGAGGACTCAGCTTGTTATATCCACAGAGCAATTTTGTATAATATCAATTCATTCACAAAAGCAAAACAGTCAATGATTACAATTACAGTTTAGTACAATTAAGTATTTTGTTTTCCTCTTGAATTACCTTAAATGTTCCTGTACTTATACAAATTTAAACAATTTCCAAGTCCTAATGTTTCAGTTATAACCCTAGTACATGAAGTAGACACAGCTGTCTCAGTATATAAATATACAGTTAATTAGTTTGCACATACAGTATGTGCAACATGTTATGGAACACAGATAGGAGGCTCTCTTAGAGCAGTTTTTAGTTGCTAAATTCTTTTCACTATAGTTATCAAACTGTATTATCACAAGGCAATTTAGGACAAGTACAGTACATGGAATATAAATATAGTTTCATCAGGGGAAGGACACTGAAATAATTATTAGGGTGTAGAGACCTAGGGTTAGGTACTGTCGAAAGGAGAATACAGTATGTATGAAAATAGGTGTCAATGGAAGAAATGGCACTCTGAGACTTTTGGACAGTCCTGAAGACAGGGTGGGTAAGCCCCGAAACATAGGCTACCTAGGATTAAAGCCCGGTCCCACTGCTTCACCTTTCAAAGGTCTCCAAGTGCCATTTCTTCCATTCGCATATACATATATATATATATATATATATATTCTAGGATGGAGGTAGGCGGCACTCTCGGATTTTCAATGCAAAAAAAACTTTTATTGAGTCACAATAAAAGTTTTTTTTGCAGTGAAAATCCGAGAGTGCCTCCTACCTCCATCCTAGAATCTACAAGGACCCACCAAGTCCACCAGGAGGGCACCGGGTCATATGAAGTGACATCCGCAGGAGTGCCGGGCATTTGGCAACACTATATATATATATATATATATATATATATATATATATATATATATATATATATAGGGATTGTCCTTACTTAGTAGCCCGGAGGTAGCAAATAAGGTAGGCGGCACTCCAACGGATAAAGGTGAAAAAAATGTATTTATTCAATAATCCATGTCTTTAAGCCAAGCCGACGTTTCGAGGCCTTGAGCCTCTTTTTCAGGGCGTGCAAATGGAAGGTAAAGTGCTGTGCAAAGAAAAGAACCTTAGACTATGTGTTTCTTACCTTTATGTAGCCCAAGTCTAGGGTGTGTAGCGTGGGACGCCCGGAGACTGTGTGCGCTGCTTCCTGCCGCTGTGGTTCCGCCTTCCTGTCTGTCGGGCCGTTGCCAAGCAACGCTGGAAGCTTGCGCTCCACCGCGACTGCCGGGTTTCCTGTGTGTGAGAAACAAACGAAATTAGGACCAGTGTTCAAACCGCACTGGAAGTAAGTGTTGTGAAAAACAAAACTAAATGCTGGCTACATATGTGCAATGGTGTTATTACTGTGCCGCCAGCAGTTTGACAACAATACTGTTAGTGTAACTTTATCACGTATATTGCCATAATGGACCTTTGGCTAATAGCGTATATTGAATGATCCGGATACCTTAACCTTAATCAAATCCTATCGGTGGGGTAAATAAACAGATGTATATACATAATATTGGTTGGACATTTCATAAACAAAGGAGCCTTATAGCGCTGGATATATAGAAGGCAATCGTTTTAAATAAAAGAGTTCCACGCTATTTTTTCATTAAGGCCTGTAGGGGCCAGTGCGTTCAGTCTGTATATCCACTCTGATTCCTGCTTATTGAGCAGTTTCTGTCTATCTCCACCCCTAGCCAGAGGTGGGATGTGATCAATAATCATGCAGCGGAGATCTGCCAGTGTGTGCCCTGCTGATTGGAAGTGTTTGGCCACTGGCTGATTTATATCTTTCCCTTTCAGGATTCCTGTGACCGCTGATCTATGTAGGGCCCATCTCTCCCTGAAAGTGCGTATGGTTTGGCCAACGTATATTTTCTGACAGGGGCAGGTTATGGTGTAGATCACATATTGTGATCTACAGTGTAGAACGTGTCTGATCTTAAATTCTTGGCCTGTTTGTGGGTGATGGAAAGAATGTCCCGCGATCAGATGATTACAAGTCGTACAAGACGGACACTTATAGCACCCTGGTTTCTTCTTTTGGATGTCGAATATGGTTTTACTCGGGGGTTTAATGATGTTGGTTTTGACTAAATAGTCTCTAAGGTTTTTTCCCCTCCTGTAACTCGGCATTATCTTCTTGTTTTTGAAACATGGGAGTGCTGTGTCGGTAGTTACAATTGGCCACACCGCATTTAAAGCTCTTGGCAACACTTGGCTTGCTGGCGTGTAGGTGGTGACGAACGGTATTTTTTGGGCCGAAGCTGCTGATGTCTTCTTTGTTAAGAGTTGTGTCCTAGATGTTGATAAGACCTCTGTTTTTTGTCTCTGTAGTAACTTCATATCATAGCCCCTGATCCTGAATTTCTCTATCATAGTATCAAGGCTTGCTTCCAATTTAGTGGGTTCACTTGTGATGCGGGCTGCCCTTATCATTTGTGATTTGGGCAAACCACTTTTTAAAGCAGGGGGATGAAAGCTGCTATGCTCCAACAGGGTATTTCTGTCTGTGTCCTTGTTATAGATATTAGTGATGATCTTGCCTTGTATGATGGTAATTGATGCGTCCAGATAGTTGATGGTCTGTTTGTCGATATTGTATGTTAGTTTAATTGGGCAGTCCCATTGGTTGATGTCTTCCAGAATATTTACTAGTTTTTCAGCTGTGTCAGCCCAAATTAACAACAGGTCATCTATAAAACGCGTATAAAGAATAATGTTTGAACTGATGGTATTATCTGTGAAAAAAAACTCATTTTCCTGTTCAAACATAAAAATGTTGGCAAGTGAAGGAGAGACATTTGATCCCATAGAGCATCCGGTTAACTGTAAATAATATGTTCCGTTGTGTAAAAAATAATTTCTGGTAAGGGTCAGTTCGAGTAACTCTAGGTAGAGAGGAATATCCAAGGCACTAAAGTTCACTTTGTGCAAAAAAATCTTCATGGCATTGATGGCTTGTGAGTGGGGGATGACGGTATATAAATTTTTCACGTCCATGGTACAAAGAACAGGATTAGGTGGGAGATTGTTAATGTTGGACAATTTGATAAGCAGCTGCGTGGTGTCCTTCAGATGTGTTTTTTGGGCCATAATATATGGTTGAACCAATATATCCAAAAATTGTGAGATGGGTTGAAATAGTGACCCCCTGGCAGAGATGATGGGTCTGCCAGGGGGGTTTTGAACATCTTTATGTATTTTGGGATGGAGTATATGACCGGTGTGACGGGATGTTCTTGCGTCAATGTCTGGTGCACCTTTTTGGTAAATAAATTATTTTGTAATGCTGCTTTCAATACCAGATCTAGCTCTTTCTTGTAGACCTGGGTGGGATCACCTTGTAATTTCCTGTACGTAACTTGGTCAGATAGAAGAACGTCCAAATTATTAATATAAGTGGAAGTGTCCTGTATCACTATACCCCCGCCCTTGTCGGCGGGGCGTATAGTGATGTTGGAATTGCCTGCTAGGGACTTCAGAGCTTCCTTTTCACTTCGACTCAAGTTAGAATGTCTTTGATTGGAGTTAGCGTCAAATCTCTGGACTGCTTCATCTACCACCCTCACAAAGGTCTTCAAAGATGGATTCTGTGATGGGGGGTCGAAGGACGAGTGTCCATGTTTTCTCAAGAAATTTTCATGAATATCTTTATCGGTGCTTTTTATATTTTTTTTATGCTGAAAAAATTCTTTGACCCTCATAGATCGTTCAAACCTATGTAGATCCACCTGCCAATTGAATGCTTGGTGTCGATTGGTCGGGACGAATGATAGACCCCGACTTAATAATTTCTCTTCAACCTGGGTTAGAGGAACTGATGAGAGGTTGAATATTACACTCTCTTTTTGTTTGTGGGAGGCTTTGTAGATCCTGCTCGCCTGCCCACCTCTTCTGGTACGGGTGGCGCCTTTCCTCCGGTACGAGCCCGGGTGAGACGGCCTAAAGGGAGAGCCGCACCTGTTTGATTGTCATCAGAATCTTCGATGGCGAAGTCACTATCACTAGTGTATCGGTAGGTGTCTCTGTTTTGGCGGCCCCTCCATTTGGGTTTTTGATAAGGCCGATCTCTGTTGCGTGCAGAATCCATCCCACTGAGCCAACGATAAACCCGGCATTCTTCATAATCAGCTTGTACAGCTTCCCATTTTTTCTTTTTAAACTTCTCCAACTCCTTCTTGTGTGCCTCCAATTGCTGTTCTAATTTTTCCCATAATAATTGGGTTTTTTTATCCTGTGGGAGTTGGGATTGTTCCTCACGAGCCTCCGCTATCTTATTCCTGGTAGTTTCCAGGGTCTGTCTGGATTCGTTAATTACCAGGACCATCAGATCCTGGCTACATTTGTTTAAAATGGAAATCCATTTTAGACAGAATTGTGGATTGTTTCTCCCGATGGTGGGGATGTTGCTGACACGGAAGCCGCGTGGGATTCTCTGGGCTCTGTAATAATCGGAAAGAGTTGATCCGTGCAACTGGAAATCAATCTCTTTCTTTTGTAATAAATTTATTTACCAAAAAGGTGCACCAGACATTGACGCAAGAACATCCCGTCACACCGGTCATATACTCCATCCCAAAAATACATAAAGATGTTCAAAACCCCCCTGGCAGACCCATCATCTCTGCCAGGGGGTCACTATTTCAACCCATCTCACAATTTTTGGATATATTGGTTCAACCATATATTATGGCCCAAAAAACACATCTGAAGGACACCACGCAGCTGCTTATCAAATTGTCCAACATTAACAATCTCCCACCTAATCCTGTTCTTTGTACCATGGACGTGAAAAATTTATATACCGTCATCCCCCACTCACAAGCCATCAATGCCATGAAGATTTTTTTGCACAAAGTGAACTTTAGTGCCTTGGATATTCCTCTCTACCTAGAGTTACTCGAACTGACCCTTACCAGAAATTATTTTTTACACAACGGAACATATTATTTACAGTTAACCGGATGCTCTATGGGATCAAATGTCTCTCCTTCACTTGCCAACATTTTTATGTTTGAACAGGAAAATGAGTTTTTTTTCACAGATAATACCATCAGTTCAAACATTATTCTTTATACGCGTTTTATAGATGACCTGTTGTTAATTTGGGCTGACACAGCTGAAAAACTAGTAAATATTCTGGAAGACATCAACCAATGGGACTGCCCAATTAAACTAACATACAATATCGACAAACAGACCATCAACTATCTGGACGCATCAATTACCATCATACAAGGCAAGATCATCACTAATATCTATAACAAGGACACAGACAGAAATACCCTGTTGGAGCATAGCAGCTTTCATCCCCCTGCTTTAAAAAGTGGTTTGCCCAAATCACAAATGATAAGGGCAGCCCGCATCACAAGTGAACCCACTAAATTGGAAGCAAGCCTTGATACTATGATAGAGAAATTCAGGATCAGGGGCTATGATATGAAGTTACTACAGAGACAAAAAACAGAGGTCTTATCAACATCTAGGACACAACTCTTAACAAAGAAGACATCAGCAGCTTCGGCCCAAAAAATACCGTTCGTCACCACCTACACGCCAGCAAGCCAAGTGTTGCCAAGAGCTTTAAATGCGGTGTGGCCAATTGTAACTACCGACACAGCACTCCCATGTTTCAAAAACAAGAAGATAATGCTGAGTTACAGGAGGGGAAAAAACCTTAGAGACTATTTAGTCAAAACCAACATCATTAAACCCCCGAGTAAAACCATATTCGACATCCAAAAGAAGAAACCAGGGTGCTATAAGTGTCCGTCTTGTACGACTTGTAATCATCTGATCGCGGGACATTCTTTCCATCACCCACAAACAGGCCAAGAATTTAAGATCAGACACGTTCTACACTGTAGATCACAATATGTGATCTACATCATAACCTGCCCCTGTCAGAAAATATACGTTGGCCAAACCATACGCACTTTCAGGGAGAGATGGGCCCTACATAGATCAGCGGTCACAGGAATCCTGAAAGGGAACGATATAAATCAACCAGTGGCCAAACACTTCCAATCAGCAGGGCACACACTGGCAGATCTCCGCTGCATGATTATTGATCACATCCCACCTCTGGCTAGGGGTGGAGATAGACAGAAACTGCTCAATAAGCGGGAATCAGAGTGGATATACAGACTGAACGCACTGGCCCCTACAGGCCTTAATGAAAAAATAGCGTGGAACTCTTTTATTTAAAACGATTGCCTTCTATATATCCAGCGCTATAAGGCTCCTTTGTTTATGAAATGTCCAACCAATATTATGTATATACATCTGTTTATTTACCCCACCGATAGGATTTGATTAAGGTTAAGGTATCCGGATCATTCAATATACGCTATTAGCCAAAGGTCCATTATGGCAATATACGTGATAAAGTTACACTAACAGTATTGTTGTCAAACTGCTGGCGGCACAGTAATAACACCATTGCACATATGTAGCCAGCATTTAGTTTTTTTTTACAACACTTACTTCCAGTGCGGTTTGAACACTGGTCCTAATTTCGTTTGTTTCTCACACACAGGAAACCCGGCAGTCGCGGTGGAGCGCAAGCTTCCAGTGTTGCTTGGCAACGGCCCGACAGACAGGAATCGGAACCACAGCGGCAGGAAGCAGCGCACACAGTCTCCGGGCGTCCCACGCTACACACCCCAGACTTGGGCTACATAAAGGTAAGAAACACATAGTCTAAGGTTCTTTTCTTTGCACAGCACTTTACCTTCCATTTGCACGCCCTGAAAAAGAGGCTCAAGGCCTCGAAACGTCGGCTTGGCTTAAAGACATGGATTATTGAATAAATACATTTTTTTCACCTTTATCCGTTGGAGTGCCGCCTACCTTATTTGCTACCTCCGGGCTACTAAGTAAGGACAATCCCTATTGAATACTAGGAAGGCACCACGGGAGTTCATACTGTTCAGCAGCAGTGCCGATCTACAGGATAAATATATATATATATATATATATATATATATGGAGAGTATGGGGAGAATCAAGGCGCCTTACAGTGATCTAACTCTTGTTATAGGCAAAGTATGAACAAATATGCAGAAATAAGCTGTAAATATGTATTTAATATACCAAAATAAAAAAAGTATATATATATAAAAGTTTTTTTGTGTACACTTAATTTATACAATATATAAGAACAGGAATATGACAGTTATACAATTGGTTAGGATGGGTAGTGGGGATGGGGAAGGGAAATGAAGACAACAAGGAGGTGGGTGGAAATAGATAAGCACAATATTAAAAAACAGACATATAAGATCAATCGGTATATCCCCTTTGTTAAAAAAGTATGGTTAGTACTTAGCTGGATATAGGGTATGTAAAAAAAGGGGGGAAAGTCTTTTTCGTGGTTTGGAGACCAGGAGGTAGTGCTGCAGTCTCTTTAGCTCAGTGGCAGGCAGGATTGGAGGGTGGTCCCGACGCGTTTCGTCCACTTGTGGACTTCTTCAAGGGGAGCAGATGTATAAATTAAGTGTACACAAAAAAACTTTTATATATATATACTTTTTTTATTTTGGTATATTAAATACATATTTACAGCTTATTTCTGCATATTTGTTCATACTTTGCCTATAACAAGAGTTAGATCACTGTAAGGCGCCTTGATTCTCCCCATACTCTCCATCCAAACTTCTCCGGTTCACCAAGCCGGCACTTAGAGAATTGGCTAGCCACCCTAAAGATTTTGTGGGTATATCCTAAAAATCTTATAGGTTTTCACCGAACACATTTGTACTCAGGGTAATCTAATGCGCCAGTGTCCTAGAGCTTCTTTCTGATCCCCATATATATATATATATATATATATGACAATAGAGGGGATACCCTTTCACTGCGCTATAGTATAATTAAAAGTTAAGCAGCAGCTATGTATGTCCCCCCTGTTAGTGGGGGAAAAGGGAAAATAGCAAAACAGGTAACAAAGTGCGCCCTATTAGAATATGTCCACCACCATAAGAACTTGTGACAATATAAATCACAATACAACAGATTTATTATGTTATAAATATAAAATGACAATAAAACATTTTGTTCATCTGTGTGGAGTCATGAGTTAAACAACGGTCAACAGTATAAGGACACCCTTAGGGTGTATAAGGGTATCCTTATACTGTTGACCGTTGTTGAACTCATGACTCCACACAGATGAACAAAATGTTGTATTGTCATTTTATATTTATAACATAATAAATCTGTTGTATTGTGATTTATATTGTCACAAGTTCTTATGGTGGTGGACATATTCAAATAGGGCGCACTTTGTTACCTGTTTTGATATATATATATATATATATATATATATATATATATGGAGAGAGAGAGAAAGAGAGAAAAAGGGAGAGCATGTGGTCCAGCACTAAGAGGTCACTTACCTGGCACCGTATGATAGGTGGCCTGTGTGCGTTCCGCCTGCCGATTTCCGGTTTGGTGGAATGCACAGCCATCTTGTTTCCGGTCTGAATGCAGAGTTGTGCTGCTTCTGGGTGTTCGGCATTACACGCCGCCCAGCATACACACAGTGGACAACCATCTCTTTTGCTCTTTTGTAGGTATGTACTAGGTGTCTATGGTCAATTTTGCTGATACTTGTGGGCTACCACCATGGTTTGCTTAAACAGATGTATTTTATTACAGGTTGAGTATCCGGTATCCGGACATCCCTTATCCAAATTATTCCAAAAACCGTGGTTTTTGGAATCATTCGAATTTGTTTTTATTTTTTTTAACCCCATAACCCTCTTTTCATACTTACCAGGTCCCCGGGCGTCCACAGCAGGCCTCCGGCATCTTCTCCAGGGTCTCCAGCGGTCCCAGGAATGCATTGCGCGAGTGTGCGCGCGCACCGGTGACGTCACCGGTGCGCGCGCACCGGTGACGTCAACGGCGCGCGCGCACACTCACGCAATGCATTCCTGGGACCGCTGGAGACCAGGAGAAGATGCCGGAGGCCTGCTGTGGACGCCCGGGCACTGCGCGGACACTGAGGGACCACCGGACACCATCAGGGGACAGGTAAGTATGGCTACAAAAATATATTCCAAAAACCGGAAAATTCCCCTATCCGGATTGCTCGTGGTCCCGAGCAGTTCGGATAGGGGATACTCAACCTGTATTTTATTAATTGAGACCATTTTTTTCCGAAGTGACGACTTGCCCTGGTTGGTATGTATGTACCTGGACATACACACACACACACATATATATGTATATATACATATATATATATATTGTAATAGTTGCTCGAGACCTGTGGCAGGGTCTACAAGTAGGAGGCGGCACTCAAAAGGGCTCCTGGTAATTAAACCATTTTTATTTGGTGCAGATAAATCATTACAACGTCATATGTCGATATTTCAAGGCCGTGTCGGCCTTTTCATCAGGACGTGGCCTTGAGAAAGTGCAAAGTGCTGTGGCCCCCTGCATTTGTATTTACTAGTGTAGTCACAGGCCACTGCACCCCAACCTGGGCAGTGTGGGTGCTGTTTGCACCCACATTCCTAGGAGTGGCGAGTCCGGTGGCACATCTGTATCTCTATATGTGTGGGTTAATTTTTAATTAACCTCTATTACTGTGATCATAGCTTTCTCATGCACCCTAGATAAGCTCATTCATCTGAAAGCTGAGACAGCTGCCCCTATAATACTAATTCAGGTGTGTTAGGTGACTGCCTTATCTTTTAAAGCCATAAGGTAGTTGGCAGGTGAGCTCTAAACCAAGAAAAAACACATGTTCCTTTTAGCTATGATGTGTCAATGGGATCGGTATGGAATCCCGGCAGTCAAAATCCGGATGCCAGAATCCCGACCACTGCAATGCTCGCCACGCAGCGGGCCCGGTGCCTCGCTACACTTGGCACACTAATTTATTCTCCCTCTATGGGTGTTGTGGACACCCACAGAGGGACAAAGTGCTGGCATTGCAGGGGTCAGGATTCCAGCATCAGGATTTTGACCACCAGGATTCCGACCGCCGGGAAACTGACCGCATCCTGTGTCAATAGTTGGCAGGTGCTTATCCTTTCTTACTTCAGTAGTCTTCGACTACACCAAAGCATGCTGTTTTCTGCCACCTGGATACTTATGTTGTAGTAATCGGCTGATGTTTCTATAATCATTTACCCTGTATTTGTCCTTTATTATCTTTAACTGTAAGTCACTGTTTTCCTGTTTTGATTAAGTGTTCTCTGTAATTTGGCGCTGCGGAACCCTTGTGGCACCATATAAATAAAGGATAATTAATATATATATATATATATATATATACAGTCGATGGCCGCGGCACTGGGGACTTCAAATGAATGAAACAAACAGACAAGCGTGTCTGTTTGTTTCATTCATTTGAAGTCCCCAGTGCCGCGGCCATCGACTGTATGTATTTGACCCTGTTTGGGTCTTCACCGAGGGCACGGGGCCCACAAAGTGTTTTTCTGGAGCTGAGTGCCGGCAATCCGCATATGATATATATATATATATATATATATATCCAACTCGGGTTTGGCACTCACTATAACCAAATGCAGCAGCGCCGGTGCCAGCACATAGAAAAATATAGTAGATTTGCGGTGGGGCACTCGTGGCTATTCTCCATAAACTAGACAAGCCAGCTAGTATGCAGCAACGTTTCAATTTATTTATCAAATTTTCGTCAGGTTACAAAGAATAGAGAAAAAAGACATACCTTTATAGCAGCATAGACCAAGGAAGTGAGGCTGAGACACAGAGAGACAAGGGAGCAGCCCACAGGGCGCAGCATGATGATGTCACATGCTGAACAAGTGTGCAGCATGTGGGGAGCTTGGTTGCCATGGATACCGCAATCCAGCTTTCTCAGACACTGTGAGGAAAATTGCACCAAAAATAATTAAAAAGTGACAAGAAAGAACTGCGACTAGAACCAAGAGGCAACAGTATTAAAAAATAGAAATAGAAAAAATGTATGCACCTGCGTCTCAATCTCACTTCATAGGTGATAAAAACAGCAATTAGCCTGAGACAAATAAATGACTAATCAATTAGAAATAGCATATTAAACAGGACAATACATGATACAATAAAAATACACACCAATAAAGCATAATTGCACATAATACAGCGCAATGTGGCAAAAGATATAGTAAAGACACAATCGCAATATTATGAGCTCAGCGGAATACAGCAAAGGAAATTTGCTCGTTTAGACCTTTAGGGGCAATAGTGCCCAAGCGGTGTATCCACCGGGCTTCACATTGTAATAGACGGGTACCACGGTCACCGCCGCGAATATTGGGGGGCACCCAATCAATCATCCGATATCTTAGGCTGTTAAGAGGATGATGATTGTCAACAAAATGCCTGGCGACAGGATGCTCACTACTGCCGGATGCCAATGCCTGACGGATGGTACTCCTGTGCATTGTCATCCTTTCCTTAAATTTCCTAATAGTTTTACCTATGTAGGATAAACTGCATGGACATATAAGTTGGTAAACAACGTATGAAGAGTTACAAGTAAGGTTGTGACGGATTTTAAATGTGTGGCCGGTATGGGGGTGACTAAAAGAATCACCTGGTAAAAGGAATTGACAGGTGGTGCATGCGCACCTAAAACAACCTTTTTTCTTTTGGACACCCAACCATGTCACAGTGGGTGGTTCTGGATTGATGGATGTATTGGTTTTAACCAAAATATCCTTGAGACTACGTCCCTTGGAGTAGCACGGCATAACCCGGTGCTCACCGAGGGGTAAAGTCGTGTCGCTTTTAATTAGAGACCAGTTATTTTTAACCAAAGCAGTGGTTTCATTAGAGACAACATTATATCTGTTAACCCACGGCATAATCTTGGCCATGCTGGTATCTTTACTTTTGTGTCTGAGGAGTGACTCGCGGTCTAATTGTAACACCTTACGTTTGCAGGCGACAAGCTCATGATGTTTAAAGCCACGTTTCAAAAAATTTTCAATGAGTGCATCAAGTTGCTGCTCACAATCAGCTCTATCGCTATTGATGCGGTAGTAGCGTAACATTTGGGAGTAAGGCAAAGATGAAACAAGACTGCGGGGATGACAACTGGATGGGGACAGCAGAGTGTTACGGTCCATGCTTTTGGTATAAACACTGGTAGTGATGATACCCGCTTTGAGGGAAACTTTGACGTCCAGAAAGTGGACCTCACTACTGGATGTTTCAAATGTAAATTTGATGGCATTATTAGTGTCATTGTGTTTAACAATGACATCATGAAGCAGGTTAACATCACCGTGCCAGATGGCAAACAGGTCATCTATATATCTCTTAAAAATAATAAAATGATCAACAATGCATGGGTCAGAAAGAAAAATGTCAAACTCAACAGAAAACATGAAAATATTAGCATATGAAGGAGCCACAGAACTGCCCATAGCGCAGCCCCGTAGCTGTAAATAAAAAGTATTATTGTAAATAAAAAAATTATTATACAAAATCAAATCCATGAGCTCAATAAGAAAATCAATTTTAATGGAATCAAAATCACTGTGGGTATTGAGGAATCGTCTCAAAGCAGCCAGACCCAGGGCGTGGGGAATCATGGTGTAGAGATTTACCACATCGATGGTGGCCAAATGACAATTGTCTACTAGTCTGGGAAGCTGATGAAGATTTTGTAAAAAAGTGGTGGTGTCCAACAAGAAGGTAGGTTGAGATTTAATAAGCGGTTGTAGTAGATCATCCAAATAAGTTGCAGTAGGTTGCAGCAGCGACCCGCATGCCGACACAATAGGGCGACCCGGAGGAGGGGACAAGCCCTTGTGAATTTTCGGAAGTGTGTATAAACAAGGAGTGATTGGAAAATCTGGAACCAGGACAGCTTGAATATCTTGAGTAATAATTTTAGCATCTACTCCCATTTGTAAGATGTTGGTCAATTTCTGTCGACATTGAGCAGTGGGGTTGACTGTCAACTGGCGATAGGTGTCAACATCAGAAAGTTGTTTCATTATTTCGGCATGATAGTCAGAGAGATCTTGCAGGACTATCGCCCCGCCTTTATCGGCTTGTCGAATAACAAGATTTTTATTTTCACTCAGATTTTTTAAGGCCAAACGCTCCGCTGGCATAAGATTAGGGTGGACAGACGAGGAGTGCTCGACAATGGCAGGAAGTCCTGTGTCGAGCATCCTAGCAAAGGATTTAATGCTGGCATTATTTGAATATGGCTCGAAAGAGGAGGCAGGAGCAAACTGTTTCAAAACTGTAGGTAGGGGTGGTTTGACAGTTTTATTGGACGGGGGTTGATTGGCAAAGAACTCTTGTAATTTGATTTTTCTAATGAGTTCATGTTTCTCAATTTGCCACTGTAAATCACTGAAAGGCACAGAGGGCACGAAGGAGAGTCCATGATTCAAGAGTTTCAACTCACTTTTAGATAAGTCATGGGACGACAGATTGAAGATTATATTCTCGTGTTCGTTGGTGGGCGACCCGGACGGCCACCCCCTCTTCCACTGTTGCCCTCTTCGAGTGTAGCGCCTCTTACGTGGGACTTGGGGCCGCCTCGACCCCTCTGGGGGAGTCCACCTAAAGGGCCTGCTTTGGCACCTCTGGGTTTGCGTTGGTCAGCCTCGCTGTTAGAGCTGGTATTATCGGCCGATGTTTCTGTATCGAATTGATCGATAGTTCTTTGTGGGCGCCGTTTATTGCGGCGAAAGAAAGGTTTTTTAGAATCTTCTCCCGAATTGCCTGCCAACCATCTGTAGACAGTGTGTCTGTCGTAGTCAGTTTGCACCTTTAATAATTTTTCTTTTTTAAAGAGGATAAGCTCTCTTTTGTATGATGACAATTGGCTCTTGAGCCGTTCCATCCAATCCGTCTCTTTTTCTGCCACTAAAGTGGCCAAGTGCACGGTTTCAAATTTGGAGATTTTATCTTTGATCACAGCAAGTTCCTTGGATGATTGCTCCACCACAAGGACCATAAGATCAAAGGAGCACTTGTTAAGGGTCCCAATCCAGCGCTTACAGAACTGGGGATCGTAGCGCCCGATGGTCGGGCAGTTCCTGACGCGGAAACCACGGGGGATCATTTTTGACTTATAATAGTCACTTAAAGAGAGGGCATGAAGATGGAAATCGATCTCCTTCTTTTTTAAACGTAAGAGGTCTCTGTAGATAATGTCAGTTGCCAGGGATTCCTCTTCATCATTAATGCCACCTTTGAGAATAATAGCTTGAATCTCAACCTCAGAGAGGGAGTGGATGTCACCAATGGGAAAATTAAATTGTCCAATACTATCTTCATCTGCCATATTGGATGGTCTGTATGGTACAATGAGCCAGATTGGTGCAATGTGTGACACAGCACACAGTTGTAAGTTGCAATATAGGTTCTGAGACAGACAGTCCTGGTGAACAAAAGCACCACAAAGGGAAAAGGGCAAAGCACAGGGGGATCCCAAACAAACGGTGTACAGGTACCTCGCTGATCCACAGCAGCAACAGATAAATGAAGGGTGCCTCAACTTGCAGACTCCTTGTGGCTGGGGAGAGATGCAAAGTATATCCAACTCGGGTTTGGCACTCACTATAACCAAATGCAGCAGCGCCGGTGCCAGCACATAGAAAAATATAGTAGATTTGCGGTGGGGCACTCGTGGCTATTCTCCATAAACTAGACAAGCCAGCTAGTATGCAGCAACGTTTCAATTTATTTATCAAATTTTCGTCAGGTTACAAAGAATAGAGAAAAAAGACATACCTTTATAGCAGCATAGACCAAGGAAGTGAGGCTGAGACACAGAGAGACAAGGGAGCAGCCCACAGGGCGCAGCATGATGATGTCACATGCTGAACAAGTGTGCAGCATGTGGGGAGCTTGGTTGCCATGGATACCGCAATCCAGCTTTCTCAGACACTGTGAGGAAAATTGCACCAAAAATAATTAAAAAGTGACAAGAAAGAACTGCGACTAGAACCAAGAGGCAACAGTATTAAAAAATAGAAATAGAAAAAATGTATGCACCTGCGTCTCAATCTCACTTCATAGGTGATAAAAACAGCAATTAGCCTGAGACAAATAAATGACTAATCAATTAGAAATAGCATATTAAACAGGACAATACATGATACAATAAAAATACACACCAATAAAGCATAATTGCACATAATACAGCGCAATGTGGCAAAAGATATAGTAAAGACACAATCGCAATATTATGAGCTCAGCGGAATACAGCAAAGGAAATTTGCTCGTTTAGACCTTTAGGGGCAATATTGCCCAAGCGGTGTATAAAAAGAAAAATTATTAAAGGTGCAAACTGACTACGACAGACACACTGTCTACAGATGGTTGGCAGGCAATTCGGGAGAAGATTCTAAAAAACCTTTCTTTCGCCGCAATAAACGGCGCCCACAAAGAACTATCGATCAATTCGATACAGAAACATCGGCCGATAATACCAGCTCTAACAGCGAGGCTGACCAACGCAAACCCAGAGGTGCCAAAGCAGGCCCTTTAGGTGGACTCCCCCAGAGGGGTCGAGGCGGCCCCAAGTCCCACGTAAGAGGCGCTACACTCGAAGAGGGCAACAGTGGAAGAGGGGGTGGCCGTCCGGGTCGCCCACCAACGAACACGAGAATATAATCTTCAATCTGTCGTCCCATGACTTATCTAAAAGTGAGTTGAAACTCTTGAATCATGGACTCTCCTTCGTGCCCTCTGTGCCTTTCAGTGATTTACAGTGGCAAATTGAGAAACATGAACTCATTAGAAAAATCAAATTACAAGAGTTCTTTGCCAATCAACCCCCGTCCAATAAAACTGTCAAACCACCCCTACCTACAGTTTTGAAACAGTTTGCTCCTGCCTCCTCTTTCGAGCCATATTCAAATAATGCCAGCATTAAATCCTTTGCTAGGATGCTCGATACAGGACTTCCTGCCATTGTCGAGCACTCCTCGTCTGTCCACCCTAATCTTATGCCAGCGGAGCGTTTGGCCTTAAAAAATCTGAGTGAAAATAAAAATCTTGTTATTCGACAAGCCGATAAAGGCGGGGCGATAGTCCTGCAAGATCTCTCTGACTATCATGCCGAAATAATGAAACAACTTTCTGATGTTGACACCTATCGCCAGTTGACAGTCAACCCCACTGCTCAATGTCGACAGAAATTGACCAACATCTTACAAATGGGAGTAGATGCTAAAATTATTACTCAAGATATTCAAGCTGTCCTGGTTCCAGATTTTCCAATCACTCCTTGTTTATACACACTTCCGAAAATTCACAAGGGCTTGTCCCCTCCTCCGGGTCGCCCTATTGTGTCGGCATGCGGGTCGCTGCTGCAACCTACTGCAACTTATTTGGATGATCTACTACAACCGCTTATTAAATCTCAACCTACCTTCTTGTTGGACACCACCACTTTTTTACAAAATCTTCATCAGCTTCCCAGACTAGTAGACAATTGTCATTTGGCCACCATCGATGTGGTAAATCTCTACACCATGATTCCCCACGCCCTGGGTCTGGCTGCTTTGAGACGATTCCTCAATACCCACAGTGATTTTGATTCCATTAAAATTGATTTTCTTATTGAGCTCATGGATTTGATTTTGTATAATAATTTTTTTATTTACAATAATACTTTTTATTTACAGCTACGGGGCTGCGCTATGGGCAGTTCTGTGGCTCCTTCATATGCTAATATTTTCATGTTTTCTGTTGAGTTTGACATTTTTCTTTCTGACCCATGCATTGTTGATCATTTTATTATTTTTAAGAGATATATAGATGACCTGTTTGCCATCTGGCACGGTGATGTTAACCTGCTTCATGATGTCATTGTTAAACACAATGACACTAATAATGCCATCAAATTTACATTTGAAACATCCAGTAGTGAGGTCCACTTTCTGGACGTCAAAGTTTCCCTCAAAGCGGGTATCATCACTACCAGTGTTTATACCAAAAGCACGGACCGTAACACTCTGCTGTCCCCATCCAGTTGTCATCCCCGCAGTCTTGTTTCATCTTTGCCTTACTCCCAAATGTTACGCTACTACCGCATCAATAGCGATAGAGCTGATTGTGAGCAGCAACTTGATGCACTCATTGAAAAATTTTTGAAACGTGGCTTTAAACATCATGAGCTTGTCGCCTGCAAACGTAAGGTGTTACAATTAGACCGCGAGTCACTCCTCAGACACAAAAGTAAAGATACCAGCATGGCCAAGATTATGCCGTGGGTTAACAGATATAATGTTGTCTCTAATGAAACCACTGCTTTGGTTAAAAATAACTGGTCTCTAATTAAAAGCGACACGACTTTACCCCTCGGTGAGCACCGGGTTATGCCGTGCTACTCCAAGGGACGTAGTCTCAAGGATATTTTGGTTAAAACCAATACATCCATCAATCCAGAACCACCCACTGTGACATGGTTGGGTGTCCAAAAGAAAAAAGGTTGTTTTAGGTGCGCATGCACCACCTGTCAATTCCTTTTACCAGGTGATTCCTTTAGTCACCCCCATACCGGCCACACATTTAAAATCCGTCACAACCTTACTTGTAACTCTTCATACGTTGTTTACCAACTTATATGTCCATGCAGTTTATCCTACATAGGTAAAACTATTAGGAAATTTAAGGAAAGGATGACAATGCACAGGAGTACCATCCGTCAGGCATTGGCATCCGGCAGTAGTGAGCATCCTGTCGCCAGGCATTTTGTTGACAATCATCATCCTCTTAACAGCCTAAGATATCGGATGATTGATTGGGTGCCCCCCAATATTCGCGGCGGTGACCGTGGTACCCGTCTATTACAATGTGAAGCCCGGTGGATACACCGCTTGGGCACTATTGCCCCTAAAGGTCTAAACGAGCAAATTTCCTTTGCTGTATTCCGCTGAGCTCATAATATTGCGATTGTGTCTTTACTATATCTTTTGCCACATTGCGCTGTATTATGTGCAATTATGCTTTATTGGTGTGTATTTTTATTGTATCATGTATTGTCCTGTTTAATATGCTATTTCTAATTGATTAGTCATTTATTTGTCTCAGGCTAATTGCTGTTTTTATCACCTATGAAGTGAGATTGAGACGCAGGTGCATACATTTTTTCTATTTCTATTTTTTAATACTGTTGCCTCTTGGTTCTAGTCGCAGTTCTTTCTTGTCACTTTTTAATTATTTTTGGTGCAATTTTCCTCACAGTGTCTGAGAAAGCTGGATTGCGGTATCCATGGCAACCAAGCTCCCCACATGCTGCACACTTGTTCAGCATGTGACATCATCATGCTGCGCCCTGTGGGCTGCTCCCTTGTCTCTCTGTGTCTCAGCCTCACTTCCTTGGTCTATGCTGCTATAAAGGTATGTCTTTTTTCTCTATTCTTTGTAACCTGACGAAAATTTGATAAATAAATTGAAACGTTGCTGCATACTAGCTGGCTTGTCTAGTTTATGGAGAATAGCCACGAGTGCCCCACCGCAAATCTACTATATTTTTCTATGTGCTGGCACCGGCGCTGCTGCATTTGGTTATAGTGAGTGCCAAACCCGAGTTGGATATACTTTGCATCTCTCCCCAGCCACAAGGAGTCTGCAAGTTGAGGCACCCTTCATTTATCTGTTGCTGCTGTGGATCAGCGAGGTACCTGTACACCGTTTGTTTGGGATCCCCCTGTGCTTTGCCCTTTTCCCTTTGTGGTGCTTTTGTTCACCAGGACTGTCTGTCTCAGCACCTATATTGCAACTTACAACTGTGTGCTGTGTCACACATTGCACCAATCTGGCTCATTGTACCATACAGACCATCCAATATGGCAGATGAAGATAGTATTGGACAATTTAATTTTCCCATTGGTGACATCCACTCCCTCTCTGAGGTTGAGATTCAAGCTATTATTCTCAAAGGTGGCATTAATGATGAAGAGGAATCCCTGGCAACTGACATTATCTACAGAGACCTCTTACGTTTAAAAAAGAAGGAGATCGATTTCCATCTTCATGCCCTCTCTTTAAGTGACTATTATAAGTCAAAAATGATCCCCCGTGGTTTCCGCGTCAGGAACTGCCCGACCATCGGGCGCTACGATCCCCAGTTCTGTAAGCGCTGGATTGGGACCCTTAACAAGTGCTCCTTTGATCTTATGGTCCTTGTGGTGGAGCAATCATCCAAGGAACTTGCTGTGATCAAAGATAAAATCTCCAAATTTGAAACCGTGCACTTGGCCACTTTAGTGGCAGAAAAAGAGACGGATTGGATGGAACGGCTCAAGAGCCAATTGTCATCATACAAAAGAGAGCTTATCCTCTTTAAAAAAGAAAAATTATTAAAGGTGCAAACTGACTACGACAGACACACTGTCTACAGATGGTTGGCAGGCAATTCGGGAGAAGATTCTAAAAAACCTTTCTTTCGCCGCAATAAACGGCGCCCACAAAGAACTATCGATCAATTCGATACAGAAACATCGGCCGATAATACCAGCTCTAACAGCGAGGCTGACCAACGCAAACCCAGAGGTGCCAAAGCAGGCCCTTTAGGTGGACTCCCCCAGAGGGGTCGAGGCGGCCCCAAGTCCCACGTAAGAGGCGCTACACTCGAAGAGGGCAACAGTGGAAGAGGGGGTGGCCGTCCGGGTCGCCCACCAACGAACACGAGAATATAATCTTCAATCTGTCGTCCCATGACTTATCTAAAAGTGAGTTGAAACTCTTGAATCATGGACTCTCCTTCGTGCCCTCTGTGCCTTTCAGTGATTTACAGTGGCAAATTGAGAAACATGAACTCATTAGAAAAATCAAATTACAAGAGTTCTTTGCCAATCAACCCCCGTCCAATAAAACTGTCAAACCACCCCTACCTACAGTTTTGAAACAGTTTGCTCCTGCCTCCTCTTTCGAGCCATATTCAAATAATGCCAGCATTAAATCCTTTGCTAGGATGCTCGATACAGGACTTCCTGCCATTGTCGAGCACTCCTCGTCTGTCCACCCTAATCTTATGCCAGCGGAGCGTTTGGCCTTAAAAAATCTGAGTGAAAATAAAAATCTTGTTATTCGACAAGCCGATAAAGGCGGGGCGATAGTCCTGCAAGATCTCTCTGACTATCATGCCGAAATAATGAAACAACTTTCTGATGTTGACACCTATCGCCAGTTGACAGTCAACCCCACTGCTCAATGTCGACAGAAATTGACCAACATCTTACAAATGGGAGTAGATGCTAAAATTATTACTCAAGATATTCAAGCTGTCCTGGTTCCAGATTTTCCAATCACTCCTTGTTTATACACACTTCCGAAAATTCACAAGGGCTTGTCCCCTCCTCCGGGTCGCCCTATTGTGTCGGCATGCGGGTCGCTGCTGCAACCTACTGCAACTTATTTGGATGATCTACTACAACCGCTTATTAAATCTCAACCTACCTTCTTGTTGGACACCACCACTTTTTTACAAAATCTTCATCAGCTTCCCAGACTAGTAGACAATTGTCATTTGGCCACCATCGATGTGGTAAATCTCTACACCATGATTCCCCACGCCCTGGGTCTGGCTGCTTTGAGACGATTCCTCAATACCCACAGTGATTTTGATTCCATTAAAATTGATTTTCTTATTGAGCTCATGGATTTGATTTTGTATAATAATTTTTTTATTTACAATAATACTTTTTATTTACAGCTACGGGGCTGCGCTATGGGCAGTTCTGTGGCTCCTTCATATGCTAATATTTTCATGTTTTCTGTTGAGTTTGACATTTTTCTTTCTGACCCATGCATTGTTGATCATTTTATTATTTTTAAGAGATATATAGATGACCTGTTTGCCATCTGGCACGGTGATGTTAACCTGCTTCATGATGTCATTGTTAAACACAATGACACTAATAATGCCATCAAATTTACATTTGAAACATCCAGTAGTGAGGTCCACTTTCTGGACGTCAAAGTTTCCCTCAAAGCGGGTATCATCACTACCAGTGTTTATACCAAAAGCACGGACCGTAACACTCTGCTGTCCCCATCCAGTTGTCATCCCCGCAGTCTTGTTTCATCTTTGCCTTACTCCCAAATGTTACGCTACTACCGCATCAATAGCGATAGAGCTGATTGTGAGCAGCAACTTGATGCACTCATTGAAAAATTTTTGAAACGTGGCTTTAAACATCATGAGCTTGTCGCCTGCAAACGTAAGGTGTTACAATTAGACCGCGAGTCACTCCTCAGACACAAAAGTAAAGATACCAGCATGGCCAAGATTATGCCGTGGGTTAACAGATATAATGTTGTCTCTAATGAAACCACTGCTTTGGTTAAAAATAACTGGTCTCTAATTAAAAGCGACACGACTTTACCCCTCGGTGAGCACCGGGTTATGCCGTGCTACTCCAAGGGACGTAGTCTCAAGGATATTTTGGTTAAAACCAATACATCCATCAATCCAGAACCACCCACTGTGACATGGTTGGGTGTCCAAAAGAAAAAAGGTTGTTTTAGGTGCGCATGCACCACCTGTCAATTCCTTTTACCAGGTGATTCTTTTAGTCACCCCCATACCGGCCACACATTTAAAATCCGTCACAACCTTACTTGTAACTCTTCATACGTTGTTTACCAACTTATATGTCCATGCAGTTTATCCTACATAGGTAAAACTATTAGGAAATTTAAGGAAAGGATGACAATGCACAGGAGTACCATCCGTCAGGCATTGGCATCCGGCAGTAGTGAGCATCCTGTCGCCAGGCATTTTGTTGACAATCATCATCCTCTTAACAGCCTAAGATATCGGATGATTGATTGGGTGCCCCCCAATATTCGCGGCGGTGACCGTGGTACCCGTCTATTACAATGTGAAGCCCGGTGGATACACCGCTTGGGCACTATTGCCCCTAAAGGTCTAAACGAGCAAATTTCCTTTGCTGTATTCCGCTGAGCTCATAATATTGCGATTGTGTCTTTACTATATCTTTTGCCACATTGCGCTGTATTATGTGCAATTATGCTTTATTGGTGTGTATTTTTATTGTATCATGTATTGTCCTGTTTAATATGCTATTTCTAATTGATTAGTCATTTATTTGTCTCAGGCTAATTGCTGTTTTTATCACCTATGAAGTGAGATTGAGACGCAGGTGCATACATTTTTTCTATTTCTATTTTTTAATACTGTTGCCTCTTGGTTCTAGTCGCAGTTCTTTCTTGTCACTTTTTAATTATTTTTGGTGCAATTTTCCTCACAGTGTCTGAGAAAGCTGGATTGCGGTATCCATGGCAACCAAGCTCCCCACATGCTGCACACTTGTTCAGCATGTGACATCATCATGCTGCGCCCTGTGGGCTGCTCCCTTGTCTCTCTGTGTCTCAGCCTCACTTCCTTGGTCTATGCTGCTATAAAGGTATGTCTTTTTTCTCTATTCTTTGTAACCTGACGAAAATTTGATAAATAAATTGAAACGTTGCTGCATACTAGCTGGCTTGTCTAGTTTATGGAGAATAGCCACGAGTGCCCCACCGCAAATCTACTATATATATATATATATATATATATATATATATATATATATATATATATATAAATATATATATATATATATATATATATATATATATATATTAAAAATGGTCTATTTATTAAACATTTCAAAATATTGACACAGCTCTGTGAGATGATCCCATATTCCCCACAGTCTGGCAGGGGATAGGAAGCCCATAATAGACACACTCCTGAAGAAGTCCAGGTTGAGAAAACATGGACGAAACGTGTTGAGGGACTCTCCTATGCTTCATGGGGATACTTACCTGACTGAGCAGATGTGGAGCCAGTATCAGATAAGCACTGATTTTTTAAAACATTGTACGCATTCTTACTGTTATTGATGCGGCGATATTAAAATTCTTTTAGCAATATTATACTATACTGCTTTCTTTTATCCTTGTCGTTGTATGCAATGGTGTTAATACACGTGAGGAGAAGAAATATCCGTTAAACCTGTTTTTTTGGAATATACGTTGTGACAAGCTGAAATAACAGTGTAGGGATACCACTGCATACGGTACTACTATATCTGTGGGGTGCCGCAACGTCCTATAGTGGTGGTGGGAGCCACATTGCACTAAAATACTACACTATTAGGCGCCCTTCTCACCCTTTTTCTTCATATATATATATATATATATATATATATATATATATGTTTGATGTTTTGAGCACCTTGATAAAGAGGCAACTAGCCTCGAAACGTTGGTGACATTATCCACCTGGTGTGGTTCTTTTTCCTGCGAGTGCCGCCGTACTTCCCCCCCTGTGAATACTGACAGCCTAGAGCTGTCATAGGACGGGCACCGCTTCGTATACATTGGATACAGTTACCCTTGAGCAGCTTGGAGTGCCGCAAATCCCCCCTCGCATATATATATATATATATATGTATATCAATATTAAAAATATTCTTTACATTCAGTAGGACAGGATTGCAGATGTACCAAATACCCAACGCGTTTAGTCTAACAGAGACTTCCTCAGGAGTAAAACTGTAATGGTCTTGATTAGTAGAATTATAAAACATTATCATGCATGTGGCCTTCATGTTTAACACATGGTAAATTAGAAATTCAGAAGAGTGGTTCCTCCCATGGATGAATCTAGTAAATGTGAATTCACAAACTCAATATGGGGGTAGCTCAAACGTACCTTATGATACTTTGAAGCAAGAAAACTCCTATGGATTCATATACATTTAAGGTAAATACCTCCAAATGATTTGTATACTAGGATAGTCTCCACAGGAGTATATATATACAGATATGTGTGTGTATTTGTGTGTGTATGTATATTGTATGTGTATATATAATAATTCGACAAGAAAATCACATATACTGTACTGGTTCTTTATATGTAGTGGGGGACAGCACACAATGTAACAAGCTTGGCAATTCTCAAGTTACAGAATGGCAGGTTTTCCTGCAGGCCACACATAGGCTTTACAATGTTGGTACACTTCAGAGATCCCTATTTTAATCACCACATTCCCCCAGTATATTGCCTAGCCACTAAAGGCCATTGGGAACCCTGACCCTCTGTTCTAAACAAACATATAACCAGAAACCACAGGTGCTGTTAATTAGCTTTACCATGATTCACATCAGATTAGAGAAAAACTTGTGGAATATATAGTCCTGGATCTAATCAGTTCTTCAGCTGCTGCTTTAAACCCTGGACTGGATATTCCACATTCACTCCATGTGGAAATACATAAATATATATTTTATAGCTATATATATATATATATATATATATATATATATATATATATATATATATATATATATATATATATATATAGAGGTAGTGTATCAATCGATACAAACGGGCGGCACTCTCACGGATTTGTTTAAGTAAGTAATTCAGACCCACAACTGGTTAGTCTAGACTAACCAGTTGTGGGTCTGAATTACTTACTTAAACAAATCCGTGAGAGTGCCGCCCGTTTGTATCGATTGATACACTACCTCTATATCATACTCTGGAGGGCACCGCGGTTGCTGTCAGATTATTTGGGAGTGCCAGACCTTGCAAGCATTGTATATATATATATATATATATATATATTATATATATATATATATATATATATATATATATATATATAATATTGGTGGGAGGAAAAAAGCACATAAGGAGAGAAGGCCCTGCTCGTGAGTGCTTAGATTCTATAAAACAATTATCATAAACAAATATATCCATATGTTTAGAATTATATTTAGTTCTATTATTTCATGTATTTTCTGTTCCAAACTACCCACACGGATTAAATACAAATAAGTTTATTATGTAAACTAAAGTTTTAGCACTAGACTTCATCCGGTATTCCTCTAAGGCTCTCTATTTGTTCTGTGCTACTGCAGATAAGAACATAATTATATTAATAACAAATAAGATCCATTTGTAATTTAATATTTCTTTAGCAAGCTACTTATTAGTCTTCCTAGCATTCCCTAAAACAGTAAACAACTTTAATATTAACACTTCAATAAAGATAACACTATACAATACTGTGGACGCTTTTTCATAGCTCTGTTTTTGTCTTACTAGAAATTATTTGAGTCTTGATATATTGCTCAGAAATCACCATGAAGAAGTCTATTAAAATATGAGATAGAATATGTATTTAAATTACTGTGTTTAAACCTATGGGCAAATATTGTAACTCAAGTGCATGTCACACAATGCAAGACAGTCAAAATTCCATTTTCAGTTGCGAATAAACTCTTTGTTTATAGTATTTGAATCATAATAACACATAAGGATCCATAAAAACTAATTTATTACAAATATTTTCCATGACTATAGAGTGAAAAATCTTAAAAATTGTCTGTTGCCTGGGAGAAGGCAGAATTCCGTGGGTCCCTCTTCAATTGAATTAAGTTCCCATAAACATTAATCACTATGAAGACACGCAAGAGAAGCAATGTATACACAAATCTTGGAGAAGTGTATTTCTTTCAAGTATAAAATAAATGTTGTTCAAACATAGTTACATTTTTATACAGTGGCAGATGCTCAATTAGTTTGGTGATATCACTCAGGTGCATGAAAGGGCAGGATAAACGGAGTAAGAGGAAAAATACATGGTTTCCCCCAGCACACTGAATGGTATAAGTAATCAGATTTAAATGCTTTATGGTAATAAAATTAATAGATCTTGGTTACATCGGTATTTGATCAAATGTATGAATATTATCAAACAAAGGGTCTTTTTCAGCTCCACAGCGCTCTCTATAATCGCTGCCTGGTTTTTTGTTCAAGGAGCACAACTCCTTAACATACGCAATCACAAATAAAAAAAGAACAATAACCTGCGCTGATTAATCAATGGTGACTTGTGAGTAGGTTTCCTCTTTATTATCCACAAGTTCTACTGGAATCCCAGTGGGTTTCTCTATTGGACCACACTGACCTGAGTGTGGGTCCCTATGTACACATAGCGTTTTCTTTATCCAAACTTCCTTATTCACCAATCCACATGTCACAATTGATCCCAAAACTGACCTGGGAAATGGTCCCTATATTCACATAAAGGTATCTTTGGACAAAGCGTGTTCTCCAATATACTCCAGAGTTAACCAGCAGTGCACACTGCTGGCATTAGGAAACACACTGACCTGTATATAGGTCCCTATGTTCACGTAGCGTGTCCTTTAGTCGCTCACTCCTCTTTAGACCAAAGTATAAACGATAGTCGGATTTTCTCCAAGACAAGTTTTAATTTCCAGATAGGTAAAAACATACAATAAAATGTAAAAAGTAGTAAAAAATGGGAGCTTTTCACAGGTATAGACCAATAACACTAGTATATTCCTCCTCACGGGTCGCCAGCGCATACGTTCTGGCGACCCGCCAGCAAGGATGTATACAGTAACATACTGTATGTCCGGAAGCTGGAGCGAGTGAATGGGATCGCAGCGCTGAGAGGTGATGGCGGCAACTCGCGACGGGATGGCGTCGGGTGCACCCCTCCTGTAGGTAAGTATGGTGCATTCTGCTCTCTTTTAAGGCTGACCTCAGTCCACCTTACTGTGTTGCACCCTTTGAGAAAGGCGTTCACACGCCGAAACGGCCCGTCAGGGTGAATCAGCTCCACGGCCATTTAAAGCTGCATTTATTGGTCCATGCCTACGTAACAGGTCTGCTTATATGTCTGCCTATATGCGTGCTGCCCGTGGAGGAGGTAATATGGCCTTTAATCCATGAAATAAACTTGTGACATTTTTTCATTAAATTGAGGTGCCGGTCCTATCATTGATGCTCTGCTGGGTACCGTGATATATGATTATATATATATATATATATATATATATATATATATATATCTACACACACACATACATATATATACGACATAATCTCCAAAATTGCACTATTTCAAAGTTTTACGGTCTCTATTGGCACTCAGTTCCCTACTAGTAGAAACCAACACTTAAACACATCCACAATAGTGTCAACAGTGCCTTAAAAATGTGATTTCCTTAAAATAATTTTTCAATAAAACATGAATAAGCAAAGAATACACTTGTAGCTTCTTGTTTTCCAGAATATTTCTCTTATTTTCAAATGCTGTGATCAATACCCAACGAGTTTTGTCTCAGTTAGAGACTTCAGCCGTTTTTTTTTGTTATCTATAAAATGTAATATACATCTATAACTTAACATATTACATACAACACATATCTTACAGATTAATATTATAGACATTGAAATCATAATATTTTTTTTTTTTTAACATAATAAAACAAAAATCTAAAATTTAGTTTACAGAAATCTTTATAGTAAAAGTGGAGGGAAACCACAGAAGATAGCAGCTAAATAAATGGTATTCTCCTAATTACTGTACTTCCGTTATTTTCATAAAATACCAACCGGTAGCCAGACACTGGAAGAAATTCAACCATACTCTGCCTAGTATAACATATAAAATGATCAATTGTGTCCCCTACAACAAACGATGGGGTGACATAAGCAAGGTACTTCTTCAACTGGAGGCTAGGTGGATACACCGTCTACAAATAGGGCTGAATTAAATTCTACTGCTCTCATGTTTTTTATAAGTTAATTTGGCATGGCTACCCAGACCCCAGCCCTTTTCAACCACAACTCCAATCCCCTACCATTGAGCCACTGCAAGGAGTTACTATGACACAGCCCCACACGGAAATCACTTTGGATTAAGCATCAATATCCACGTTAATTATTCTTCTGCTGCTGTTACAGAAGGGGAGGAAGTGATCCCCGTACAAAGCTGCTGCTGCTCCTTGGTAGAGACCAAGGGGACTGCCGATGCCAGCCTCCAGGAGCAGCAGCAGCGGCTAGTCTGGGGGTGCAGATTACCAATTTTTAATTGTTTATTTTTAAATGCAGCCTCTGTTGGGCTGCGTGTGCGTGGCTCGCTCGCCGCAGCTGTCTGCTGCTTAGACTGAGAGACAGGCTGCCTGCTGCAGCTGTGCTGGCTGACAGCAGGGGGAGCTAGCTTCAGAGGCAGCGTACAGCTAGCTCCTCCGATGCTGTGTGCTCCATGTGACGGGTGATGCAGGCAGGGATTTTCAGAAGCCGAGGAGGTAGGTGTTATATGACACAGTTACTTTTTGGCAGGGTGAGGCTCTTGTTCAGTAGTGATGTTGGATATACTGTAGAAGGGAAGGAATGTTTATGCTATGTGTGTCAGTGTGTAAATGATTTGTGTATGTCTGTATACATGCTATATGCTACAGTATGTGTGTGTATGCTATTTGTGTGTCAGTGTGTATGTTGTGCCAGTCTATGAATGCCATGTGTGTACAGTATATGCTGTGTGTTTATATGCTAGGTGTGTGTTTATGTACTGTATGCTATATGTGTGTCTATAGTAACTTTTGATTAACATGGATTTCATGTAACCAGGCCTTGTGATGTTGGCAATGATTTCAATATGACCAGTAAGGACTCATCATCTTGTTTATAAACCTGCATTGTTCAAAATCAATTTTCCGGGAAAATTATGCAGATCTGTGAAATGCAGATAGGAAAAAAAGTAGGGGAGATAGTGTTTGCGCTATGAGCAGCTTAAATATGAGGTGAGAGGGAAAAAAGACGATAACGCTGACCCTCTTAGAAGTGAATATTGAGAAAAACACCTAAAATCTCGATTATAAGCGCTGAGCAGATGGATACTACTTCCCTAGCGCAGGATGCTTTTTCTATTTCTTCTTTTTGTGTTTCTTAGAAGCCATACAAGCAAGAGAAAAAGCACAGCAATCCTTGTGTAATACTGACACAGTATGGTTGTCTTACATTTTAGATAAAATTCTATATATAACAGGGAATGTCCCTTTTTATTCACACTCACAAGGTGTCAAATATAAATGTGCGTATAGCCAAATATGGGTGGTATATTCGGGGTTCCCCTCTCTCAAATTACTCATAGGTGTAGGAATAAAGATGGCATATCAATCAATCCTCAGTATTCCCATTCCATATAGAACTTGCGTAGTGTTCCCGGTCCCTGTCAGATTCAGTTAGAGCTGAATAACTGACAGTAATGGCTGCATCAGGGAGAGCAGAAAACAAGAACAAAGTGACAGTAATGGCTAGTGAACCTGTGAGCATGTTCACCTTGCCAAATACAGAGGAGGAGGCTGTTCATTTTTTCCAGCAGCACAATTTTCTTCCAGTCACACAAAATTGTCTGAATGGGCACCCTATGCTGCTATCCATGAAAGAATGCATGTGGCGCTGCCACATTAAAGCCTGTCGCAAGAAGGTGAGCCTCAGAGCGGCGCATTGGTTCCCGGGGTGCCGTTTACCCTTCCTGACCATTGTCCGCTTTATATATTTCTGGGCAGAGGAGCTTACAACTGTAAATTATTGTGACCGTCAACTGCAGTTGTCTAATAAAACTACAGTGCAGTATAACAGTTTAATGCATGATGCCCGCACTCTGGACCTAATTGCACAGCCCCATCTGCAAATTGGCGGTCCTGGCAAGATAGTAGAAGTGGACAAGAGCCTGTTTGTGAAATGTAAAAGTCATGTGGGACAGATGCTGCCTCAGCAGTGGATCTTTTGGAGGGATTTGCAGGGAGACTGGTGACTGCTTTGTGACTCCAGTCGAGAAGGGTGATGCCACTACATTGATGGCCGCCAGTAATCAATTTGCGGAACCAGGATCGATGATGTACTCTGATTTCGTGTGAATCACAGATTTAACTTGGTGTCAGGTGTTCACACCCAGAACATTGAGCGCCTGTGGGAGGCATGTAAATGGCACAAAAAGCGCCAAACAGTCACGTCATGCAAACATTTAGACTCCTACCTACAAGAATTTATGTGGCGTAAAACTCTGGGCACTGATAATGCGTTTCTCCACATTCTGCATGCATTTGCGCTGCTTCCGAAGGCCAATTCACAGTGTGAAGAGTGACTTTGTTATTATTGTATTTTTTTTGTTATTAATAGTCATTATTCATGTTCTTTTACTTGATTTATTGTTATAATTGTAATTAATTAAGTTGATAGGTTAGTATTAATTATTAAGTTAATTTCAAGTTAATCGTTAACACATGTCATCATTACTGTGTCAGATGTATGATATGGCAGGTGTAAATGTGTTCCTAAAACACCCCACTATCCATGCCACCCCGAAGCGAGTGCAGCGGAATGCAACCTCCAGACTTTTTCATACCCCCACTATCCACGTCGGTGCGGAGTCGATTTTATATAGTGTGGCGAGCACAGTGAGCCACGAGCCCGAAGCATGGCGAGCCCCGCGAGGGGACGCGGAATACATGTAAAGTAATCCACATCCCCTCGCAGGGCTCAACTGTGCTTCGGGCTCGGTGGCTCTCTGTGCTCGCCACACTATATAAATACAACTCCACACCAACATGAGTAGTGAGAGGTGGCATGGATTGTGGGGGTGGGGGGGTGCCTATAACTAATTTCATGTCATAGAAGTGTATATTAAAGTTAAATGCATCGCACCCTATAAAATCGTATGCGATCGCATGTGATGCAATGCGATCCACCCGCAGCAAGAGAGCAGTGAATAAATTACATAGGACGGCATTAAAACGGGACATGCGATGTGATGCGATTTTCTTACGCAGAATAGCCCACTAAGCAAATTGCTTAGTGGGTGCCGTGGTACTACACAAGTTCCCTTTTTCCTTACTAAAAATAGTAACCAAATCGCATGCGACTTCCGACTTCCATCCAATTACAGTTGCGAGTTTTTCACAAAATGTGCAATTTTCTCGCATGCGATTTAGTGAGATTTAAAAAAAATGACTAAAAATTGCACCCTAGTACATTTTGCCCCAGGCTTTTGTTTATTAGGCTACAACTTTAAGCTCTAAAAGGATATAATTATTAGAGTATTCCGCTCTACTATGTCCTCTTAATAACGGAATCTAGAGCGATAACATAGAAAATGTACTTATATCTTATTCAAAGCCTTCCTGTGAGATAATAAAATGTTGTGCAACATACTGTAAGGATGCTTAGAAGTATTGTATATGAGTATATTATGTAATTATTTTCTGTGTATTCACAATGATACTTACTGGTCTGGCTGCTGCCAATTATAATTATGAGATACCACTGTGCGGCTTAATGGGTAATGAAACTTGAATGGACTCCATAAAGTTTAAATATCAGGAAAACTGGGCCTTCCTCATCGTCTGATCTTCTGATGAAACCACTGAAACCCTGTAGCAGAGAAAAGCGTAAAAAGAAGTAGGACTGGTCCTGTCCTAATCTGGTGAGCCCTACATGATGCTGCTGGAATTAATTGGTCTGTTAAAGGGATACTCCCTTCACAATTCTCACTTGTGTGTAACGTCCTCTAAGCTATGCCCAATGCGTTTTGGCAGTGTTGACTTCATCAGGGGGAGTGGCATTGCCTCTGGGTGTGGAACTTATATACTCAGGCTCAATCACTATCTACATTTTTCAACAGATGGGTGGAAAAGAATAGACCTCAGCAGCTAAATAACCACAGGGACAAGTAAGTAAATTATAACAAAATCCATTAAACAATGGAGATTACATTTAATTTTGATTAGTGATTCACTATGAGGATGAGGAAAGAAATGACATGCAATTAATGATCTACAGATCAAGCAGTTGGCACATCTGTTACAACCCAGTTTCATAGATTTGAGCTATGTGTCCGTTACAACCGGTTGGACAAAAAGGACGCATGAAAATCTCCTTCAGATTTGGACTATATTGTTATGTCATTAATGCAGATGAGGTCAAATTACCTCTGAAGGCTGGATCCGAGGCAACCACATGCAAATTATCATTGAGGGAAGTCCTGAAGTTTGGTCAAATGTACTGACAACAAAAGTAATTAGTTTAGAATGCTTTTTCTGTTTAGGTGTGCACATAAGGTGTCTGGCTATCCAAGGAGATTATTATATTTATGTTTAGCATTAACATTGTAATATAACAATTACTGGCAATAAAACAAAATAACCATTGTGTTCTCAGTTTGAGCACACAAAATGATGCACACAAAATGATGCACACAAAATGATGCACACAAAATGATGCACACAAAACTCTGTATTCTGATTCTTCCCATTTCTGAACATCTTTCTTACTCCGAGGTGCAAAAATAAAAATGCAACAGTTAGTTAATAAGTCAGTCAGTTAGAATTGATCTCATATCTATGATTGACTGAGACGTAAAAGAGCCTAGATACAGTATAAAAGCATGTTACATACAGTAGATAAACAGAGACCAAATGAGTACATTCCAATAAAGAATACACTGTAGGTGCAAAGAGGTTATGTTGAATGCAACATTATGCAAAGACACATTCAATGCCACTCATAATGCAGAGAATACATGACACACCATCTACAGTCATGCTTTGTTAAAAAAGATCAGGCAGGCTGATCCTTCAGTGCTAAAATACTATGAACAACATTGAAATGTGACATTTAAATCAAACATTACAAAATGTTTTCAATGAGTCACCCTAAATAATTGCATCTGGTAAACATGCCAGAACCAGTCCAGAACATGAATTAGAAGAGTGTGGTAAGGTCAAGGTGGTGCAATAAGCTTCAAATTTAAAGAGCTAAGACAGACCATATGCCATCACTTGTTGTTTCAATAAAGACAAGACACTGGTGTGGCAAGGTCTCATCCAAAAAATGCTTTAGGCAAACCAACAAGTATCCCACTTAATGTTTGGGTCTAGAATGCCTTGTTCCCCCACAAAAAGCAATGTGCTGCAAATATTTGAATGCATATTGAGGGTTCCAGTGTGGTTAAGACTGGAACACATAAAGCATATAATCCAGTACAGAAAGGATTTAATTAAATCTAAATCAGCTTTGATATTACAAAAATGGTGCTGGAAATTGGTTTAGAATAGTTACTTATAATTTATTTAGGTAAATGCATACATTTTATATTTTTCTGTTATCAGTTAAATAATTTAAAGAATG
The DNA here is from genome assembly GCF_055691185.1 of Crinia signifera. NCBI lineage: Eukaryota > Metazoa > Chordata > Amphibia > Anura > Myobatrachidae > Crinia > Crinia signifera. The sequence continues at coordinate 78,465,962 of NC_139222.1, forward strand.
TCAAAAAGTAGGGATACTGCTGCCCTAGACTGCCCAGAATGATTGTGTTTCAGGTGCGTTTAACCAATATATATATATATATATATATATATATATATATATATATAATCAGGTATATCTTAGCATTTAGATTTCTTACCACACATTTACATTAATAAATGCTATATTGCGCATTGACATGCCATTTATCCTAATAGAACTTTTGAAAGGGGAAAATCTGTGTCCAAAACCCATATGGTTCCTCTATGCTCCTTGGTGACTAGCTGGATATAAAGATGGAATTTAAAGGTTACTACAGATTGAGGAGCCACTGTGTATGTATAACAGATATTCTACATGTATGGGAATCAAAATTTATGCTACACCACAATTACTAACAGGAATTGATGTTTTCAATGCTAATTGGACATAGAACAATTTACTAATACCAAGAAAAAAATCCAGTTCATTGATTATAAAAAAAATAATTGTTATATGGAATAAGAACAAAGCAAAAGGAATGTAATAGTATTCAAATATGCAATCATGTACTGTAAATAATGAAATCTTAAAACTGATACCTGTTGATTATTTAATTTATTTGGATATTGTGGCTTAGATATCTATAGTGAATGTAAGGTCAACATAGGACTATTCCTTTGTTAGATGAAGAATGGCGATGTACTAAGTTTATTCATTTCTTCATTACCATTTATAAATGAATCATTCAAACTTGTTTTTGAATGATCAATACAAACATTTCTTGTGAATTCTTGATGCTGAGTAATTCTGTTATTTTATACAAAGGTTGGCAATGCTGTAAAATAGAGTACAAGAAAATCAATAACACTGACAAGGTCAAAGAAAAAAAAAAGAAAAAAAGATAAACTAAAAGAAAAAAAAACACATAAAAAAGGGAAGATGAGGGTAGCTAATAGTTATTCAAGTTATTACACATGTACCAACCATAAATGTGGTTGCATGAATAGAAGGCTTCCTAATAGAATATTTTTTCACTTGCTGCTACATAAAAATAGATTGTAAGGTCACGACAGATTTAGGAGCCAATGTGTGTATATAGTGGTGATTTCAAAAGCGTGAAAATCCAATTCTACACAAAACTCCAGTTCCTACAAATCCTATGAGGAAATTTTTTCAATGTTAATAAAGATCACAGCATGAGACCACTTGAAATTAAATTATACAGTGGCTATAGACCAATTAAATGCATAACAAAAAAGAAATCTAAGTTCATTTATTTTATAAAAAAAAAATACAAAGGGCATATTCATTATTGGGATTGTGACAATCCAGAATGTGAACTTTACAATGTAATCTACTTGCCACCAGGGGTGCTGACAGGATGGCCAGGCCCTGGTAAAATATATGGGGCATGGCCACGACCCTGTGAAAAATAAATAATCATAATTCTGTGGGGTGTGTGTTGTAAAGGGAGAGAGAGGACAAGCTGTGTCTCTCCCCAGCTCAGCACACATCACTGAGCAGTGTCTGCTGGACTGGGAGAGAGGCTGTGCTGTGGCAGCCACCTGTCATCTATCTCCCTATTGCGCAGCTCTCTGCAATGGGGGAGAGGAGAAAGGGACCTGGGGCCCTCCAGCAAACACAGGTCTGGTTAAAAAGTAGCTGTACCTCAGTAGTGAGATCCAGTGACTAATAGAAACAGCCAAAATACAGGGGGATTTAAAGCAACAAAAAGCAGTGCTATTGGCACTATGAGCCTAATTCATACCAGATAATTTTATTCTCAAAGTGGGCAAAACATGTGCACTGCAGGTGGGGCAGATGTAACATGTGCAGAGGGAGTTACATTTGGGTGGGATGTGTTCAAACTGAAATCTAAATTGCAGTGCAAAACTAAAGCAGCCAGTATTTACAAAAATAAAACAACTCTCCCAAATCTAACTCTCTCTGCACATGTTACATTTGCCCCATCTGCAGTGCACATGGTTTTGCCAATTTAAGAAAACAATTATCCTGCGATCAGGTCTGAATTTGGGCCATAGTGACTATTTTGCAGTGTGTGTTTTCTATACACCAAACAACTAATTTTCCCCACCAGCAGTGCACATGGTTCTGTCCATTTTCAGAACAAATTTCCCCTGCTATGAAGTCTGAATTAGACCCAATAACCCTAGGTGGCACTTGACAGATCAGAATTAACTGCCATTGATGGTTTGTGCTAAGGTCGTTGTTACCTGGATTTGTATTGAGATGCCCAGTGTCATCTTTGCAAATCCCAGTGGCTACATAAAAAGATGCAGCATCCATCACTGATCATTAGATTATCAAAGCTCTTAGTAGCACTACATTAGGCATCACGCATCCTTCTGAAATTGTTGCAAATATTCTCTGTAAAGCGCTGTGGAATATGGGTGTGCTATACCAAAAAACTGAGAATACTGTCTGAATGGGTGTTGTGTAACTCACAGACATTGAAATCATTAAAATGCACAAGGACGAAATTGACAAATAGTCGACAACAATTTGTCAATTTCGTAGTTGGTCAACACGTAAAAGGACAATGCATGAAAAGGTCATCATGAGTCAATGTCTGGACCTGAGCATATGGACCCGCAATTTGTGTACAGCTTCACTCACCATGCTTTGGGTCAAGTGCCTTGCTCCACTACCACTGAGCCAGCACACTTTACTGTTCCCGTTTGGAGTCAATGTGGATGGTCAAGTATGAAAAAGTTAAAGAAATATCCCCCCCCCAAAAAAAAAAAAAATGGGCGCCCACTATAGTAAGTACGCTCATACCCCCACTATCCATGTCGGCATGGAGTTGATTTTATATACTGTAGTGTGGCAAGTACAGTGAGCCACCGAGCCCGAACCGTGGCAAGCGTATCGAGCCCCGCGAGGGGACGCGTAAAACTAAGCAATTAGCATAGTGGGCACCCAACTAACATATTAGTACCAAAAAAATAATAATAATTAATGTTCAACTTTTCATGTGTTGGTGTTGACATTGTCTGTCCGACATTGGGGTTCCTCTCTTAATAAAAAAATACATATTACCTTGGCAGTAAGCACCTGGGGCAACCTCTCCCCTTATGACCCTTGTCAAGATACAAAAAAGATTTAATAATAGATAAAACGTGATGCAGTAAATTGCTAAGAATTATTGAAATATTTTCTTACTTGAGCATAATTGTGGCTGTAGCCAGATTTGTACTCTTATAGGTGCGAAGAGAGATTAATATTCAAAATGCTCGGGACCAGGAGAATTTTGGATAACGGATTATTCCGTATTTCGGAATATTTTTATATTTCAATTATGTATTTTGAAGTATCTTGCATGTATGCTGTATGAACACATCAAACACATGAAATGCACATAAATATATTTTATTTGTTCAAAAAACAAGGTTTCAAAACATGAAACAAAGTTTGTGTACTATCTCAGATACTGAATTTGAATGCCAAGCAATCATTTTCTTGTACATATATAGTGCCAGTTACATATCATTCCCTCAGTAGTGCTGTTACAATTGTCCCTAGTGAGTTTTTAGCAAAAAAAAAAAAAATTCACTTTCTGGAATGTATGGTTTTTGGAATAATTCGGATAACGGATATTCGGATACGGGATACTCAACCTGTACAAGCTTTTTGCAATGTATCTATTTTCCACAAAATGTATATGATGTTTAAGAATTGTAATATCAAGCATTTGCCTTTATATGTATCCTTTGCGGCTAAAGACTTTCCATGTCAACATCCCCACTTCTCGCCCACTCCTCTTACATTTAAAAAACATGATGCTCTCAACTCTCCCCCATGTTGACTGCTGCAGTGTCATCCTCGATACTGCTTTCCTCTAATCTCCTAACATTTAGATCATGGCCGATATGTAATAGGGTGCGATTTTTGGACTAGTCCAAAAATCGCACCATATCGCACAAATTCGCACCTTCCCAAATCGCATTTTTTGCCGCAAATTCGCATATGTAATGAGATGCGAATTCGCGGTAAAAAAGTGCGATGTGGTGCGATTTCGGGCGAGTTTTAGTAATGAAAATGTGCGCATTTTCAGTCATTAAAATGTGCGCATTTTCCAAAGTGCGATTAAAAAAAAAAAAACGGTGTGCGGTCCCCCTCCCGATCATAACCAGCCCCGGGCTCAAAAAGCCGGTGCTGGTATCATAAAATCAGAGGGACAAACAAATAGGGGTCCCCTTGATTTAATGAAACCAGCACCAGGCTCAAGGTCCGGCGCTGGTTCCCAAAATACGGGGGACAAAATGACTAGGGGTCCCCCGTATTTAAAGAACCAGCACCGGACCCAAACAGCCAGCAGGGTAATGCCACAGCCGGGGGGAGACTTTTTATACAAGTCCCCCCGGCCAAAGCATTCAGCCCTGTGGCTGGTCAGCATGGGCAGGGGTCCTGGGGAAGTGGGGACCCCCCCAAAGAAGGGGTCCCCCCCCTCCAGAACTTACCTGCCCATGCTGAAGCCCGGGGCTGTCCTCCATGCCCCTGGGCTGTGGGCATGGAGCTGATTTTGTGTAAAATCAAGTTAAATCTATTGTTTTTAACAGTGGTACTACAAGTGCCAGCAAGCCTCCCCTGCAAGCTGGGACTTGGAGAACCACAAGTCCCAGCCTGCAGGGCATTAAAGGGCCCGCTGTAACTTGTAGTTCTACTGTTAAAAAAATAGTACACAAAACACACACTGACACACATTTTAACCCCTTCCTGACAGAGCCCTTTTTTTCAAATCTGACATGTATCACTTAAGTGGGGATAACTTTTTTTTGCTTTTACTTATCCCAGTGATTTTGAGATTGTTTTTTTGTGACACATTGTACTTCAAATTAGTGGTAAATTTGGGTCGATACAGTCTGTGTTTTTTTGTGAAAAATACCAAAATGTCGTGAAAAAATGGAAAATTTAGCAATTTGCAAAATGTCACATTTTCTGCTTGAGAGACAAATAAACATACCACTCAAAATAGTTAATAACTAACATAGACCATATGTCTACTTTAGGTTTCCATCATTATTTCAACTTCCTTTTAATTTTTTTGGACACTAGGAGGCTTACAATATGAATAGCAAATTCTCAAATTTTCAAGAAAATTTCAAACACTGATTTTTTTAGGGACCAGTTCAGTTCTGATGTGACTTTGAGGGACTTGTATGTGAGACACCCCCATAAATGATGCCATTTCAAAAACTGCACCCCTCACAGTATTCAAAACAGCATTTTGGAAGTTTGTTAACCCTTTAGGTGTTTCACAGGAATTAAAACAAAGTGTAGGTGAAATTTCAAAATTTCATTTTTTTTTGCAGATTTGCAATTTTAATACATTTTTCTAAGGAACACAGTACATTTTACTAGAGAAATGTGACTAAAAATTGATTCCCCCAATTCTTTTGTTTTCATAAATATCCTATATGTGGCCCTAGTGTGCACGTTGACCAAACCACAGGCTTCATAATAGAAGGAGCACCTACTTGATTTTGGAGCCTCCTTTTTATGAGATTATTTTTTAGGCACCATGTAGGATTCTAGGCACCATAAGATGCTAAAATTTAGGAACCCCCCCACAAGTGACCCCATTTTGCAAACTACACCCCTCAGGGAATTCATCTAGGGGTATAGTGTACATTTCAAACCCCCAGGGGTTTCACCAATTTTGATACAACTGGGCAGTGAAAATGAAAAATTACATTTTTTTACACAAAAATGCAGTTCTGGCTCAAAATTTTTCATTTTCTGAAGGTATGAAGGAGAAAAAGCACCCCAAAATCTGTGCCCCAATTTCTCCCGAGTACGGCAATGCCTCACATGTGACCAAAAAATACCATTTGGGTGCATGGCAGGACTCAGAAGGGAAGGAGTGATTTTTGGTGGTGGAATGTTGGTGGGTGCTATGTTGCATTAGCAAGACCCCCCAAGCACCAATACAGTGGAACCCCCCCACAAGTGACCCCATTTTGCAAACTACACCCCTCAGGGAATTCATCTAGGGGTATAGTGTACATTTCAAACCCCCAGGGGTTTCACCAATTTTGATACAACTGGGCAGTGAAAATGAAAAATTACATTTTTTTACACAAAAATGCAGTTCTGGCTCAAAATTTTTCATTTTCATAAGGTATGAAGGAGAAAAAGCACCCCAAAATCTGTGCCCCAATTTCTCCCGAGTACGGCAATGCCTCATGTGTGACCAAAAAGTGGCAGGACTCAGAAGGGAAGGAGTGATATTTGGATTTTGCAGCACAAATTCTGGTGGAATGTTGGTGGGTGCTATGTCGCATTAGCAAGACCCCCAAAGCACCAATACAGTGGAACCACCAAACAAGTGACCCCATTTTGCAAACTACACCCCTCAGGGAATTCATCTAGGGGTATAGTGTACATTTCAAACCCCCAGGGGTTTCACCAATTTTGATACAACTGGGCAGTGAAAATGAAAAATTACATTTTTTTACACAAAAATGCAGTTCTGGCTCAAAATGTTTAATTTTCAGAAGGTATGAAGGAGAAAAAGCACCCCAAAATCTGTGCCCCAATTTCTCCCGAGTACGGCAATGCCTCATGTGTGACCAAAAAGTGGCAGGACTCAGAAGGGAAGGAGTGATATTTGGATTTTGCAGCTCAAATTCTGGTGGAATGTTGGTGGGTGCTATGTCGCATTAGCAAGACCCCCAAAGCACCAATACAGTGGAACCCCCCCACAAGTGACCTCATTTTGCAAACTACACCCCTCAGGGAATTCATCTAGGGGTATAGTGTACATTTCAAACCCCCAGGGGTTTCACCAATTGTGGTACAACTGGGCAGTGAAAATGAAAAATTAAATTTTTTTACACAAAAATGCAGTTCTGGCTCAAAATGTTTCATTTTCATAAGGTATGAAGGAGAAAAAGCACCCCAAAATCTGTGCCCCAATTTCTCCCGAGTATGGCAATGCCTCATATGTGACCAAAAAATACCAGTTGGGTGCATGGCAGGACTCAGAAGGGAAGGAGTGATTTTTGGATTTTGCAGCTCAGATTCTGGTGGAATGTTGGTGGGTGCTATGTGGCATTAGCAAGACCCCCGAAGCACGGTGAAATGATGAACCTAATAATCCATAGATGTGTGGTATATTTTAAAACACTCCTTTATACATAGGCCGGGTTTGTCGGGGCAAGTTTCACAGTGGAAAATAGTTTCCTTTCTTATTCCCTTTTTATAGCAAACTTTGCACCTTTTTTGTGTCCTGCCCTTTCTTGCAGTGGAGGGGATTTCGTTCGGAAAATGCTGCCCTGGTACAATACGGGGACCAGTACTAGAAGTACTGGGGCCCTCTGCCTGCTGGTTCCCAAATACTAGGCCCTTTATGACTTCCTCTTGAAAGTGCATAAATGTCCCCCTCTGGCCGGTAGAACGGAATAGCACGTAAGCGTTATACAGTGCCATCTGGATGATATACACGGCCAGCTTCTTGTACCAGATTTTTGTTTTCCGCAGGGCACTGTACGGCTTCAGTACCTGATCTGAAAGATCCACTCCGCCCATGTACCTATTGTAATCCAGGATACAATTAGGTTTTGAGGTGTGGGTACTGGTACCTCGTACAGGGACGGAGGTGGTACTGTCTCCGTGAATTGTTGTCAGTATAAGGACATCCCTCTTGTCCTTATATTTGACCAACAACATATTTTCGGTGCATATTCCCCTGCTTTCACCCAATCTCATTACTTGGGCAATGTGCGTTTTTGGGAGGCCTCTTTGGTTCTTGCGCACAGTACCGCAAGCTGCTGTACCTCTTGAACCAAGGGCCTTAAACAGGGGGATGCTAGTGTAAAAGTTATCCACATAGAGGTGATAACCTTTATCCAGGAAGGGGTGCACTAAATCCCAGACAATTTTTCCACTAACACCTACGAGGGAGGGGGGGCATTCTGGCGGTTCAATTCTTGAATCCTTCCCTTCATATACCCTAAACCTGTGAGTGTACCCTGAGGTGCTTTCACACAGCTTATACATTTTTATGCCATACCTTGCCCTCTTACTGGGAAGGTACTGGCGGAATTTAACCCTTCCTTTAAAATGTATAAGGGACTTGTCTATGCAAATGAATTTATCTGGGATGTACATCTCTTCAAATTTGGCACTGAAACGATCAATGACCGGCCTGACTTTGAATAGCCGGTCAAAGGTGGGATCATCTCTGGGTGGGCACTGTGCATTATCGTTGTAATGGAAAAATTTAAGGATCGTCTCAAATCGAGCCCGGGGCATGGCCATACGGTAAAATGGGGTGCTGTACAGAACATCTGTACTCCAATATTGCCTAATTTCTGGCTTTTTTACTATGCCCATATGAAACACCAGACCCCAAAACATCATCATCTCTACTGCATCTACAGGGGTCCACCTAGCAAATGATGACGTGGGGTTTTGAGCAATTAACTGCTGGGCATATAAATTAGTTTGGTCCACCATTAAATTTATAAAATCATCAGAGAAAAATAATTTGAAAAAGTCAATTTCTCTGAGACCTGTGGAATCAAATTGGATTCCTGGCATGGCCAAAAACTCAGGAACCTGGGGCTCAAAATTGTCTGGTGGTGGGGTCCATACGAGATCAATTATTGGGGGGTGGGTCTCAGCTGCTCTACGGGGGCGTCTTTGAGGGGGTCCCTCATCACCAGAGGAGGAAGAGGAGCTTAAGACAAATCCTTCAAATTCCCCGCTTGCATCACTGGCTGTGTCAGAGTCAGAGGCAAGCATGGCATATGCCTCCTCCGCTGAATACATTCTTCTGGATGACTGGGATGACATTTGGGATGACATTTGGGATGCCATTTTTATTTTTGTGTTACTGGTAGTGAAATGTTTCAACACGTGTATAGTGTAGGGGGGGGGGGGTACAAACTTTATTTCAACCCGGGGGGTATGTAGTGTGTAGTGTGTATGTAGTGCAGAAAAAAAAAAATACTTTATACAAAAAAAAAAAATTGAAGGGGTTAAAAAAAAAAAAAAAATTGAAGGGGTTAAAAAAAAAAAATTGAAGGGGTAAAAAAAAAAAAAAAAAGGTCCTGCGCCAAAAATTGAGCACAGATGTTGGTCAGTAACGTCTGTCACTGAACAGCGCTCAAAGGCAACAGGAATTTGATCAAAAAAAAAAAAAATAGATCAACCCTGTGCCGAAAAAGATGATCAGTGATGTACGTCACTGATCAGAGCACAGTGGCCACAGGACACCCACAAAATCACAGTGTGTGTAAAAAAAAAATTAAAAAAAGACCCCACAGCACAAACACAAAAAAAAAGGTGATCAGTGATGCGACACTGATTACCAGTGAGGGGCAGCAGGTGCACAACCTTTGGTGCAACTGGCAGGTATATATAAAAAAAAAAACCTCTGCACCCCCAAAAAGATGCTGATCACCTCAGATATAGTGATCAGCACAAAAGGCGGGGGCAGCAGACACAAAATTTAGCACTCTCTATCACTATCTCTCTCTATCTCTCACTATCTATCACTATGACACTGCAGCAGCAGCACTGACAGTTATATATATGAAAAATAACCCCTGCACCCCCAAAAAGTTGCTGGGGGTGCACAAAAGGGGGGCAGCAGACACAAAATATAGCAGTCTCTATCACTCTCTGTCACTATCTCTCTCTATCTCTCTATCTCTCTATCTCTCACTATCTATCACTCTATGACACTGCAGCAGCAGCACTGACAGGTATATATATATATATAAAAAATACCCTGCGCCCCCAAAAAGTTGCTGATCAGTTAATTTATACTGATCAGCACAAAAGGGGGGGCAGCAGTCAGTTATATAAAAAATATATAGCACAATCTGTCACTATCTCTCTATCTCTCTCTATCTCTCTCTATCTCTCTCTCTCTATCTCTCTATCTATAACTCTATTACACTGCAGCAGCACAAAATATAGCACTCTCTGTCACTAGGCCTCTCTATCTCTCTCTATCTCTCTCTCTCTATCTCTCTATCTAATAACTCGCAGCAGCACAACACAGCACAACACAGCACAGGATGTCACAAGAAGAAGCAAGATCCAGGCAGTGATCAGGTAAGTATTTAGCAAGTTCTGGTCAGTAAATGGCGACAGCTGGGCACGGTGACCGCACTGCACGCTATTCCAGACCGGAATGGCGTCTGCAGTGCAGTCACCGTTAGTTTAAACCCCCCTCCATGGCTGTGATTGGTCCGTCGGTCCGACGGACCAATCACGGCCTTTGGGGGCGGGCGGGGTGAGGTGGGGTGACACCAGTGTCACCCTTACACCCCGCGGTGATTGGTGCTGTACTTTACAGCACCAATCACCTCCGATCCCGTGTCACCGGCGAACGTTATTCGCCGGTGACACAGAAAACGCTGTAATTGGCTGTTCACACTGAACAGCCAATCACAGCGATCGCCGACGGGGGGGCGGCATCGCAGCCCCCCCTGGGCATGCAGGGACATGTCTGCTGTCAGGGACAGCAGACATCGTCCCTCTGTCACTGCGTCTCTAGACGCAGTGACAGTTAGAAGTCATGACGTATATATACGTCATGTGTCGGGAAGTACTTCCCGGCCATGACGTATATATACGTCAAATGTCGGGAAGGGGTTAAATAAAAGTTTAATACACACATCACACACACACTCATACTTACCTATCTTTATCCCGTCGGTAGGTCGCTGGCTCTGGTGTCTGCGGCTCCGTGTCGGCGGCTCCGTGTCGGCGGCTCCGGGATCGGCGTCCTGTCCGACGATAATCCATGTTGGACCTGTGGAAGTAAATCCTACTCACCAGGTCCACCATGGATGGTCTTCTGTCTTCTCTTCTCTCTTCTCTCTTCTCTCTTCTTCTTTATCTTCAAGCTCTTGCGGCTCCGGCAGCTCCATTCGGCAATATGATGAAAGGCGCTGGAGATGTTTGATCTTCAGCGCCTAACATCAGAATGATTCTATTGGCTGCTCAGCAGCCAATGAGAAGCGCCGCTGGAGCAGCCAATAGAATCATTCTAAGCACCGGCGTTGAAGAGGCAACATCTCTGCGGAGACATGTTGCCTCTTCAACGCCGGTGCTTAGAATGATTCTATTGGCTGCTCAGCAGCCAATGAGAAGCGCCGCTGGAGCAGCCAATAGAATCATTCTAAGCACCGGCGTTGAAGAGGCAACATCTCTGCGGAGACATGTTGCCTCTTCAACGCCGGTGCTTAGAATGATTCTATTGGCTGCTCCAGCGGCGCTTCTCATTGGCTGCTGAGCAGCCAATAGAATCATTCTGATGTTAGGCGCTGAAGATCAAACATCTCCAGCGCCTTTCATCATATTGCCGAATGGAGCTGCCGGAGCCGCAAGAGCTTGAAGATAAAGAAGAAGAGAGAAGAGAGAAGAGAAGACAGAAGACCATCCATGGTGGACCTGGTGAGTAGGATTTACTTCCACAGGTCCAACATGGATTATCGTCGGACAGGACGCCGATCCCGGAGCCGCCGACACGGAGCCGCCGACACCAGAGCCAGCGACCTACCGACGGGATAAAGATAGGTAAGTATGAGTGTGTGTGTGATGTCTGTATTAAACTTTTATTTAAAATGTGTGTCAGTGTGTGTTTTGTGTACTATTTTTTTAACAGTAGAACTACAAGTTACAGCGGGCCCTTTAATGCCCTGCAGGCTGGGACTTGTGGTTCTCCAAGTCCCAGCTTGCAGGGGAGGCTTGCTGGCACTTGTAGTACCACTGTTAAAAACAATAGATTTAACTTGATTTTACACAAAATCAGCTCCATGCCCACAGCCCAGGGGCATGGAGGACAGCCCCGGGCTTCAGCATGGGCAGGTAAGTTCTGGAGGGGGGGGACCCCTTCTTTGGGGGGGTCCCCACTTCCCCAGGACCCCTGCCCATGCTGACCAGCCACAGGGCTGAATGCTTTGGCCGGGGGGACTTGTATAAAAAGTCTCCCCCCGGCTGTGGCATTACCCTGCTGGCTGTTTGGGTCCGGTGCTGGTTCTTTAAATACGGGGGACCCCTAGTCATTTTGTCCCCCGTATTTTGGGAACCAGCGCCGGACCTTGAGCCTGGTGCTGGTTTCATTAAATCAAGGGGACCCCTATTTGTTTGTCCCTCTGATTTTATGATACCAGCACCGGCTTTTTGAGCCCGGGGCTGGTAATGCTTAGGAGGGGGACCGCACGCCAGTTTTTTATTTAAATTTCTTTTTTCACTATTTTTTTACAGCAGAAGCATGCACAGATCTCAATGATCTGTGCATGTTTCTGCCTAACTCGCCAGTCAGAAGCTGGTCTATTTTTTTTGCGATTTTTTAGAAGCTCCCATATGCGACTTTAGAACTCGCATCCTATTACATATGCGAGTTCTATAGTTTACTATGGGAAAACATCTGGATGCGATTTTCAGCGTGCCTGAAAATCGCATCTTTAAAATGTGCGATTTCGCGGTAAAAAATGCGATTTTTACCGCGACTCGCATCCTATTACATGTGCGATTTTTAGAAAAAATGCGATTTTGGTCAATTTTGACCAAAAATCGCAAAAGTCTAAAAATCACACCCTATTACATATCGGCCCATATCTGTCAAGATATTCCAGCACTTTATTAAAGACTTGTATTTTACCATTGATCACAGTAGGATTACCCTACATTCAAACCTAGTGGGTATGCCCAAACAATACGTATTGCAGCTGAGAACAATAGAATAGCGATTGCTAGCCATGACCAAAGGAGCAAAGATGAAACTTGCTCCTACTGTATAATTAAAATTATTATTATTAAAATCGCTCAGTGTGAATGGACCTTTAATCATTCAACTTCTGATCGTATGGATCTATATTTCATTGATAACATCTACAACCATGGCTCTCCTGACAATTGCATCTACTGTTCTTCTAGACCAATCATCATTACTGGTACCCTTCTTTTTTCCTTGCAATGATATTCTCAGCAGAATTTACTGAGGAAAACCCAAGCAAAAGCAGATTTAATTGCTTAATCTTCTTCCCTTCAGAAAACCATTCCAGTTTTGTTACCCAGATCCATCCATTCACTGCCATCAGATACACAGGTTTATGGTGGAAGCCATGCAGGATTATACTAAGGCTTCTGAAAAACTTTTCTTTTCTCTCTAGTGCATGCTTGTTGGTGCACATTTACAGTACAAAACCATAGACCTGCTCACAGTAGGGGTGTAACTGGGGTGTAATGCCAGTGTACAATCTATTGCCATTGGATACTTTGTTACCATTTAAGGTGGAGGTTCTCTTACAATACTGACCAAAGTATAAAAGGACACTGAAACATATGTAATATTTATAACATTACAATACAGTATATTCTTAAGAATCTTAACTCAATTGAATCTTAACTCAATTGAACAAAAAAGTTATTTTTTTTTGAGGGGGTGTATTTTTTTTTTTTTAATTGAGTCTTTATTTTGTTTTTTCAATATAAAAAGGACAGTTACATATATACACATACCAACATACAACAATACAAAAAAGAAAAAACACACAAAAAATACAAAGCAGCGAGTACATTATACATACCATTGTACAGTATATCTATATCTATGGTTAAATCTTCTCAGAAAGGAAATTCATATCTATATTTATCTGGATATTGAGAATACTTCCGATCCCTGCCCACTACCTCCATTTCCCACCTTAACATGCAATCATATATATAGGAGAAATCCACCCATATCTTCAGTGTCCCTTCCCTTTAGACAGAGAATTACTAAGTATTTAGGGTCACGCTCGTTACAACCACTTCTAACCACATTCTATATAATAAATAAAAAGAAACCCTTTATAATATACATATATTTATATTCAAACACACATACATACAATCCTTATAGTGTTTATTTGCTCCTAAGAGCTGCCCGCCGTTTATCTAGTGAAAGTGACTTGTGTAGTCTGTACAAAGAAAAAATATTTAAACATTGTTACTCTACAGTGAATTATTTAATTTTATCCTTCTTCCCGTGATAATATATCCCCCCTTCCTTTATAAACTCAGTATTAATTTCTTCAATCTTTACACCCTTGTACTTAATACCCCACATCCTATTTATTATTTTTAAATATTAAATCACTTCTTCTAAAACAAAATTATTCCTTTACCCCTTACACACTCTGTAATACTTCGAGCGATTCCAGTTAATCCATATCCTATAGTACTTTGGATACACCCCTCTGGATGCATGTACATATTTCTCATGCCTATTGGTGGAATTTACCAAATTTATCCATTCGGCCACTACCGGGCCTCTGGAGGACAACCATTGGCGGGCGATTATAACTTTGGCAAGTGAGGTCAAGTTTTTAAACAGCTGTTTCATATCTCTCGTTATTCCTGCTTCTTTACATACCCCCAGAATCATATTGAGTTTATTCAAAGCAGCTTTTGGAATCCCAATCTGTTCCAGAATGCTACCAACGCTACCCCAGAAGAGGGGGTGTATTTTAATTAAGTGGTTAACTTTTTGGTTTACTTGAAAAAAAAAATGTTTTGAGCTTTATATGCTAGATAAAAATAATATATATATTTTTTTAAAAGTCACTGCCAGATGGAACATCAGAAATTCCCAGAAATATTGCAACAATAGCAACACTTATTACAATGATTCCAGAACTGATTAAAAACAAGTACAGATATGCCTGGTCTTACTTGAGCTCTGTATTCTGTTATTAGACTCCCTACTATTCAGAGGAGATTGAGATGTCAGGTGACAGAATTTTAAAACAGGAAAGCACAGCATGAAGATGATAACCTTTGTTTAGTGCATGCAGAGGCTTGGTCTCCTAAAAAAAATAGCACAGTAAATGCCATTCAAGACACATGAAAAAAAAAGATGTTACTGTCTAGAAAGAACTTAATATTTCTTACCATCTGGGAACAAAACCAAGTTAAAAGCAATAAGCATGCTACAATCTATAAAGTCCAATCACACAGACATAATACTCACATTCAAATGGTTCTCATGTAGTTTAGATGCATAAAAATAGGATACAATCTGCATGATAACAAATAGAAATCAGAATTTGTAATAAAAACTGTAAGTGCAGTATAACTGTGTGTAGAATTCCGACACTGTAGTTGCTCAAGTCAGATTTAATACAGTATACCTTGTCAAGAATCTATGCACAGATATACAATGTACGCTGATTGTAGAAGTAATAATATCCTAGTTGAATGTCTTTTCCAATTTTCAATGAATTATGTTGCTACAGTTAAGCCACTGATGTTGACATTGGCAGGGGCCCAGCTGGGGGGTGCTGGTATCGGTAAGTACTTACACACTTTTTGATGATGGCTCCAGGGTAAGCTACGTTGGGGGCGATGGTCGGCCATGGTGCACCATGGCCGTCATTAACAAAGCCCTCCCTCATCTGGACATGCTGTACGAGAGAGTGGGTCGAGTGGGTCCTGGACACACGAGCACTAATTGCAGAAAGATGGTATAAAAAACAAGTTTACTAAATATGCATTACTTACTAAGGGGGCAATTCAGTAGGGATCGGAAGGGGCCAAATTTGGCCCTGTTCTGATGGTGGAGGGTCTGCGCATGCTTCTCCCCTAGTACATAGGGGGAGGAGCCTGTTGGAACGCCTTTGGAAAGTATCAGACTCATTGAGGCATTTGTGTGGGTAGGGGCCAGAGCAGGGGAATTCCCAGTGTTTCATGGATGTCCCGATGAAAATACTGGGTATTCCCCTGGGAATGCAGGAGAGCAGACTCCGATGGCAATAAAAGTCAACAATCAATGGTGGTGATCGATGGGGTGCAGGCTTGGCAGTAGGTAAGTGCAATGCAGGTCCAGATTCCCCTTCTGGATAAGGTAAGTTTACATGTTGAAACTCAGCTGTCGATGGTGACCATCAATGGTGAATGTATTAGGAAGTAAAGTACTGATGGGAGCACCAGAGAAAGGGATAACAATGATTGCCTGGGATGCTTGATGGTGAAAAGCAATACAGGAATACCAATGCTGAACAATTGATGATGGAGACACAGGAGGCATACCAATGTAAACAGGAATCAGCAGAGCTTAATGGAGCCAGGCTGTGAAGCAGGATGGAGACTTACACCCACTATATGAACAGTGTAATCACAGGAGTTACACTGGGGAGATTCTGATAGACATCAAAGTACATCAAATCATTGTACATCAGAGTACATCAAATCATTGGCTATTTGACGAGAATTTCCTGAACAGCTTTATAGGGCTCAGTGTGAGATGATTGGAAGCTGCAGAAAGCTTGAAAAAATGCTGCAATTGTTTAATTGGAATCTCACATGTGACACTGTCCAACATGGCTGCACCCCTGCCTCAAACCTGGTGGGAAGGTGAGTGGAGCAGAAAAGCTTGCAGCCTGTAAAAATGGAGGTGCGAGTTGAAGTGGAGAGGTGTGGATGACATCAGCCATGGTGAATTGGACATGCTGTGCTATGGCTGTGACTTAGGGGAGGGGCCCTAAACTGCACACCCTGGACATATGAGGTGCTACCTGCTGAGACCTATAGTGCAGCAAGCAGGAGGAGGAGTTTGCAGGTGCACACTAAATATAAATGCTAGACCTTTTAATATCATTGCTATATTGCATTTCCGAGGTTACTAGCATAATGATGGCCATTATTATGGGCTTGTCCACCGCTTCCAGGTTACCTCAATAGGACAAGTCCCTAACACTACTCTGAGACAGGTCCAGGGCATGGGAACCCCCAGGCCAGCCCAACAGAAACACCCCATGGCATCACATTGGTGTAAAATTAAAGTGATAGTAAAAGGGATAGGGGAAATGATATGTGATAAGACTTACCTAAGTAAGAGGTAATAATAAATGTGAATGGTGCTACATATATACTAAACAAACTAAAGGGGTAATGGAAAGTGTACGATATGATGCCATGGAGCAGACCAGCAACAGCAGCCCAAAGAGCCCTGTGCCCCAAACACAGTCCCACAGACTAACAATCAGCATATATGTATAGTAGGACTTACCCTCATAGTGCCAAGCTGGAGTGTGCAGTCTTGTGTAGGACTCCAAGCTAATTAAAAACCATCTGGGACAGGTGGGAGGGGTGCTAGTTAAGGAGGAAGTCGTCTCTAATTCCTTCCAGTGTGAATGAATACACAATATATAATACATAGGGGAGGAGCCCTAAACTGCACACCCTGGACATATGAGGTGCTACCTGCTGAGACCTATAGTGCAGCAAGCAGGAGGAGGAGTTTGCAGGTGCAGGTGCTATGGCTGTGACACCTGAGTAATCACTGAATGCTGTACACAGCACAGATGACGTCTGACCCAGAGTGCAGCGCCAGTCTGGAAAGGCATACGAGTGGTAAGAAAGAGTCTCTGATTACCCAGATCATGACAATTGGATTCTGAAAGTAAAGGAAATGGGAGCCAGTTAAAGGTGTTTGTAAGAAAAAGGAGGTGGACGTAATACATTGGTGAAGAAAAGGAGCAGGTAGCAGCAATGGGGATAGATTGAAGTGTTGAGAATCGATTGCCAGGGATGTAAGGAGGAAATTATAGTAGATCAGTCTGAAGATGGTCAGAAAGTGGATAAGGGTCTTTGTAGCCTCTTAATATGTATTGCAACAATACCTATAAATATACAGTAGGATGCTTTTTAAATAAAAAAATAAAAACATTGCCAATTGATAACTTCCTTAGGAGTGTAAACAGCTTGCACATAATGATGGTTATGGAAAAGTAGAATAGGGAACGTGCATATATGTGTATAATATAGATATACTGTAGCTCCAAAATTTGGAAAACAAAAGAGACGGGGCTACATGGACCATGCCATTGTAATTTTCTGTTAATATGTATCATCAATACCATGTGGGCAGATGCTCCTGTACAACGCTCAACAAAAATACTTGTATGAAAAGTTATAAAAATGGCTGTAGGCATCCCAGTTCTCCTGCTTGTGCTTCTCATCCATTGATGAAATTAAATTATTTTCTTTGTACATGTTTATTTAATATAGGGATTTAAAGAACATTATTGTCAAAAATCATTATCCATTCCCTTTACTTCCCTAAGAACGAGAAGCTACTAAAAACTTAGACTTACACAACATAGAACAACCTATATGTAACTTTAAAATATGTACATACAGTACAGTACAGTACAGGATCTTGACCACTTCATGAGGAGAAACTTGCCCTCAGATTCGCATAAGAACATTTTGAGTATTTACTAATGCTCTTCTGTCTTTCTAGTGGCTTATAAACTTCCCAGCGGTTCACCATTTCCTGTTGTCAGACTGTATTAATATAACTGATCAATTTGCTTTATGTATCTGTGCGAATGTATTCATTTTTTTTATAACCTCATAGATCATAAAAAAAAGAGTGCACTTGAAAGGCTCTATAATGACTGTTATATAAGCTGACTAATCTCCTTCCAAAAGAAAGTCAATGTTCCTGGATGTACTGTAGTAGGCATTACGAAGATGACACATTTTATTCCTTGAAATGGGAATTTGCTATTCTAAAAATACTTGATTTCATAACAATTGATATTCATGTACAGATGGGGCTGGTTTCATCTTTGCTGGTTTCATCTTTGCAAGGCTGGCGTTTCTAACGCCAGCCCCGCCATCACTCCAGCCCCGCCAGGGGGCGCGCGCGCATGAGACAATCGTGCACCCCCTGGCATCGGATCCTGCCTCCAGTCCCCGCCGCCTCCCCCGCCGTCGCCGCCCATTGTTACATGTACCCCTCGCCGCCCCGAGCGCCCCCTAACCCTGCCCATCTCCCTGAAACGGACATGGACAGGGACACACAGCATCCCCGCCGAGAGACTGGGACGCATGTGTGTGTGAGACGCACGTGCATTCCAGTTCAGTGTAGCCCCTGTCTGCCGGCACTCACCAGCGGGGAGGGTCTGGCGAGCCCCGGCCAAAGATTGCAGGGCTCCATCTGTAGTTTGGGCTCAAATGACGGACAAGCTTAAGGATTGTTTCTACACCACTCCTGGTGCTACAGTGCATCCAGAAAGTATTCACAGCACTTAACCTTTTCAACATTTTATCATGTTACAGCCTTATTTCAGAATGGAATAAATTATTTTTTCCTCAAAATTCTACACACAATACCCCATGATTGCAAAATGAAAAAAAAAGTTTTGCAAAATTATTAAATAAGAAAAAAAAAATCACATGTACAAGTGCATCCTCTTTCCACTGACAATCCTTGAGGTGTTCCTACAGCTTAACTGGACCTGTAGTAAATTCAGTTGATTGGACATGATTTGGAAAGGCACACACCTGTGGTGTATATAAGGTCCCACAATGGACAATGCATGTCAGAGCATAAACCAAGCATGAAGTCACAGGCATTGTCTGTAGACAATCTGTCATAAGGGTACAGAAAATTTCTTCAGTTTTGAAGTTCCCTATGAACCCAGTATGCCCCATCATCTGAACCACTAGGACCATTCCTAGCACTGGCCAGCTGTCTATACTGAGTGATGGGGGGAGAAGGGCCCTAGTGAGCGAGGTGACCAAGAACCCGAGGGTCACTCTGTCAGAATTACAGCATTCCTCTGTCGAGAGAGGAGTACCATCCAGAAAAGCAACTCCGCAGCAATTATTTATTACCAGTTATTTATATAGCGCACACATATTCCGCAGCGCTTTACAATATTTAAACATTCACATCAGTCCCTGCCCCAGTGGAGCTTACAATCTATATTTCCTACCACATGTGCACGCACACACAGGCATTTTTTGGTTAATTTTGTTTGGATCCAATTATCCTACCAGTATATTTTTGGAATGTGGGAGGAAACCGGAGTACCCAGAGGAAACCCACACAAGTAAGGGGAGAATATACAAAGTCCACACAGTAAGGGCCATAGTGGGCAGTAATTCTAACCATTAAACAGTCCATGCTACACAATGAATAATAGGCACATTTAACACAATAAACATTTTTTGCTGCAAATTTATTATAATTTATTTACTACCAGGTAAATAAATGATCTACTGTACAGTATCTTTTTCACAGTTATTGAGCATCTTATCCTTGGTGACTAACAATACAACTCTATCCATATTTACAACATATTCCAATGCATACATACATTTAGTAACTTTTTAATTTGACTATCTGCCAATGCCAATGTTTACAGATTTTCTTTGTGAAGTTATGCAGAGGTAGTAGGAGTTTGCATGCTCCAAATAAAAGTTTTTCCCATAGTGCAGTGGAAACTAACTGTCCCTTACTATACATGTGGGTCTCAGCAGGTCTCTACATCTTCTGCCCACCACGGCTCTGGCTTCAGTGGCTAGTGGCTGCAGCGGCTTGTGCAGCTACTTCTGGACAGCAGTATGGACTTACAGTCTCTGCTTTCTATGTTCACCAACGCATTTCATTCCTTGGGGTATTTAGTAGTGGATATGCATATCGGCGTTCAATATCTATAAAACTAGAGAGAATGAAGAAAGCAGAGACATAAGTACATACAACCGCGACCGAAAGTAGCCGCACAAGCCCCTGAATCTGATAATCACTGAAGCCAGAGCCCTGGCGGGCAGAAGATATGGAGACAAGCCTAGACCCGCATGTATAGTAAGGGACAGCTAATTTCCCCTGCACTACAGCAAAAACTTTTATTTGGAGCATACAAACTCCTACCTCTGCATAACCTCACAATAATAGGTGTAAATATTGGTATTGCAATACTTCATATTTTAGCGCTTTATTATCCATTCTAATAAATATTTTATATCATATTTATAACATTAAATATTTGCTCAGAATTTGATGTACATATTGCTGTAAAGAAACATTTATTAATGTCTACACGAGTTATACTTGAACCATAGTCAAAAATGTGTCATTCTAAAATACTGTAGTTAAAATGGAATAATCAAACAAATAAATAAATGGAAAGATTACAAAAAAAATGTTTTCATTTTTAAATTGATGGTTTAGCTTATTTTTAAATAGAAAAATATGTGGCATTGAGGTTCATTTAGCAGAAGTCAGCACAGAGTTAATGATCCTTGTCCTCTGTTGTGAATGCAGAAGGCTGCTTTTGTACCATTTGTTACTAGCCCCAGGACATTCATTGTGTCTTTTGACAATGGTGAGATATGTGCTGTGTTTAGTGGGCATAGAATTTAGTCACAGTGGTGCCCTATTCTACAAACTATAATAAAAAAAAGTTTTAACACAAGAAGCTTCAGCAAGCTCCTAGGTAGTCGGCTACCTGAGCTGAACTCAAATGACACCTTCTTATCCCTTCTATAAAAAAAAATATATAAAAATGTGTGTATGAGTTGTGTGGTATAGAATACACTATGGGACAAAATTAGGCCTGATCGAAGGACAATTTTGTTCTCAAAATAGGCAAAACCATGTGCACTGCAGGTGGGGCAGATGTAACATGTGCGGAGAGTTAGATTTGGGTGAGTTATTTAGTTTCCGTGCAGGGTAAATACCGGCTGCTTTATTTTTACACTGCAATCTAGATTTCGGTTTGAACACAACTCGCCCAAATCTAAATCTCTCTGCATATTTTGCATCTGACCCACCTGCAGTGCAGCATAGTGTTGCCCCTTTTGAGAACAATTTTGTCCTGTGAACAAGTTTAAAATAAGAACATTAACAATGTTCAACATGCAATGTAGACCATTCAAAAAATACAATTAATTTAAATATTGAAACCAGAATGTTTGAATTGCAAAGAAATGTGGACCGCAAAATGTTAATCTCTGATTTATTTTTCCCAACAGCAGAATAATGTGGGTTAGGTGAAATCAGGAAGATTGTTAGACTCTTTAAGGAGATTGCTACTATTTCAGGGAGTCTCCTTCAGAATGTAAGAGGTTAGACAACTATAGTAATTATCTCTCCAGGGGTCCTGGAAATACTTGGATGGCCCAGAAGACTTCCTGTCTGCAGCTGGCTTCAGCATTGTGTCAAGAGCCCATGCTGAACATAATGTTACCGATTCAATTTTGGTGTCACACCTTGGCATCTAACATCTGGGTGTAGCCAACTACCCCCCCCCCCCCCCTCATTGGACTTTGTACCCCAGAAAACCCCTAATGTAGGGTGTTAATCATAACTTTCAGTATTGATGTTGAGTTTCCTCAGTAGAAAAGAAAACAGTTCACTGTTCAGTGTAAACTCCATAAACCATGGAATTGGCATTTCTATATGGGCCTCTAAGTGCAGTAGTTTGTTAATCTAGAATAAAAATGTTAATAGTTTGAACTCTTTAAAATACCCCAACTAAATATTCATTCAATTTCATATCAACGGAGAATTAATATTTGCAAAAAGGGTAATAGGTAACGTGTATTTGCAGAATGAGTTTTCTCAAACAGAGTGACAAACTAAACAGACGTGAATGGCACACAGTAAGCAACAAGCTAATTAAAAATCCAATGCCTATGGCAAATCTATTTCCAGATCTTGGTAAACAATGACATATAAAAAATAGAAATTCTATCCAGAGGCTAAAAAAAGAAAAAAAATCAATTCAAATACTTAATGTACTGAAAACAGCAAAATGGTTTTCATTGGTAATAAATGATCTGACATTGGTTAATGTATAAAGTATCTCCTTATTTCAAAATATTTCATTTTACTTTAGGTCTACATTAAGTATAGTGAAGCAAATGAATTTCACTCCCAACGCCTTGTGACAATATGTGATCAGGATGCCATATAAAATAGAAAAAAAATACGTAGGCCAAGGGGGGAATTCAGCCGAGGGTGGGAGATTTATAAAACCCAACTACAGGGGTTTGCTTCAATTAGAGGACAGAAAATTAATTCACCAGATCTTTTTCACACGCCTCCACAAAGTCTAAAGATATTATTTTTCTGGAACCCTTGAAGTCCGTCCTCCTCCCCATGCCTCCTTTGAGAACTATGGTAATTATGCAATTGGATGTTTCCAATTAGCTTAAATAGTCTGTAGATACTCACCTTCCAAAGCAATGTCTTCTCCTCCAGCATCAGGATTCAATGGGCGGGATGCTCTAAACCAGAAATGTGGTAACCATTACCTTGGTTTTTACTGCATTTCTGTATTCTCCAACGCCCCCTCCGCCGTGTCAACGCTGCAGAGGGAATCGCCGGCAAAAGCTGGCAATTTCCTGCAGAAGCCTATAGGCTTCTTATCGCAGCGCTGTGTGAGGGATCTGTCATGGATCCCTCCCAGCATGCCCTGCAGACGGCTCCAGCGCTCTGCGCATGCGCAGATGGACTCCCGGGTCTCAGACCCAGCAGTCCAGCACCATGGCCGCATCGCAAGAGCTTTCCCTTGCGTTAATAATAGCATATATTAGAGCAGTGGTTCCCAACCCTGGTCCTCAAGTACCCCCAACAGTGCATGTTTTCCAGGTCACCCGGCAGGTGCACTCATTATTCAGGCACATTTGAAAAGATCCACAGTCCAATTCCCAGGATGGAGCCCAATTGTAATCCAGATTAACCACTGGGGTTCAATGCAAGACAAGAAGTCACTAGAGGTTTCCCAATCTTGGATTGTGACTTTTTGTCTTGCATTGGATCCCAGTGGTTAATCTGGATTACAATTGGACTCCATCCTGGGAATTGGACTGTCCAGAGCAGGTTTTTTCACATTTTTTCTTTTATTTGATTTTTATAATTATGTTATTAATTCATCATTAAATTGTGTTTTATCATTGAATAACATTTGGCACCTTAATATTTACCCAATATGGGAATGTAATTTGGTCAGCGCGGTGTACACCCATTCTTCATTTTTTTTTTTTTTGTATGGGTGTGACAACCCTTTTTCTTGTGCAGTTTGGCAGGATTACCCATTTGTTGCGCCTCGGTTTGGAAACTTCGTTATCATTCATTTTACCCTTTTTACAGTGTTAAAACATGGTTACTGTACATAAGGTGCTAATAACAGTGTAATAACTCTTTATTCGACCCTGTAAATCCCAATTTGAGAAGTTGGTGCATAACATGACTAAAGGATTCCTAACCAATTGATGTTTACAAATATAATTTACAAGCATCACAACCTTATCCCAAAAGGTTATAATGCTTATAAAGACTGTGAGCCTTTGCATTTCAGGCAAGCTCTCAAATCTCCAGGAACCATAAATCGTCACTGCACCTGAGAAATGAATGCCCTGTGTAAAGTTTTTAAATGTACTTACTGTAATAAAGCAGAATATAATATTTTTAGAGTAGTCTCCATATATTTAGTCAAAACTGTGGGGGTTTGTGATTGGTGGAATGTCACTCTCCCATTTGTGTGCAATATCTTGCCGGATCAATTCTAATGTGGATGGTAACAGCTCTGGATACAAATATCTGGTTTTATAAGGTTATGGGGGCAAAAACGGTGGGAAAATAGATTGTAAAGGATATGGGTTACCTGAGTGCAACACAGGATTAATCAAAGATAAAGCCTAATGCCTAGCCCAGTGGTTCCCAAACTGTGTGCCGTGGCTCCCTGGGGTGCCTCAGGGCAATTGCAGGGGTGCCCTGGGTTGGTGGTCCAGGACCAACTAAAATTATTAATGGTTAATTATTTATGAGAAAAAAACAGCGCTGGTGGCTGCCAATCATAAAATATGTACAAACAGAAGCAAATCCTGCCATTTACCACATAACTGACCCTAAGATTCGCATATAAACCCAAACTAATAAAATAAAATTGGCCTAGGGGTGCCGTGAACAAATTCTGATACTCTAGGGGTGCCTTGATTAAAAAAAGATTGGGAACCCCTGGCCTAGCCTGTTATGAACATATAAAAGCCGCTATTGGGTAGGGAAAATTTTCATAAATAGATTGGAAAGAAACTATATCACCACCTGGGTCAAAGATGACAGCTAAAATACCCTTATATTTCCATCTAAAAAAAACACACAATTGTCTAAACCCGGCAAAAAACCTAGGCTGCCCCAGAAGGTGGCGCATTTGGTGATAGTTTGTTTACGTTTCAATCTACGATTGATAGAGCCACACATTGTAAGTGTCTGTGAACAATATATTTGCACATAAATATGTTGGTTATGAGGCACGTGTAGAGTGTAGCAGTGCGGCAGGGGAATAGGGGAGGAACAAAGATTCCTCAAACTGTCTTTGAGTATATGTGTCACTCGCATGTAACCAGTCCAGAATCTATCTGAAGAACACAGAATTCGAGAATGGCAAAAGATGAGGGATACCTACAGTAAACCACATTAAACTTACGAAGGTACAATTTGCTCTTAGCTATACCAGGTTTCTTGTCCTTCCAGAGAAAGCAAAAAAATGCTCTGGAAAGACAATAGATATTGATTTTTCATAGGGAAACAGGAAGAATCTGGATGTAATAAGATATTTTCGGAAAGATAAATGATTTAAGGAATGCAGCTCTTTCCAATAAAGATACCAAGAGAGAGTTTCACGTATCTAATCATTTGAGCATACTTTTAATGGCAGGGCTAAAATTGATGTTGTACATCTGACTAAGATGCCTCAGGATTATAACACCCAGATATTTTATGGCAGAATTAGTAATTATAAAGTTTTGATGTATTAAGCTATACTTAATAGTAATATCTGCAAATGAATCCTATATCCCGTAAAGAACCGAAAACCCGGAATAAATCCAACATGGTAGGAGTAGCACATGAAAGATCAGATGCAAACCACAGCATGTCATCAGCAAAGAGACATAACTTAAGCCTTTGAGTGCCGACATCTCTGTGAGAGATGCGCCACAAAAAAATGCTAAAAATGCCATTGTCGCTCACATTTGTTATATAAATTCAAATAAAAAATGTAGTGTAAAACATGTTTATATTTCCTATATAAGGTAAACATTACCAGTCATTTTGATGAATACAAATGTTTGCTTGGCAATTTTCACACCAACTTTGACAAATTCACTAGTCACTTAAAGGGTTAAGGACCACCGTTCCCAAATCAATACCCTTGATACCTACATTGGTCCTCAAGGCTATGGCTAACAGCTCCAATGCCAATGCAAACAACAGTAGAGACAGGGGACACACCTGGCTCATGCCTCGCTGTATGGAAAAGGGTGTAGAGATGTAGTCACTGGTCGCAACCCGCCTAAAAGGTCCATGGTACAAAGTCCAAAAAGCTCCCATGGCATCATCAAATCCAAATGCAATTACTCAAACAGGTGGTCCCAGGGGGTGAGATCAAATGCTTTCTCTGCATCAAGCGAGTTTATCACATGTTCACCAAAGCCAACCATCTGAGTCAAATGTTGTACAGATACCAGCACTTTTCATACATGAATTAGTGAATGGTGACCAAAAATAAAGCCTGTTTGATCGGATAAAAAAATAGAGGGTAATATAAGTTTTAGATGCTCAACCAGGATCTTAGTAAATAATTTGTAATCAACATTCAAGAGGGAGATAGGTAGATATGATTCTGGGTCTTAACGGTTGAAATAAATGGGAAGCGGAATCCCAGACAAAATAGCATTAAAGACAGCACGCAATGTATCCCCAGCCAAAATCTTATAAAATTCCCCAGATAGTTCATCAGAACTTTCTCAGTAGATTTAGGCTCAGTAAGTGATTCAACCGACTCTTCAGTGATCGTAGGGACACTGAATTGAATTCCAAAAAGCTAGTTTCTGAGATTCATCGATCACATCTTGTGAATAAAGTTTAGCATAGAAATCTCTAAAAGTCTTAATTATATCTTGTCCTTTATTAATTTTATCCCCAGAGGATATTTCTCAATATGGTAACATTGGCGGAAGGGCGTGTCCCCAGCAGCAAATTAGACAAAATTATGAGAGAGTAATTAATACATTGATTGGCTTGAGATTCTAAAAGTGCATCAATATGGGCCTTTCTTTGTAAATATGTTGCCTTAGTACTTGGATTAGGAAGCTGCTTAAATGAAGCAAATGTGACAGTTAAAGTTGATTGGGCCTGCAGATATAAAGCTGATTTTCTCCCTTTTAACTTCTCCAAAGTAAAATATTCTCTCACCCCTTATAATAGATTTTGCAACATGCCAAAAAAGCATAGGGCGGGGTGTATGGGAAGCTTTATTGTGCATCCATTTTGCCTCCAAAGCATTAAAAAAAGTGATGGAGTAGAACAAGTGAGAGGGGAAATGCCACTGGCCCACATCTACTGAAAGTGCAATAGTACAGAATGAATGCATGATCTGAAATACAGATAGAATTTATACCTGAGTCTATAAGCTTTGCAAATAGCATGGGGGATGGTAGGAGATAATGAATTCTTCAAAGGGAGCCATGGGCTGCCAACAGGCATGCAAAGTCTCTGTCAGCATGATGGAGGGCCTTTCAACAATCGACAAGGTGGAAATGGTCTATAAAATATTTAATACCAATAGAAGGTTGCGGTGGCAAATACTTAGGACAAATTGATCTGTCCATGGCGGGTAATGCTACCATATTGAAGTCACCTCCCACAAATAATTGAGAATGCATTCTATATAACGATATAATTTGGAAAGTAATAGCTAAAAGAATCTCTTTGAATATATAGGGAGCCAGACAAGGGTAGCTACATGTCTAGCTTTTGAATTAAACGAGGCATAAGCAACAACAACAAACCCCATAGTACCCAATTTAGCATGTTCAGCATCTCTGAGGTAGCATCTCCTGTAGCAAGACAACATCAACCCGTGACTTCTTTAAATAGAGAAAAAGTTTCTTTTTACACCTCCCACATCCACGAACAGACTTTTACATCAGACATAACACTATATTTAACATATATTGCACATTAGTATCATAGCAAGACCCAGAATACATAACAACAGAAAACAAAACCTCACCTCACCCAAAAGAAAAATAAAAAACTGTAAAGAAAGCAGAAGTAGAAGTCTTCTCCAGCAGATTCTGCAAACAATAGAAGTACTGTATACTTAAGACTCTAGTACGATCTAGTAATTGAACAAAAATATGCCTCCCAGAGAACAGGGACAGCACCACTAATAGTGCTGTTGGAAGTTG
Organism: Crinia signifera; assembly: GCF_055691185.1. NCBI lineage: Eukaryota > Metazoa > Chordata > Amphibia > Anura > Myobatrachidae > Crinia > Crinia signifera. The sequence continues at coordinate 78,493,943 of NC_139222.1, forward strand.
AAATTATACTTCAATGCTAACATCAATCAGACAGTATCAGGGAGATTAAGTACATTTTAACAGAAATAACCAATAAAATTGGAGATCACACCACAAAAACACCAAACAATTTAAGAGATTAGGGATTGAGATAGAAACATAGAAACATAGAATTTGACGGCAGATAAGAACCACTTGGCCCATCTAGTCTGCCCCTTTTTTTAAACATGTTACCTCAAACCATATTTGATCCTTATTTTTTTGTAAGGATATCAATATGCTTATCCCAAGCATGTTTAAATTGTACTACTGTATTTGCGTCTACCACCTCTGTTGGGAGGCTATTCCACTTATCTACTACTCTTTCTGTGAAAAAATTCTTCCTCACATTTCCCCTGAATCTTCCTCCCTCTAGTTTCAGTGCATGTCCTCGTGTTCTGTTGCTCCTCTTCCTGTGAAGAATGTCTCCCACCTGTACCTTGTTAAAGCCCTTGATATGAGATGAGGAGGTTTGTAATGGATAAAGAATATCATCAGCAAATACAGTTATTTTGTTCTTGACAGAGCCCAAGTAACCCCCAGAGACATCCAGGTTCATTTGTATATTAGAGGCCAGAGGTTAGATGAAAATATAGAGATGACTAGGTGCACTCCTGCCTGTTACCATTTTGAATCAAAAAGGGTTGAGAAGCTTGTTCATTGGCTAGAAAGGATGCTGATAAATTATGGTAGAGTAACTCATTAACTCTCAAAAAGCAGACGTATAATTGGGTAACATGCCATAAATATCCAGGAAATTCTTTCAAATGTTTTTCAGCAATCACCATTACCAGAGAGGGAATGGTCCCATTTAATGAACTTGTAACTTACTGTATATTACAATATATATATAATAAAGGATAAGATAGGCAGATCTCCCAATATTTTCCAGAGCCCGATGATCTGGAAAAAATCACATGTGTTTAGGGTGTACGAAGGATAAAATTATTCGTACTAGCCTATTAGCAAGAGTTTTGTAAATAATTTGAAATCCATATTTAGTTAACAGATGGGGCATTAAATTCCTCAATTTTTGGGATCTTTACTAAGGAATGGCCATTGTTTTTTTTTACAGCACGATGGCTGTAAAAAAAGAACTTACTGTAGGTGATAATAGCATTGGAAAGTTCTTGTAGAATGGGATAATAAATAGAGATGTGCAGGCTCTGATTTACTCTGATTTGAAATCAGGATCTTATTTGCTATCAACTTTCAACAACTGTCATGTGATTTGGGATAGCCAATAAGATCCTGCTTTGAAATCAGAGTAAATTAGAGTAAATCAGAACCTGCACATCTCTAATAATAAATGGCTGCAACAACACGAGTAGAAAACAACCCCAGTAAGTTGAGTAAAATGCTGAACTGAGTGCATGTGTTTTGGCAGCAGAGAGAGTAGGTACAGTATGTGACAGGAAGAAAAACATTCCGCTATTTATTGGCAAGGGAGGAAATAGAAGAGTTAAAGGGAAGATTTAAACTTTTTGACATAACTCCTGAAATACGATTTAACCCTTACTTCAATTGGTTTGGGCAATCTTAGAGTGCATGTACAGATGGAGCCAATGTCATTCAGCAGGGGTCTAGTGGTCGGATCACCAACCGCCAGCCCCCACCATCCGCTGGAAGGGGATGTGCGCGCACTAGACGTTAGTGCTGCCCCTTCCAACGGAAGTCGCAGTTGCTGTCCACCGGTCACCGCCTCCTCCCTGCACCCCCCCAACCCTGCCCATATCCCTGAAGCGGAGACAATCAGGGTTCGCGTTGCCCGCCACCTGAAAACTGGAACACGTGTGCATGTGAGGCGTTCACGCATCCCAGTCAGATGGAGTGCCTCTCTGCCGGCGCTTGCTAGTGGGGGCATTTTTGCAAGCCCCGGCGCTGTCTGAAAAGGCGCTCCATCCATATCTGTACCACCTGTATCATTGTTAAGGGAAGCATAATTTAGAAGCCAGGAGGGCGTCCACCCTATTTCCATTGCCATTATAAAAATGTAGATAATTTAGAATTTCATAGCTTTATGCTAATACTTAGTTAAGTAATTAGGGAAACTATTTGTTGTATATCGAACAATTGGGGTGGCAATGCTATTGAATGTATAGTACCCAAAGGGGGGGAATTACTAAGATGAGTATTCTACTTCACATATGATGTTGCTATGGGCAACCAATCATAATCTATAGCATCTATGCCCATAGCAACATCACATGTGAAGTAGAATACACATCTTAGTAAATTTCACAGAGCAAACATTAGTGTACTTATTTTGTGAAGCAGTAGGACATAGCAGGCCAGTATGAAAAAGACCCCATCAAAACTATAATTAATAAACTATGGTTATGATCGATTTTTTATCACTGATATAGGCAGTGTTAAACTGGATACACTCTATAAGATTATTTTTCCAATCTGACCTGGAATTAAATTCTGGTAATTTCTGGGAACAACTGACAATTGACCGTTTGCTCTCAAGTATGGGAAAACAGACAAAAAGGTAATTTGAATTGGTTAAATCCTTTTGATTTAACCAATATATGCAAATTACTGTTTTGTAGAATTTTCCAGCTTTTGGGAGCAAATGGTTGATTCAATTTTGTACTTGGAGTGGGGAAGGTGGGTTGACATTTTGTTAATTTATCATACTCTATTTATAGAGAATCATTTCAAGAAGGGGTGTAGCCAGAGCTTGTCCAAATGCTTCTAGAACAGTGGTTCTCAAACTTTTGCTGGCCATACACGCTGCTATGAGGGCGTGCTTTCCGTGCTTAACTAGCACGGATCACATTGCATTGCATTGCCTGTGCATGCGTTGTGCTTGCAATGCGATGCAATGTGATGAAAACTAAGTACAAAAAGTATGTGCAAGCACATACTTTTTGTACTGTGCGGTGAGGTGCCGCGGGAGAACGCACCTCAAAGTACAGAACGCACAGCCCGCATCGCAGCATGTATGGGCTGCTTAAGTGCTCAGGATACCACACAGTTTTTGTTTTTCAGGTCACCCGACAGGTGCACTCATTACTGACTGACACATTTTAAAAGATCCACACGCAGGTGGAACGAATTATTTCACTTGATTCTGGGAGGAGACCTGCAAAACATTTACCGTGTGAGACCAACTTTGAGAACCTGTGTTTTAGAAAGACAGCTCTCTGCATCAGTTTTTAATTTTCTCTCTGGTAATACTGCCTTTGATTATTTTATGAAACATTGTAGTGCCCTAGTTCAAATTGTAGAGCTGCCAGTACACATTATGCAACACATCATTCACATTATAGCATACCGTTCCCCCAGTTCATATATGACACATTAAAGTGCCCAAAATTTGTATAATTATGCACTATACAGCCTCCACTTCATACTGTGCCACATTACAGTGCCCTAATTAACATTGTGTAACATTATAATGAGCTTCATTTAATTTTATACCACATTACAGTGAGCCTATTCAGAGTTCCCTAAAAGTTTTTGCATTTAAGAGCCCCTATGTACGGTGTCTAGCTTTGATGAAACATGTACAGGTATATACCAAATGTGTCATGGCAGGGAAAGTGGGACCCTCTTAGTCTTGCCATTATAGCTGCTGCACCCCCTGCAAATATAGTAGCTATAACCTAATTCAAGCAAGAATATGCTTGTTCTCTAACCTAATAGTTGCAAGATAAAAGATAAATACATAGGGGGATATTCAACCCCCACCGCTATTTCCTTCAGGGAAATAGCCGCAGGCGAGGCAGATCGACAGAATGGGCCCGACTTTGAAAGCTGTCGGGCATGTTTTGTCATTAACGGCCGTAAATTGTTGCGATCACGACCAAATCTCGACAATCCATGGCCGTTTATGCGGATACACAACTTTTTAGGTGATCGCCAAGCGGGACATTGAATCCTGCCTGGCGATATGCTTTCAAGCGAAAACGAAGACGGGCCAGGGTCATGTCTGTCGGGACGGATCGACAGTCATGACCCGGGATTGCCTACTCCCCATAACCTCATAAAGAAGTAACATTAACACATTTTTGATTGTTGATCACACATGTGTATCATTCATTTTTTATCATATCTAACATTCACGTTATCGTCTACTGTAGTATGATGTTGCGATTTCATAAAACATCCATCAAAATGTTACTTATTATAGACTCATTAGTATGTCTGTTTGTAAAGAATTGAACTCACCAAAACTCATTAGCAAACAACTATAGAGAACAGTATTCAGAATCTATCACCTGCAGTAATGGCATAACATGATGTATAGTTTAATGTTTGATACTCTATCTGAGTTAGTGCTCACTATGGCAACCTGTTTAGAACAAAGAAGAATATGAAACAATATGTACTGTGAATATAATTAGCATTTTCCCTTATGTTCCAATGCTGTACACAATTATATGGCCTATGGCTCTGAGTCATGTTTGTAAGTAAAGTTAAAAAAGCGCAAGTAACTTTGTGTCTGTAAGAAACCATGTTGTCATGCAAGGGGAGCGAATACAGTTATATTTTTTCGTGTAGGGTAAGTATTTTGATGGCTGGTAACTAGTATTTATAAAACAGTGAATGCTGCTCAATCACATTAGTAATGCCCCTCACGTCCTGAACAGGAGGTGTTTTTTCTCAGGCCAAAGTGGACAAGTGTGATTGGCCCTGGAGATCTGAAGGGCCCTAGAGGCTTTTGGTTGTTTCGGCAGTTATTTGCGCTACCTGTACTAACTGAGACCTCCGCAGCCATCCATTCGGCCATCTACTGTGTGTGGCTGACTGTGTGTGCCTGTGGCCGCTCTGACTCGGCTGTCTGTACTTTGCATCCACCGTGAACCCCTGTATTTACTGCACATGCGGGGTGACCAGGTGAAGGTCATCTGTTCCACATGCTGCCAGGCTACCATGGCTGCTTGGCATTCTTTTTTGCAACAGGCAGCAGCCACAGCAGGAGAAGTATAGAGAAGTCAGCTTGAATGGATCTGGAGCAGCCGAGCCCGAGCCAAAGGTATGTGTGAAGCAAGATAAGGGGAGGTGCAAACATTTTAAACTTGAGGAGCTCTGTCATTATTGTCAGAAACACACAAGAGGGTTGCGTGAGTTTGGGATTAGATAGGGGGCATAAGTTTTCTGTTGCCGTCCCTGGTTGTTTTACACTACAAAGACACACAAAACACACCAAAGGGCTTTAGCAAAAAATATTATAAAACCCACATGGTGGCAGGTAAATGAGAGATCTCAGATACATATATTTACAAATATATGGCAAGCCTCCAGGTCACTTCATGGCTACTCTGATTCAACAGTACCCGCTCTGGGACATTTAATTGTCTACTGTAAGGCTACATGAAAATACTGTGCAATATATATCTAAATTGAAAGCCAGCTTAGCAGTGCTCACCCCTGGATCCTCCTTGTGGCACTACGGTGAGCAGCAGGTCTGAAAGCTGCTTAATAAATTTAGTTATGCCCCTCAGTTGCTTTAAGTTATAGCTTGTTCTAGACTAGAAAAAATACACAAAACATGGTTTCGTCCATTCTGGGGACAAAATGGTGCATGGCCTACATCACAAAACGTACCAGGAAAGACTAAAAGATCTTAATATGTATACTTTAGAGCAGAGAAGGGAAAGGGGGGACATGATAGAAACTTTCAAATATATCAAGGGTTTTAACAAGGTACAGGTGGGAGACATTCTTCACAGGAAGAGGAGCAACAGAACACGAGGACATGCACTGAAACTAGAGGGAGGAAGATTCAGGGGAAATATGAGGAATAATTTTTTCACAGAAAGAGTAGTAGATAAGTGGAATAGCCTACCATCAGAGGTGGTAGACGCAAATACAGTAGTACAATTTAAACATGCTTGGGATAAGCATATTGATATCCTTACAAAAAAATAAGGATCAAATATGGTTTGAGGTAACATGTTTAAAAAAAGGGCAGACTAGATGGGCCAAGTGGTTCTTATCTGCCGTCAAATTCTATGTAAAATTGTCCTGCTAACATTCCTGAATTTGGTCCATTGCCATGTACTGTACACAGTATTGCAGTTTATTCATAGTTGAACATAAGCAGAGGATCATATGAATTAATATTCTGTATTGGTGAAAATGCTTGATGATATGAACATATATGTAATAACATTCAATTAGAAAATGATTACATTTACAAATTACATGGTAATTGTCTATCTAGGTCACTTGGTTTCACTGAAGAAAACTTGATAAATAACAATAATTCCATTTAAAAATTAAGTTTAAAAAAATGTTGAACTAATAGTATTGATTTTTTACAAAAAAATCTATTTTAAGGTACACAGGCATGTTTTAATGGAATTGGTCATTATTAAGTCTTACTAGAAAAAAAAAGTTATAGCAATTTATGTTAAATAGCAGTGCTTTATATTAGTAAGACAGGGGTTCCCAATCTTTTTTTAATCACGGCACCCTAGAGTATAAGAATTTTTTTCGCGGCACCCCTAGGCCAAATTTATTTTAATTAGATTGGATTTATATGCTATTCTTAGGGTCAGTTATGTGGAAAAGGGCAGGAATTGCTTCTGTTTGTACACATTTTATGATGATCAGTGGTTTTGCTTATAAATAATTAACCATTAATAATTTTAGTTGGTCCTGGACTACCAACCCAGGGCACCCCTGCATGTGTCCCGAGGCACCCCAGGGAGCCACGGCGCACAGTTTGGGAACCACTGTAGTAAGAGGTTAAATGTATCACTTTTATGCTGTTGACTTTAACAGATTTTATTTTTGAATGTTTATTTGCAAAGAAAAGATCGAGTTTGCAAAACATTCTATTCAATGTTTTTCTTTTTTTCTGACTTTCGGAAACATTCTAAAAGCTAGAGAAGACGTGTATCGGCCAATCCACATATTTTCCCACGGAAACTGACACAAATTCGCAAATATCATTACTGCAAATGCATTGAATCGGTCTTGGCTGAGATTTCCGAATATTGGAAATATTGTCCAGCATTTAATACACCCCTTAGCCATGTTTTCTCAACATTTTGTTATTTGCATTTTTAGCTCATGACTGCGATGTAACGAAAATTGGGATTTAAAAAAAGTACAAAGTTTCAAAGATAGAATGTGCTCAATGATAACAAAGAGTACTTGTTGAAACATAAAAAGCTTTATTGTATGGTAAAAAAAAATACAAACAGTAGAGTAGAAGGTCAGGAAAGGGAATGACTCAGTCTTTATAGGAAATATCATCAGAGGTTATTGATATCAAGCAAAGGACCAGCACTTAGCATGAACAACTGCCTGTTATATTGCTCACCATTAAAAGTATAAAAATATAAATAATTTCTATTTACTGCTATTGATGGATATGAACAGTCAGCCAATATCTTACATGCTTTTAAAATCAAATATACATTTTACTGAAAGGGCCAAAAGTTTGTCTTGGAGCTCCCTGAGCTATTTCATTATTTATGAGAAGTGTGTATACACAAGATGAGTTAGGTCATAAAGACTGGGTGATAATGAGATGCTGCGGAATGACTTGTGAAATATTAACAAGCCACTCAAAGGCATAGGTCATGCTGGGACCTATCCGTATGCCAATAAATAACAAAAGCTCTGATTTGGAGTGTTTATTTGATATAATGGCACTGTGGCGAATGCCAGTTGTATTTCATGTAGCAATTGAAAATGAGTGAAATACAAGAAAAAGGTTCTTTAAAATGAGAGCTGATATGCACTAGAAAGCAAGGCAAGCCCAATTATAAATAATATAGTCGGTTTCTTTCAAAAGGCAGATGCCTATTGATTTTTAAAGATGCCATCATTCATACAGAAAAATGTTGCAGATAACAGGTCATCCACATATCCCAATGCAAGAGAGAGAGGAAACAGCTTCAGATGAGCCATAAACTACACTGATGTTAAAAAAAATAAAAAAAATACTTGTGTTGAGAAGTGTTGTATTTCTCTGCATGTTGATCCTGCAACGTACTTACTAGAGCATGACATTTACTAGACATTATTATTATCAGGATATCCCTGTTGCATTTGCTTTGTATAGAAAACAATGGGTCAGTGGCTAGATGTTGCTACATACAGCAGTTGAAACGGTGCAACATTATAACTATATTATAAAGTAATTGTTTAATATTTTGCACAACATTGCAGGGTGTGGGTCATTAGGCTGACCGTGTCTAGGTCAACAGTCAAAAGGTCACCACTATTGGTTGACAGTATTGGTTGACAGTCAAAAGGTTGTCAAATGAAAAAGGTCAACATTCATTAGGTTGACATGGTCAAAGTTTCGACACAATCAAAAAGGTTGACTTTAACTAGGTCAACATGGAAAAAGGTCGACATTAGTATTTCATGTTTTGTATCTTTGCTGGCATAGGTCGACATGGATAATGTATAAGTGTATTGCATCCCCTTGCATGGCATGGTGCCTTGCGGCGCTCTACATGCTTCAGGCCGGTGCCTCACTGCACTTGGCACATTATTGTATGCTCTCTCTATGATAGGCATGTCCAAACTATGGCAATCCAGCTGTTGTGAAACTACACATCCCATCATGCCTTGCCACAGTTTTGCTATTAAGGAATGCTAAATCTATGGCAAGGCATGCTGGGATGTGTAGTTTCACAACAGCTGGAGGGCCAGAGTTTGGATGTGTGGTTTAAAAAAAACTGAAAAATTCATGGCAACCAATATTCATGTCATTCTTTTGCGTGTGTTGGTCTTTTGACCAGGTCCTATAATTCATGTTGATTTTTTTCATGTGTCGACCAATAGGGATCAACTATTTGACTGCCGACCTAGATACTGTCGACCTAATGACCGCTTACCAACATAGCATACCTTCGAACTTTTAAAGCAAATATATCGGGACCTTTGCGCGTTCCCGAAAAGGCTTGAGGCTTCTGGGGAAAGGGCATGGCCTCACAGAAATAACATGACCACATGCCATGCCCCCATTTCCCGTGACTATTGGGGGCATGGCCAGGGCTCTGTGAGCTGCTGGTTATGCCCCCTCTCCCTCTTTCACCTGTGAATAGATGCTGTGTGCATGTGCACAGCATTGATTTACTGCTGCTCTGCTAAGCAGACACTGCTGCCCATGGGTGGACACTCACAAAACAAACATATCTGTCCTGTGAAATTCAAGGGTATGCACATAGTCATTCCAATGCTATTGTTCTAAAGGGGTCTTCAGTATGTACAAAGCATTGAAGAGAGATAAAGTGGTGAGAGAGAGATGAGTACCAACCAGCGTGAAAGACATGGAAGAGGACTTAAGGGTTCAGATGATGAGGGACCTGTGAAACAGCATAAAGAGAACACTTTCTCTGCATACAAATGTAGCGCCCCTCATGCTGGCGATAGAATTGCCAGCCCCCGCCAGCCATAGGAAGGGGGTGCGCATGCACAAAATGCTTGCATGCCCAATTCCGACAGAGCAACCAGCCGGTCCCTGATGCCTCGTCGTCGGGCCCCACCAAGTGCCCCCAACTCCACGCATCCCCGCAACCCTGCCCGTCTCCCTGAAGCGGAGACGGGCAGGGTCCCGCCGCCCAGCCGCTGACTGACTGACTGGGATGCTCACGCGTCCCAGTCTAATGGAGTCCCTCTCCGCCATCTGGGACCTTCTGGCGAGCGTCGGCAATGAAAGAGAGTGACTCCATCTGTATTTGACAATAATATCCTTCTTATTCAACACATGTTTAGTAAAATATTTTTGTTTGGGACACACAAAACAAAAGTTTAGAGAGAGATTTAATATAATTAACAAGAACAGCATCAGTGTGCCCTTCTGTAAAGTTGGTTTTTAAGACAGTGTAATTGTCACTGCTAGACCTAATTCAAAGTCACATCCTGGTCACATTGCATGCTCAGGAATAAATGAGAATCTATTCTTCACCTTTAAAAAAAAAAAAAACTGGCTACATTTATACAACAACATTACCCAATATGTCACTTCGGACATATTATTAAAAAAAAAAAAAACAATAGGTCCAAAATCCAGCAAGTTTTAAATATTTGGTGCCTCGCCCTGTGCCCACCGCAAACCCCACCCATGAAAGATTCTATGGAGTATTTAAGATCATACTTTATTCTCCCTCAAATTATTAACGGATTGGAGGATCATTTGCTGCTATTTGCATCATGTATCTTCTGGTGGGGTCGGGGATGGTCGCACGCATGTCAGCTCCCAGCTCCCAATCCCAGGGCTCCCATCCCCGGCCCTCCTGGAGAGGTGGAGACCCGGAACCATGCAGGGGTGAGAGGAGTCGAAGAATGAGGAGCGGTGGCGGAGGATGGAGGATCTGAAATGGAGGCTGAGGACCCCCCTCCTGGAGACGGAGCACTCCATCACCACGTGGAGGAGAGGAGATGGAAAAAGCAGATGACTCCCATTAACTGACTACCTGCGCCGTACAGTGGGACTCTGTACCCCAGACCTCCATGCCACAACACCACTGCACGTGAACCCAGGTGGGTACGGAGGAAGCAGGCGGCCCCCGATGCTCCAGCCAGGGCCATGACACACTCTCATCCCCCCTACAGTCTAAGGCTCCATCCTGTAGTGTGTTGTAGAGGAGATGGCCTGTTGAGCCCTTCCTTCTGCTGCAGCAAGACCAAGATGTGCCACAAATGGCTGCCTAGGAACTGTGCCACTCAGCCATATGTACCCATGTGTCTCCCTGTGTGATAACTGTACTGTCTCAGCTTGTATTGTTACCTGCCTGGCTGCTGCAACGTCCAGTGGCGCCACTGAATTGGCTGCCTAGGCACTTTACAGCTCAGTGGGTACGTGTTCCCTGTGTGTTAATTGTACTGTCTCTACCGGCTGTTGCACAGCAATCAAAATCAAATTCCTAGTGTACACAAGTATACCTGGCCAATAAAGCGGATTCTGATACCATGATGAATTTTTCAAGCGATCATGAATTTTTTCAAAAAAGTTGATAGGGTGGCTATATAGGTTTTCTACATATGAAAAAATTATGTACTTTGATTTATTTATCCAAAATAACCCCAAACCAATGCATTCTAAATAGATAATGTAATTTATCCTTGAAAAGCGATAGTGGGAGTGGAAGAGTTTGTAACCAAGGCCCTTATTCTGATCGGTGCGGCCCGATCAGAAATATGCAGCCAGGACCGTGCAGGCGAATCCCCGCCTTCCATACGGATCGCCACCTCCGTCCGTACGCGGATATGTGGCGGTCCGCATGAAAGTGGACGGGGATACGCCTCCTCCATCTTGGGAGCAGCCCCTGCATTCGATGGTCGCCGAACATCGAATGCAGGGCCGCACGCTCCACCAGGTCCCGCCACCCAAGACCACACGGACACTTGTCCGTGTGAAATCATGTATGGGGGCGGGCAGCTGACATCCGGCGATGTCAGATGCCCGCCCCCTACACACGCGTCACGGCTTCATTACCATGCATACGCCCCGCGTTTGCATGGGAACGCCCATGAAACGCGGGGCGTATGCATAGGGTAATGAGGCTTAGTAGCCCCTCACGCCCCTCTACGCCCCCTGTGCGGCGTGTAAAGAATATTAAAAAACATATTAAAAAATGGTATGGTTTTTTTTGACATTTTACCCATGAAAATAGTTTTTTGGGAAGTGATTTCCAAATGGCCTTGCTGTCAATAAATCTGGTGAATTGTAGTCTGCCCAAAACACTTGGAAAAGCTGCTATTTAACCAAATCACTTCTTGATAAATGTTGATAGATTTTTATGGCTTCAACTTTAACAAAAGTAAATAATACTGCCAGTTTTTGCAGAAAACAAAATATATTTGCCTACAAAATAATAGCTTTATGTGAGCAGCATTCTTTTCTCTAGGTGGTACCTCAGATTTACTGTCTTTGTAATATTTATAAAAATTACATTTAAATAAATCATATAAAGCCATCAGATTTAAAGTCTTTGAATAGCAGGAATGATCCCAATGGGATTATTTATATACAAGCAGAAAATGTCTAGAAACAATCTTGAATTTATGAACCACTGAATGTTACAATGACAGTTAGAGAAAACTGGGCTACAAATGAACAGGAAAATGTTTCTTTCTGAACTGCTCACAACTAATTTTATGCCATTGTGAAAAGTAGACAACCTACCACATGAAATGATGGTGCTACTGAATTTATCGAAGCCATAATGTAGGATATACAGATGGAGCCCCTGCCATCTTTGGCCAGGACTCGCCAGACCCTCCCCGCTGGCGAGCGCGGGCGGCAGGAGCTTCACTAAACTGGAACGCGCATGCGTCTCACATGCACGCGCGTCCCAGTCTCTCGGCGGGGATGCTGCATGTCCCTGCCCGTCTCCACTTCAGGGAGACGGGCAGGGTTAGGGGGAACTCGGGGTGGCGAGGGCGATGGTCGGCGACAGCGGGGGAGGTGGCGGGGACCGGAGGAAGGCTCCACTGCCCAGGGGGTGCGAGAATGTCTCGTGCGCCCCCTGGCGGGGTTGGCATTAGAAATGCCAGCCCTGCAAAGATGAAGCCAGCCCCATCTATATGTGCATAAGAACTTTCCCTACTGTATCTCTGGACTTATCACTATTGATTATTAAACAACTGCTGAGAGCTACATTATTTCAAAGATGGGACTTTCTCCTTTCAAATGAAGGCTCCCTCTAGATTTTAGTTGGGCGAGTCAGGCACTTTTAGTGCTTCATCCCATACCCTGGCACTAGAAAATAGTGTTATTATAATATAGTATCATACAGTATGTTATTGCATGTGGACACTTTCATTCAACAGACAATAACTAATAAGGAGCCACAACATTTTGTAAGTTGGGATCTTTGTTGCCCCATTGTAGGATATGTATGTATTGTAGGAGTTGTCATTTTTCAATGACCACAATGTTTGAGAAATGTGACCAATCCCTTTCAGATAAAAGTGCAGTTTAATGTATCGGTTTAGGGTGCGGAAGATATAGTGCACCCTGCATGGGGTGTTGCTCTCTGCTGTAGTGCTTCTAGCACAGTGTGGTCTGTATTTTAGCATTGCTATGCAGACCAAACATGTCCCAGAAGCATCACATGTATTTTTTTATTTCATTTTTTATTTTAACTACAACATTATAATTTGTAGTTTTTAGTTTATACTGTATACGCAGGACAAGTGACTTGTGTTCTTAAAGCTGGAAGGGCTAAGTACTGGAGGGATATGGTCACTAGGTCGACAAGCATAAGATCGACATGCAGGAAGGTTGAAATGACTGAAGGTCGACAACCAGGAAGGTCAACATGACTGAAGGTCAACATGGGCTATGTCAACAGGGTTATTAGGTCGACAAAAGCATTAGGTCGACATGGGGAAGGTCAACAGTCAATAGGTCGACATGGGGGTTCTTCACTGTTTTTTGAGCCGACATGTGCCGACAGGCGGTATATCATGCCCTACCATCCACTAGGCCATATTGTGAGAGTAAAATAGTGTGCTGAGCATAGCGAGGCAACATGCCCAGAGAACAGCGATGTATCAGTGTCCATGACAACTGCATCAACATGCGGGGCAAAACCAGTGAAAAATCCCATGTCGACCTTCTCCATGTTGACCTAATGCTTGTGTCAACCTAATGACCCCCTCGACCTTCAGTCATGTTGACCTTCCTGCAGGTCGACCTTCAGTCATGTCAACATTCCTAAATGTCGACCTAGTGGTGTCGACCTAAACTTTGTTGACTTACTTGCTGTCTATCTAATGATCCATACCCATATTGGAGATGTGCATGTGTTTTGGTTTTGGTTCATTAAAACATTAATTTCCAGGGTAAAATGGGGCCCAAAATTACAAGGGAGGGACTTAAATTCAATTCAAACCATGCAAGATTAATTCTTTAAATTCAAGATCCAAACATAGTGGGATGTCCCGAGCTGGGACTCTGTTTAAATATAAACCCAAATACATTATAAACTAAACTGGGACTTAGAATCCCAAAGTCCGCATATTTTTGCAAGTATATTACAAATGGGCACTTACCAAAATTATGGAATTTCTTTATAATAGTTTTACACATTTTATACTATATAGTTCAAAGATTTATAGCTTTGCTTTTGCAGTTTAAAATTTCATGATCCAAAACTCTGTGGAAAGAATACAAGTGTGCTTTACATGAATAACACAACCTATTTTTGAGAAATTTGCTCGGTCTTTGAAAAGAGATCAGTATCTGGGTCACAGTCTACTGCTATTTGTCCTTGTATTAGCTCCAGAAATCACACTGAGCTCCGGAAGATTTTGACATGTTTCTACTGGCATCATTTTTATTTGTTGTACATTTATTTTTCTCAAGTTTTAGTCTGATGTTAATGGGAGTTCAATGCATGATGGGGAAGTTTTGATGGTTGAGCAAAGCAAAAGATAAAAAGCAATTTTGCACCTGGACAAACTATGGGCCTTATTCTGGTTCACTCTCAGAGGCAAATTCCTTCTCAGATGGACAAAACCATGTGCAATAAAGGTGGGGCAGATGTAACATGTGCAGAGATAATTAGATTTGGTGGGGTTTTTCTTCAAAGTGAGATCTATATTGCAGTGTAGAAATAAAGCAGTCAGTATTTTCCTGCACAGAAACAAGATAACTCACCCAAATCTAATTCTCTCTGCACATGTTACATCTGCCCCACCTTCAGTGCACATGGTTTTGTCCATTTGAGAAGGAATTTGCCTCTGAGAGAACCAGAATAAGGCCCTATGTTCCAATGCAAGGGGGTGCAAATGCTGTTTTATTGCATGCAGGATAGAAATACTGTATGTTTATGACACTTCAATTTATGTTTGAGTTGGAACAAGCTCCTCCCATATCTAAATCTGCGCCAACTACAGTGTAACACATTCATGCCTACTTCGTTATTCTCTTTTATGGGCATCTCCTCAGAGAGAAAACTCTCAGCTGCACTTCTGTGGGCTGGGAAAGTGCCTGACGTCATCAAGCTCTGCTCCATTACAGTAAATGCTGAGATTTGTGAGTCTACATGAGGGAGGTTAAAATGATGCAATTTGTGTAATGTATGCCCTGCCCCTCCCCATAGAGCCAAAAATTGCCAGTGACAAAGAGGGGGGGGGGGGTATGCAGGAGGCTTGCCCAGCATTCCAGGAAGTCATGGGAGGCACCCAATTTTTGGACCCAATATGTAAAATATTGTTGTATAGAAATGCTTTCAATTATGGTTATGTCAGTCTATGGGATCATCTGCAAAGCACCCCAAAAAATAACTGGAAAACATTAATGAGTTTTGAGCATAAACTCAATATGAAACACACAATGCTTATAGTGTAAAAATTTTATTTTCATTACAGCAAGAGGAAATGAAGAGAGGGGAAAAAACTTTTTACTAATAACGGCCTGGCGCTAATAATGGAATGATTAGTTAATATAGAAACAATTAATCAATTAGTTATTAATACTGTACATATATCATGACAGCTGCGGTTCTCCGATGTATCTACACATACATCTAACAGAACCAAGCTGATTTAGAATGATTTCTCCACCTCTCTGGTGTCTTACATTTGTGAGAGCCCTGTGCGGGAAGCGGGCGGGCAGCTGACATCCGCTGCCTGTCCCCTGCACCCGGTCATCGGGCCATTACCATGGGAATGCCCAGCATTTTCCTGGGATTGCCCCTGAAACACTGGTCGTTCCCATAGCATGACCTCTTGCCGCCACCCCATGCCCCCCACCCGCACTGCTAGGTGAGAACAGGATGGCAAACTAGCATCTGCACATGTATAGAAATGCACCTGCACAGATGCTGAACATCGCTCCCCTGCGCGTAGACGCAGGGGAACATATAAATCAAAATCACCCCTGAAATGTAGCCACTCAGATGGG
Organism: Crinia signifera; assembly: GCF_055691185.1. Classification (NCBI taxonomy): domain Eukaryota; kingdom Metazoa; phylum Chordata; class Amphibia; order Anura; family Myobatrachidae; genus Crinia; species Crinia signifera. The sequence continues at coordinate 78,509,799 of NC_139222.1, forward strand.
TAAATTAACCACAAATAAGTATGTATGAGATTCTGCACTTCCTGATTATAACAAAAGTGTAATGTGGCTGACATATTACAGGACACACCATAAGTTTCTCAAATGCAACCTTAAATCTATTGTTACTAATATATCACAAATAAATATTAATAAACAGAGTTTTCAAACCACATACACATACATATGACAAACAAATATTTTAAATTGTAAAATCAAGTGGCCAAATGTAAAAGAGAATTATTTCCTAATCACTTCATAATACATGTGTAGATCACGGTAAGGGCTCCAAGTGTAAGTATCCTTTGATATTCAGCCCGATTTCATCATTAGTATAAATAGCCTCAATAAGGGGAGTCCACACCAGTGTACAGCAGTAACAATTTAAGTTGTAGCGACACAGTCACTGAAGTGATATTATAATGTATTTTGTTTAAATGTAAGAAGCCGACATATACAGTATACCTGTCCAGTGAGGGGAGAGTTGGTATGGCAAAAGTGCGGGGACTAGATCCCAACGTGGAGGGTTATGCCAGAGTCAGCTTTTTGAGCTGCTTCTGTTAAGAAGCTCTGTCCTGGACCAGACATGAGCACTTGTTACAGGGCAGCAACCACACTGCAGACTGCGGCTGGGAACCGGACCATGGGCATCAAATGGACTCACCTCATATCTAGCAGGCAGTTTGTACAGCCCACAACGTGTAAAGGTCTCACCGAGCTGTAGCTCCTCCTTCTTGTCCCGATAAGACGATTACTGGGTACTGGATGGGAATGGCAGTATTGGCGGCTTGCAGGCGTCGATCGGTGCAAGGATTTTTTGGGGGGATCCACAGCAAGTAGGAATACCTCTGATTTGTTTTGTTAAAAAAGCCCCTGGTGGAGCGAAACACGTTTATTGATATTCATTTGTGATATATTAGCAAAAATAAATTTAAAGTTGCATTTGAGAAACTTCTGGTCTGTCCTGGAATATTTCACCCATGTTACATTTTTGTTATAATCAGGAAGAGCAGAATCTCCTATATACTTATTTTCATTACAGACAACATAAAAAATAAGAAAAGCCTGGTACTGGATCTGGCCTTCTTAACAAAAAGGCCTGTATGTAGGCATTTAGTGGCTAGATGTAAAACCTGGATTTTACATCTAACCCCAATATGTCTACATACAGGTCTTTTATATTTTAAGTCGTCTGTAATTTATTTATTTACAGTTACTTATATAGTGCAGTAGATTCCGTTGCGCTTTACAATTGTAGAGAGTGATAGAACAAACTTGGTAACAAAAGACAGACTTGTAAGTAAGAGGGCCCTGATGCAAGCTTAGCTATGTCTGTAATAAACATACACTGGTCATATTTTACACTATGAGTATTATATGTTTCATATTTACATATCTGAGGAACATTACTGCCTTTACAGCGCTGAGGTCATGGGTTCGATCCCCACCATGTCTCTAACTGTGCGGAATTTGTATATTCTCCCCGTACTTGCGTGGGTTTACTCTGGTTTCCTCCCACAATCCAAAAATATACAGATAGGTTAATTGGCTTCCAACAAAATTAACCCTAGAATGTCTGTGTGTGCGTGTACATGTGGTAGGGAATATAGATTGTAAGCTCCACTGGGGCAGGGACTGATGCGAGTGTTCAAATATTCTCTGTAAAGCGCTGCGTAATATGTATGCGCTACATAAGAAACTTAATAAATAAATAATAAATAAACAAACATAGGAGGAGGAAACAGATTATCTGCTGTGTGACCCCCATTCTATGCAATTGAGCTTGGTCTAATCAAGGCCAAAAAAAGGTACTGAGCTTATAATGCCAACTCAAAAAGACCATCATAGTATCGAAATCTGCACCACGAACTATCCTTTCTATTGTCTTTGAGGTCAACATCTTGGATGATAAGGGAATTTACCAGAAAGGATCTTCATTGGACACTTGAATCCATTCAATTTGAAAATTATATATACTATGATAGGGAGTGCGAGTTCCATCTATTTTGTGTTGCATATAGTTTTGTAGGAGATGAAACTACATGTACCCAGCTGCACCTAAGTGGAGCACATTTACTTTACGGTCATTTTGCATATTCCACTACCATAATAGACAGAGAGGTTTGAGTTTGGATATTGGTTGGAGAGGTTTAAAATCATAGTAGACTGTCACAAAAGATGTTTAATAAATGTAAAAGTATTTCAAGTTGGTTATTTTAGTGTGAGGGTTATGAACAGATATATGGACTATTTTTAGTAGTAGAATGTAACTGGAATTCTCAGAGGGGAATCAGTAATTATAAACTTATGAGAATGTGGCAAACTTTATCTAGCCTCTGGATTTGTTTTTGTTTTATGATAATATTTTACAGGAAATCTGCTTGTTAAAAAAATCTCCTGAGATAAAGGCTTCCCTGGACCAAATCCCAATTAAATAAAATCATATTAATTAACACTCTTTATATGGGAAACAACTGTAAAACAAATGCACTTGGCTCCATCATTAGGCCTATTCTGGCTTAAAATATAGGACAATGAAATGGAAGTCTTGTATCCTGTGAATAAACTGTCAAGTTAACATTTTCAGAATCATTTGTTAGCTGTTGACCTTAGGCAAGGTTTGCAGACTCTATGCGCTTCATAATTATTAATTTAGTGAGTTTTTTCAGTTAGCCATTTAAATATATCACTATCTTTTTTTATATTATTGAGAACAGACATACCAGTTTTCGGAAATGTCCCATGATAACATTATTTAATCTTCAAAATCTTTACATATATTCAGAATTCATAAATATCAGTAAAAAAAAATAGACAAACTACAATATATGACTTGTGCATTGAAACATTTTCATCATTTATAAAGTATGTATCAGAATAATCTTTTATATCAATTTTTTATTGCAAAGTTGGAAGCTCATGAAATGAGGAAATCATAGCATTCATGGAAATGTATGTTACAGTAAATGGCAAACTGTCATTTTAGAATCATCTCACTGCAATTAGAAACTTAATGTTAGAAAACTAGCGCTACCTTGTCACACTGTTCAGCAAGATAGGTTTCTGTTAATTAGTAATATTTTGACAAGATATATTGTTAAAAAAATGACTAATAGGAACATCCATTTTGTGCTTGTTATATGATGTTACCCAACATTTCTCAAATCTAAATTGAAGTAAAGGGAGTAGCTGCATCATAGCTGGCAAGGCAAGACCCTCAGGAGGTGTGGCTTCACTCTCTGAGCAGCACTTTACTAGGGAATTTCCTTTTATTTTCGTGAGCACTTACACTCCGCTCCTACACATTGGGAGGTACAGATGTAGTGCCTCTCATCCTTGCCCGGTGCTCGCCAGATCCCTTTCACTGGTGAGCACCGGCGATAGAGACTGGGACGTGCGTGCATCTCATGCGCACGGGCGTCCCAGTATCACGGCGGCTGGGCAGCGTCTCCCTGCCGGTCTCTGCTTCAGGGAGATGCTGCCCAGTTCGGAGGGGGGTCGGGGCGGCGAGGGGCACGCGAGCGTCTGGAGTGCGTGCGCCCCTGGTGGTAGCCGGCCGCTGGCGGGGGATGGCGGTAAAATCACCATCCCCTGCAAGGATGAGCCCGGCTACATCTGTAGGGTTGTTATTACTATTTTATTATTATTTATATTTACTTAGTATACACTTTTCTATGGTAACTATATGGTTAATGAATCATAACATATTATCTTCTTTGAGAATACATGCTGCAATCAACTCATCCAAAGTATACAAATATTGACAAGAAGACTTATGCCCCCCACTGCAGCTTTAAAACTGTAAATTGCCGATTTTTCAGTGCAAAATACCGTTTAAGGCTGCAGTGGGAAAGTGCCAGAGTTGAAATACCGTTTAAAGTTAAATGGTATTTCAAGCCGTTTTAAAAGCAGACGCTAAAGTAACGTTTTTGAGGCAGTGGGAATGCCTCTTAAACGTTATTTAGTGATAACAACAGGCTACAATTCAGTGATAGGCTGTTGCCTGTGTTCTGACCCTCCCCACAACCAGGAAGTTTGTGGGGAGAAGATTGTAGAAGACTACACACGTTTTTGGAGCATTGCTGGTGATATTTAATTAATCAAACAGCAGAATGTAAGGAGCTGCAAGACCCTCTCACATGCTGAATCAATCAGCATTACAGCAGAAACAATGACAAAATCCACAGAGACATGTGCTCTGCCAGCCATGGTGATTGTAGGGATGGCCATCGACCATCGATGGTTCATGGCCGATGACGAATACTTTAGCCATCGATGGGGGAGAACCAGATGGTTTCCCTCCATCGATGGAACAGCAAAACGATGTTTTGCTTTTTTTTTTTAAGTGCCAGGACATGGAGCATAGCTCCGCCCCCCGACACCCGCGAAGCCCCACCCCCATGTTTTGATTGGCCCACAGGCCAATCAAACAAACATAATGGATGACCATCGATATGTAAAAATATCGATGGTCAACCATAGCATAGTTTAGCACTATCGATGACCAGTTGCAGAATTGCCATCGATGGCAACCATCGATGACAATGGCAACGATGGCTGCACTAATACGTCCTGGCCCCTCCCCCTCCTTTTATACTTTGAAAACATCATAGGTGTGTGCCTTTTTAACCCTGAAAAGCCCATTTAAAATGACAGGCACTCATTTCTGCTGTAAAAACGTTTTGAACAGCTTAAACGTTTTACCTGCAATGGGAATGGTACTTGAATGGTATTTAAAACGGTAATCTGCTGCAGTGGGAATGCTAATACCGTTTTAAATACCATTTAAGATTACCAGTACTTTAAACGGGTCTGCAGTGGGAAAGCAGCATTATTCTCCAAATATCCAAAAATCCAGTAGGTCAGCTTTTGTATTGGAAAATGCAGCAAAATCACTTTTTTTATTACAGTCACTCTAACAGACTGAGTTGAAATGAGAAATACAGTATGTCAGTTTAAGCCCTATGTTAATGCTTTTAATATACTGTAATTCACTGAGCATTTTACCTGTATGATTCAAACAACTATGAAAGAAACACAATTAATGTAAACATGATGTCATACCTTTCTGCAATATTTTAAAGGGTATTTACACTTTAGAAAAACCATCTTCAAGCTAAATTATTAATTTCCATTGTCCAGTGTATACAATCTAGTTATGCAATTTCTTAGCAAATGACCACGTTAGTTAAGAACCTGCTTTTAGCTATCTCACTTCCAATTTGTAAACAAACCTGTTTAAAGAAAACAGCACTCAACACAATTTAACTTATTGTAAATTGATTGCAATGGGCAAGCTTATTTCTGGAGTGTTTACTTGTTTTATCAGCATTATCATATTCTTCACAATAGCTACTGAATGATTTTATTTTTACATTACTGTAGTGTTACTTACACCCCCATTTGAGTACATTTACTAATGATTGCCAAATGCATTACATGAATTACCATATTTTGGTAAAATGTTGTGTTATTTGATCATATACTCAACAAAATACTGTATTACTTTTGTAGGCACCTGAAGAGGGGTTACCTTATGGATGCGGTGGGGGTCGTGCTTCCCTGATCCCACGGGTTTAAGTCTGGAGTCTTCTCGTGATGCAGGAATGGACACAGGACAATCGACAACAGGATTAGGTTGACCTTTTATTCTAAAACCGGTCACTGCGACCGTCAACCTCTTTCACGTAATGACTTAACAATATTTTCCCAACATCACAATACGGTAAAGGCAGTCTACCTTAATCTATGCAAAAACAACATGAATATCCTCAGTATACTTAGACAATAGCAATGTATCCTCAACAGACTATGGGGTCACTCAGTACCTGGCCTATCGCTGTGGCTTGGAGAACCAGCACTAACCTCCGCTGAACGGGTATACTATTACATTCGAGTACAGGGATAGCGCCAGATGTGAGTGAGCCTTACTACACACTGTACATTCACACTTTTATGTCAGCAAATCACCATCAAATAAATGCACAGGCTAATCCTGAATACCTGGGTGCACCCTCTGTTACTTAAGACCGGTCAGTCCTGTTGTAGGGCCTATGCATAGGACTTAAGGTAGTTGATTACTTTCTTGCAGATCCTATAGTGGTGTCGCAATTTGGGGCTTGGCCCACAAGGTGGCGATATTGTTCCACAGGAGGTCTTTCCCACTCACGGATGGGGGTAGTTGGCAATGTGGCAAGGAGGCCCGGGAGCCCTTATAGTCGCTTACGTTTCCTTGCATAAATGAACGTGACAATTGGGGCATCAGTAAGGGTACTTTTCGCACGGCAGCGTGCAAGTTAAAGCAGTTAGAGTCACTCTACAGGTCTCTGGTGGGTGCAGTTAAGTGGCTATGCAGCCGACCAAGTTACACAGGTAATGTTGCAGTGGACAAGTCTCTTCCTTTACGTGTCCCTCTCCTGACAGTATACAGGGGTATCAGCATTACTTGCCCCAGGGGCAGACTTACGTTTAGGGGGGCACTTCCTGTGCTGGGTTGGAGTTACTCACTCCCTCCGACTCCTCTGGGTTAACTGGGTGCAATGCGGTCCTCAAGCATCACACTCCCCGTGGTGCCTCGGCTGTATCTGGCTCCCACAATGGATAATAAGGGCCACAGGCCTCTCTGATGGCCCGGAGCTGCTGGCTGCTGGGAGGAGGTCAGCGGGGGTCACCCAACATGTGCGCCCCATGCCTCCGGCTGTCTGTGGTGAAGGGGGGGGGTTAGCGGGGGTCAGAGACTCTGACTGCCCCGTCTCTCTGATGGGCTGAATGGGGTGGTGTTGTTGGGGGAGGTCAGCGGGGGTCACCGCCGTGCAGCCCGGTTCTCCGTGTCCGGCCGGATAGCGAGGAGGCACCCTGCGTCTCCTCCCTCTCTCTCTCTCCCTCGAGGTCGGCGGGGGTCACCTGACGTATACCGCGTCTCCGGATCTCTTCTCCGGCGGCGGCAGGCACTTCACTCTGCGCCGTCTCCTCCACGCTGCTGCTGGGCTGCCTTTTCGTTCTCCCCCCTCACGCTTCTTCTCACGTGGGTTTTTCGGCACCTCTTCCTCCATCCGCCTCTTCCTCCCTCAGGCTCCAATCAGGTACGTTTCCGGCCTGTCACTCAATGGCCGCCGGACAGACTGTTAACCCTGCGGGCGCTGGTAAAACCCTCCTGGGGGTCATTAACCCGTTCCTTGCTGGGGCTTACATCCGCCCATACTTTTTTGTGGGCGTGTCCTCACGTACACCATTGTGACGTAAGTCCCAAAATCACAAAGTCTCTTCCGCACACAAAAGGTATAACATCACAACAACTGTAAATTAAGAGCGGCATCATAAATAACAGTAGAACATATCTAGATACAATAATGACAGGCCCTTAGGGTTTGGGAATGTATTGTTGGTATCGGGCTGGGAGCGTACGACCGCCTCACCGGTAACGCTGGCGCTTCTTCTGGTGGCGGGGTCACGTAGTCCTCTACAGGTTCTGTGATCAGAACAGCCGGGATGGACGGTATGCTCCACCCTCCGTTCAACAGCAGTTCCCGCGGGCCCCTGGGCATGCTCCCGGTGGCGACGGTAGGGCCCCCCGTCTTTTGAGGATATAACTTAGGCTGGTTGCGATGTACCCAGTGCAGTCGAGTCCCGCCCGGTTCTCCGCTTTGGTGGACTTCGATTGCTGCCGTCGGGCTCTTGGTGACCACGTAGGGCTCGGCCTCCCACTCATGGTGAAATCTACGCCGTGGACGTCTGTTAACGACAGGGGTGAGGTGATTCCACTCCTCTTCAGCGGGCGGCTTCTCTCCTCTATTGGCGGGGACAAGGTTCACTCCTGAGAGTAGATGCCGTGAAACTGGGCTGAGGGAAATCTGTGCCTCCATCTGTCCACTTTGGCACCAACGGGCACGCCTGCGGAAAGGACGCCTGTCGGGGCCCGGCCGGTTTCTTCTCGCTGGCACCCCGCCTGGACCAGTCACATTCACCGCTTTGGCACCCTTTTTCTCCTCCACCACCTCGAACTCCACCGTCTCGCCTTCTCTGAGACTGCACAGAAGTCTCCGCGAGTGGCTCTTCCCTAGGGCTGTCCGATGGACAAAAACGTCATCCCTTGTGTCGTTCCGGTTGATGAAACCATATCCCCTTCGGATGTTAAACCACTTGACCGTCCCTTGGGTACGCGGGGCCAGCACTCTCTTCTCCACTTGGCTCCCCTGGACGCAGATTAGGTGCTGTTGGGTGATCTCCCCAGCCTGGTCTTGGTTCACTTGCTCTTGCTTTAATGCCGCGATCAGCTCTTCAGGGCAATTTCTTAGTATGTTCATCCCCAGGATGATGGGGGCAACCCTTCCTTCCCCACAGGTGATCACTAAATACCCCTGTTTGGGTAAGTGTGTTCGTCCGATCTTCAGGTCGGCTTCCCAGTACCCGTTGCAGTTGACCTCTCGGCCGTTGGCAGCGACCACTTTTACTTCCGTGGGGGGCTGTCTAAATGGTACCTCTTTTCCCCAATACTTTTGGAGAATGGGTAACTGTATCATTGATACTTGTGACCCGGTGTCGATCGTGGCCACTGTCTCTATCCCGTTGATCGCCACTTTGATCCTCGGGCATCGTCCTACGTATTGGGCCCACCATTCCTCCGGGTCTGCGTCTACTCCCGGTGTTCTCCCCGAGGTTCGGCCCTCTCCCTCGGGGCATTGCAGTTTAAATGGTCGGACGAGGGGCAGTTTCTCTCGACGCGCCCGGCCTCCTGACAGTGTCGACAGATGGGCCGGCCTTGATGGTCGAATTGGTCCGAGGCTCGCCTCCTATCTTCTCGTGGTGGGTCCCATCGATTCCGGTTCGACTGCTGTCCTTCTGTCTTCCATCTGGCCTCCCCGCGGTTAGACGCGGTTTGCTGTGTCAGCTGGCGTATGTCTCGCTCCATTGCAGCCATCACGAGGGTCAGGTCTTCCACCTGGCGCTGGAGGGATTGGTCTGAATTTCCCGCTGGCGGTTGGCAACTCTGGATGGTCCGGTCTTTTAATCGGCCGACTTGTTCAGAGCTCGTGGCCACAGATCCTCGATCCCCCGCCATCTCCGGATATTCTGCTTCGGGGTCAGCGTGATTCCCGATGGTCAGGATGGCGGTGTTCTTAAAGTCGGCAAAGGACTTTCCCGGCATCTGCATCTTTAGGATTCGTAGCTGGGTCTTGATGATGGGGTTCGACGCTCCCTCCACGAACTGGAGAGTGAGAGCCTCGTCACTGTTACGAACCTCATCTTTGTCGGCCGCTTGGATGAGCTTCAGGGCCTTCTGTAGGCTAAGGGCGAAGTCCCGGAGGGTTTCGCCTGGTCGCTGTTTCCGACCGTAGAGTTGCATCTTCAACTCTGGGAGGGTGGCGGTCTCGAAGATCGTGGCCAGCCGGTTCAAGATCTGTTCGGTGTCTGTCTTTTGGTCGTCTGCCCACGATTCGACCTCGCTGAGGGCGGAGCCCGTGAGTTGGCCGATGAGGATCTGTACCCTCTGCTCTTCTCTCGGGGTGTAGAGTTGGGCCATGGACTTCATCTGGTTCTTGAAGGCCGTGAATGTGGCGCCCTTGTTGGGGTCCCCACTGTATGTCAGCATCCATGGGGCCCCGAAGTAGTAGGGTAGTGTAATGGGAGCGTGAGGTGCCGTTGCGGGTGCAGGTATTACCACTGGGGCCGCCACCTGTTGATCGCCGCTGGGGGCCACGACGGGTGGTTGTCCACCTCCGACCTGTACTGCGTCCATCCTGGTATCGGATTATACTCCGCGTTGACTAGATCCTGTTCGTGACGCCAGAGAATTGTAGGCACCTGAAGAGGGGTTACCTTATGGATGCGGTGGGGGTCGTGCTTCCCTGATCCCACGGGTTTAAGTCTGGAGTCTTCTCGTGATGCAGGAATGGACACAGGACAATCGACAACAGGATTAGGTTGACCTTTTATTCTAAAACCGGTCACTGCGACCGTCAACCTCTTTCACGTAATGACTTAACAATATTTTCCCAACATCACAATACGGTAAAGGCAGTCTACCTTAATCTATGCAAAAACAACATGAATATCCTCAGTATACTTAGACAATAGCAATGTATCCTCAACAGACTATGGGGTCACTCAGTACCTGGCCTATCGCTGTGGCTTGGAGAACCAGCACTAACCTCCGCTGAACGGGTATACTATTACATTCGAGTACAGGGATAGCGCCAGATGTGAGTGAGCCTTACTACACACTGTACATTCACACTTTTATGTCAGCAAATCACCATCAAATAAATGCACAGGCTAATCCTGAATACCTGGGTGCACCCTCTGTTACTTAAGACCGGTCAGTCCTGTTGTAGGGCCTATGCATAGGACTTAAGGTAGTTGATTACTTTCTTGCAGATCCTATAGTGGTGTCGCAATTTGGGGCTTGGCCCACAAGGTGGCGATATTGTTCCACAGGAGGTCTTTCCCACTCACGGATGGGGGTAGTTGGCAATGTGGCAAGGAGGCCCGGGAGCCCTTATAGTCGCTTACGTTTCCTTGCATAAATGAACGTGACAATTGGGGCATCAGTAAGGGTACTTTTCGCACGGCAGCGTGCAAGTTAAAGCAGTTAGAGTCACTCTACAGGTCTCTGGTGGGTGCAGTTAAGTGGCTATGCAGCCGACCAAGTTACACAGGTAATGTTGCAGTGGACAAGTCTCTTCCTTTACGTGTCCCTCTCCTGACAGTATACAGGGGTATCAGCATTACTTGCCCCAGGGGCAGACTTACGTTTAGGGGGGCACTTCCTGTGCTGGGTTGGAGTTACTCACTCCCTCCGACTCCTCTGGGTTAACTGGGTGCAATGCGGTCCTCAAGCATCACACTCCCCGTGGTGCCTCGGCTGTATCTGGCTCCCACAATGGATAATAAGGGCCACAGGCCTCTCTGATGGCCCGGAGCTGCTGGCTGCTGGGAGGAGGTCAGCGGGGGTCACCCAACATGTGCGCCCCATGCCTCCGGCTGTCTGTGGTGAAGGGGGGGGGTTAGCGGGGGTCAGAGACTCTGACTGCCCCGTCTCTCTGATGGGCTGAATGGGGTGGTGTTGTTGGGGGAGGTCAGCGGGGGTCACCGCCGTGCAGCCCGGTTCTCCGTGTCCGGCCGGATAGCGAGGAGGCACCCTGCGTCTCCTCCCTCTCTCTCTCTCCCTCGAGGTCGGCGGGGGTCACCTGACGTATACCGCGTCTCCGGATCTCTTCTCCGGCGGCGGCAGGCACTTCACTCTGCGCCGTCTCCTCCACGCTGCTGCTGGGCTGCCTTTTCGTTCTCCCCCCTCACGCTTCTTCTCACGTGGGTTTTTCGGCACCTCTTCCTCCATCCGCCTCTTCCTCCCTCAGGCTCCAATCAGGTACGTTTCCGGCCTGTCACTCAATGGCCGCCGGACAGACTGTTAACCCTGCGGGCGCTGGTAAAACCCTCCTGGGGGTCATTAACCCGTTCCTTGCTGGGGCTTACACTTTATTAACCTTATCTTATGAGAAAGACCCTATTATTTATGTCTGTATATTTCTTAAAACTCAGGAGCAGATCTAGCAAAGACAAGAGAGAGAAAGTGGATAGTGATAAAGTACCAATCAAAATCTTTCATTTTTCAAACAAGTTCTGTAAAATAAATTAGGAACTACAGTAAATGGTTAAGACTGTAGCCACCAATCTTTGATAAATCTCCCTAATTGAAACATTATAGCTACCTATAAGTTGATTGGTTGATACTTTCAGAGGCATCGGGAGGAGAGTATCTGGGTGCTTTCCACACCTGGGTATTATTCAAGGAGGGGATTACAGCAAAATGCAGACTACTCTGTAGTAACAGGAGCCAGGTGCTGCAGAGGGACAATCACATGCCGCATTTGGCTCTTGTAACAGAAGAGACAGCACTACATGTATCCCAGTCTCTGAGGCAGCCATGATCTTTTGGGATGCTATGCATGCCTCACAGAGTGACTAAGTCAGGGGGCATCTACAAATCCATGCCCATTCTTAGAAAAGCAATGTCCACCTCCTTGAGAGTGCCATTGAGGCCATGCCATGTAAGGCCACACAACCAGGAGACCGGTGCCAGAATCTAGACAGTGAGAATTCCAACTTCTGGGATGCCATATGTAAGTGTGTTTGAACAAGTTAGTCCGAAAAAGGGAGGGGGTAGGTTTATTCACTAGAGAGGGACTATGTGGAGGGAGGGTTAGGTTGTGGGTGGGGATGTTAAGTTTAGGTGGTAGAGCATGGGGGTTAAAGTTAACCACTAGCAGGGAGGGTTAGGGTCAGATTAACCACTAGCAGGGGAGGGTTAAGATTAGGCCTTGGGGAAGGAGGGTTAGGGGGAGGGACAGGTACTCCTTTCAAGATTCCCTCCTTTGGGATGTTGGCATCAATATCCTGGCCATCTGCTGGCCATCCATACGTATCCCATCACCAGTACCAGTGACACTTCTGGGTACTTTATCTTTCTCTCCTTTACCTATATCCAAGTTTTGATAATATACTGTCAATTATTAAGTAAAGCTTTAATAAATAGGTATAATATAGTGACCACATTATACATTTCATAACACAAGCAATATTATAGGACAACTAAGAAAATAACCATAATGCATAGTAACTCATCTTAATTTGAAAGCGTAAAGTTATCACAGACTTAGTGTTTAATAAAAGAACACAGTAGGAGTATGATGATTGTGCTCATCATAAAACAAACTATGGCAGGGATGTTTAAATACTTAAAGCTTCCTGTTTGAAGAAAGGGATACTGGCTGAAAATGTGACCATGTGTTTAGCTAAAATTGCCCGAGTAAAGAAAGCAGAAGTTGCTTTAATATTGTTCACTCAAAGACAAATAAAATTAACTATCTCTTGTAGAAACCAATGCCACATGTTAAGTATAAGCCTCATAGGATGTACTAATCTATATATAGTAGAACCCTAATTATCTAAATGTTATCTAAATTATCTAAATCTAAATTACTGTATAGACTTTAAATAATAAACATACATTGCTTTTCCCTGGAAATGTGTTCTTCAAATAACATTAAAATAATGAGTGGTATTAATTCTAAACGTTTATCACAACTCATCCATATTGTACAGTTTCTTTGACATTTCAAAATTTCCCGGACTTGTTTCCTATAATCCCTGCTAATAGCCATTACCTCAATAAAGCTGACATGTTTCTGTCAATGCTATTAAAATATATAATGCATTCTCATTTAATACTTTGAAAGTTTTGAGAGATTTAGGAATTATGATAGAAATATGAATAAATCTTTATTTAAACAATAACATTGACACAAGAAAATAAAACCATTAATAAGCTTAACAAAGAACAGAAAACAAATTACATTAGAGTAAAATGTGTATGAAACTTTTATTTCAGAACAAGCCAAATTTATTCTAATTTGCAATTTTAGAATACATCAGATTCTGTTTAAAAATAAAATGGTTCAATTGAGAGATAGAAACAAGCAACTGTATGAATGTAGTTACAGGAACAGAGGGGTAGATTTATTAACAGTGCTTCAGGGTCTTTATGTGTGCAGGTTCGCTTCACCACTTTATCATGGTGAAGTGAATCTGCCTTTCTCCCAAATGTACTATTCTCTGTGTGCACATTGTGGGAGTGCGTTATCCCCTACTACCAGGGATACGCTTCCTCTCATAACGTATGTGCGCTCCCCCCTTCTGTCGAGTACTGCGCATGTGCCGGTTACCTTGCCTGGCGATGTGTACCTGGCGCATGCGCAGATCCATCCCACGGCGGGGACCAGCAGGCGCCGGGGAGGAAACCTGTTTCAGCCGGGGAGAGGACCAATAAAGTTTATTTTAATGAACAAAAAAAACCCTCAGTTTAGACTACTACACAGCACCACAAAAATCCGGCGATATGTACAATCGATAAAAGCAGCAGCGTGTGGCCACAAAGGATGTTCATAAATATGGTATGAGGCCGGCACCCACTTAGGTATATACTTTACCCCTCCTCCCCCATAGCGCCGAACGTTACGCACCAGCATCGCTGGTATCATAGATGAAGTGAAGCTCTATCCCCTGCTTTAGTGCACGGGGATAGTGCATATGCCTCACAGCTCCGCTTCATAAATCTACCTTAAGGTGCATACACACGGGTGCAATTTCAGAACATATCGCTGGGAATATGGTCGCTGGGCGACCATATTGCCAGTGATTTGTGTGTGCTGTCGGCGATGAATCGCCGGGTGCGCGCTCCCGTGTGCAGCCCCTGATGGTCGCTGGTCGCAGGAGCTTGCTCCTGCGATCAGCTATTTCCCTGCCTCTTCCCCCGGCAGAGTCTCCTGATTATCAGCGACCATCTCTGGTCGCTGATGAACAGGAGAGACACTCAGCAATATATTGTGTATGGGGCATAAGAGTTATAGAGGGAATATAGTTGATTTAGATAACGGAAATGGTTTTGTTCTCTTTCTCTGGCATGCCAAAAATGTCACTCACATCTAACTTTGCCCATGTGTAATTATGATATAATCGATCAAACAGCTAGCAGAGCCTCAACATTCAAAGCTTCAAAACTCTGTAGCTCCATATGTATAAAAATAGCTATGCTCTATTTCTAACTTAAGAAAAGGAAATTTGCATATGCATTTCTTAAATTAAGGATATGCCCCGATAAAATGGGTTCTGCATCCATTTCTTTGGTTTGTAGACCCAAATAAGAATGCATAAGCCGTAAAGAATAAAAGCATTACATTCTCCAAAACACTGGAAGCCCGATCCTTAGTCATGTCTTAAATAAGTAATGAGGCATGCCAACTACCACCCCAAACACTGCCAGATATTATCAACCAGGACTCACAGTTGTTGTGGCTCCCCTATTTGAATTTTGGACTGTGCTGCAGCCCATCCTCTGGAGCCACCACTGACTAAGATTGTTTTAACTTAATGAATTGTCAGAATTGCATGTCTAATTGTGTTTTCCACAAATGAGCTTTGATGTAATGGGATGCTCTATTTGGAAGATAATTGTTAAAGGTGTAACACAAGGTGGAATAGTTGCAATATACAGTTATATTTGAGAGGCTTTTGTTATTCTCACTGATTCCTACATTTATTTATCTATTTATAGAGTTCCTGAAGAGGACCCCATCACAAGCAACTTTATTGGAATACTATCATCATGAATACAAAGAATACTGGAATTTTTTTTTTATATTTATTTATTAACAGTTAATTATATAGCGCATACATATTCCGCAGCGCTTTACAGAGAATATTACAATTTACACATCAGTCCCTGCCCCAGTGGAGCTTACACTCTATATTCCCTACCACATGTACATGCACACACACATATTTTAGGGTTAATTTTGTTTGGAGCCAATTCACCTACCAGAATATTTTTGGATTGTGGGAGGAAACTGTAGTACCCGGAGGAAACCCCCCAAGTATGGGGAGAATATACAAACTCTGCACAGTTAGGGCCATGGTAGGGTTCAAATTAATGACCTCGGGGCTGTGAGGCAGTAAAGCAAACCATTACACCATCATTACTGCCCCTATATGCACTTGAGCAGAGGTAAACCAGCTTTCCCCCCATAATTAAACAATGTAAATTCTCTCCAATGGATAGATAAAGGCCTGGCCTCTATAGCCAAGGTATTTGATCCAGGTGGACAAATACTTTCTTTCACTAATCCCTGTACAATTTACCAATGCAACACTTTTATATGTTCTTACAAGCCAGACATTACATTCAATCACTCCCCAACTTAACTGACCGGAAGGCCCTAGGGCAATTTTTCACTTTATAGTGTTAAGCTATTTTCCACTGTTCCATATAAAATTAGTATGTTATATGTTCCATTAATGACCCTGTCCTCATCAACTGTTTAGTAACTGACATTGTCGAAATGGACACATGATGTCCCTATATGATTGTTGACAGACATTTTCTCATTACGACTCCAATCTTAAATATCTACAGTCCATATAGCTTATATATCTCATGCCATAGGCTCGGGTATAAATTTTGTAGAGAGCATATGATTGATTAAATGAACCAATTCATGCAAGAATTTCCTCAATTTACCACATTCCTAAACACAAATACATGTCTTCTTTGGAAACGGGTAATTGTAGCAAATGTAAAATGTCACATGCTATTGTGTTTGGAACGTGATAAATTTAGGAAATTCTGGCATAAAGTGGTTAATTTCTTCAATCATATGCTCTCTACAAATTTTATACCCAAGCCTACTGCATGTCTTTGCAGGAATTTTAAAACCTGGAATTTGGGTCCTGAGAAAAAATATGGGTGGTTATTCTCACTTTTGCCACAAAAAAACCCTTATTCATTGGACTAGTAGATCATCCACTTTCCTATCATTAGTCAAGCAAAAATGTATACAGATACATTACTTTGACTGACATTCTACTATCCCTGATATTAATGAAGGAGTTGAGAAGTTGTAACAACTCCAAAATCATATAATTAAACTATATGAAAACACCAAATTACTTAGGCATGTCTAAAACTCTGATTTATTTTGATAGTGAATTAGATTTATAATTTTGGTCTCCTTTATTTCATGCTATGTGTATTGGCATGACTATTTTCTAAGTAGATTTTGTACCTACAAGACTTTCTTCTTCCTTTCTTTCTTCAACTTTTTCCCCATGTGTTTCCTTATTCCCCACTCCCCTTCCACACTATATTACGTAATATAGCTATGTTTATTATATATGTGTACATTGATTTACCTTTAATGTACGATTAGTTTATTTTTTGGGGGAAAAGGGGGTTTCTAGTAATTTGATTAATCTTAGTACTTATGTGTGATTTTAAAACAATCAATAAACTTATAAAAAAAATGCACTTGAGCAAACAATTTTATGACATGTATACTAACACTGCACTACTGATGTGTTTGAATAACAATATACTTTACTTGAACATTGATATGAACTTTGCTCTTACTGAAATATTGGGTCCGCATGGCTGTGAATTCGCAAAGCGAGTAATTATAGGTACAATGTGCATACAGTTCACTGTATACATGCATGAGGCTGTTTGGAAATCATGCAATTAGTTGTGCTTGCAGGCTGTTTGCAAGGTGATTGAGAGTGAGTGAGCATGTGGGAGAGGAAACTGATTGTTTTTTTGGGAGTGCTAAGAAAAAAGCAGGGCGTGCCTAAAAAAACACGGAGTGTCAGGTTTGTGATGTCAGCTTCAGCCCAGATGACTCCAGCTAAGCGGTGCCTGCGATGACTTGTGTGTCCTATGTAAAAATCAGTTGATGGTGAGCCTGGACATATTTGCACAGGTGCGAGTGGATGTGCACTCGTACAAATCCATTCACACAATAATTTGGGGGCTTAATTTAACTGATCGCTCGCTGCTGCATTGTCCCTCTGTGCTGAGTTAGCAATTTCTCTATTTCCTGTTTCACAAACAGTGACAGACATCTAACTACTTACAATTCTAAAAGGCATATTGATAAATCCTAAAAATATAACCTGAAGGCAGTAGGTTGCGGATGTCTCCATCACGGATATAAACTTAAGTTAGGCTGAAAAAATTACAAACTACAAATTAATTGCAAAGCAATTTTGCCAAAGTTACACATACAATGTTTTTCACTTACTCTGATATTTTTCAGTATCAATGTATTTTATCACAATCAAAGCACCAAAGTCAAAAACAAATAATCCAACATCTCTTAAATTAAATCTGTCAGACTGTATGTGCACCAGTAATACTCCAAAATACAATTTGCAACCTACATCTGTGTTTTAATTTCACTTCTTGTCATTTAATATTTCCTTTATGAGAAGTTACACAATACATAACACTCCCTCAGTATTAGTTTATTTCCCACAAATATCTGTATTTTTGTCAAAGACTCTTTACACTTAAAAAATACTGTATGTGTTAAATGGGGTTGCAGTCCAGACGTCTATATTTACTGCTGTATGTTGACAGACAGGAGAAAGCCGGTGAAGAGATCAGTGTTAAAATGCTACTTGCAGCATGTTAGGAGCATGTTTAAAGTTATAATCCCCTTTTAATATGCTAAAAGTAGCATTCAACTATGTTGGGAATGCCAAATTGAACACATTAAATTAACATAATAATTTTCCTTACAAAATCTAAAAGGCACAGATGTCAACATTCTTAGAGGAGATTTTTAACAAGTTAATGGGCCAGATTCTCTAAGCTTCAAAAGTGATAACATGGAGAGTGATAAACAGCCAGCCAATCAGTTCCTTTCTCCCATTTTTCAGACACAGTCTGTGACATGGCATGTAGGAGCTGATTGGCTGGCTGTTTATCACTCTCCATTTTATCACTTTTGAAGCTTAGAGAATCTGGCCCAATGTCTTTAATCTCACCTTAAAACAAAGGTTATAATTTAATTGTATATATTGCACAAACACTATTTTTAAATAATAATTTAAAGAATGCAACAAAATTCCATGTACTTGTATGGTCGAAAAGTATTACAAAGTAGAGTGGACAGGAAAAGACAACTGCAGTATGTTTTCCTGCAGCAAATTTCAAGAAGCCATCAAAAAAAGCCTGTACTCTACATGATTATAAAACATACAGGGTTGAAGACTCAGTAACATACATTTTCAAATATATGAAAAGCCACCTGCCACATTAAGTAATCTCTACTAATGTGATCTTAACTGTAAAATACATGAGCCCCACACTTAGTCAAACATTCATGCGTTTTTTTTGTGTGCAACTCCAAACTCTTTAAT
This sequence comes from Crinia signifera, assembly GCF_055691185.1. Lineage (NCBI taxonomy): Eukaryota > Metazoa > Chordata > Amphibia > Anura > Myobatrachidae > Crinia > Crinia signifera. The sequence goes on from NC_139222.1 coordinate 78,528,546, forward strand.
CTGTCAATAAAAATGCCAGTACAGTATGCCCGCTAACTACTAAAAAGTTGCCAGGCTAACCAACAGGAGGGGACTGCAGGGACAGGAGTCTCATCCATAAGAAAGGGTTGCCAGCAGTGTGCATATTGTCAGTGAGTAGAAAGACAAGGATTCAAAAGTGATAAAATGGAGCGGGACAACCAACAAATCGTCTCCTGCCTGTCAGTTTTCAAACACAGTCTGTGACATGACTAACAGGTAGGAGCTGATTGGTTGGTTATTTATCACTCTCCATTTTATCGCTTTTGAATCTGATTGCATCTTGCCCAAGGAGAGACAGTGGTGGCGGTATCTCAAATGTGGTGTCATTCGCGAGATACTATTGGCTTGCATCAAGCTCCACATTTAAAATACTGCCACAGCAACACCGGCTACAGGACAGCACCAGATTCCATACACCACCCGGTTCTTGAAAAGACTCACAGCAACACCCACCGCTATCCATGCTGGATATCAGTAACAGGAAGGATGCTGGCGCTCCGGCTGTGTAGATAGGACTGCCCGGCAGCTCACTAATGGAGAATCCCAGTGACAGCAGCTAGAAGACGCTGACTGATCAAGACTGATCAGCTGTTCTTTGGTAGGTAACACAACAATCTTAGTTCAATGGTGCATTTCTTACTGATACTTAGGACCTATAAACTTTTTTTGGTATAATTGCTTTATATTGTGATCTACTTGTGTATGACTGATGTTGTTATTAAACAGGGACAGTCTGGCTAAAATATAATGTATTTTACTAGCAATAACCCCTGGTACTATGTATTTTTATATCTTTATTCATATTCTCTTTTCTTCACAATTTTTTTATTTACAATCAATTTATATTCATATTATCATTTATGTGATTCCATCTTTAAATGAATAATGTGAGTACAATTGCTGTGCCCACTGAAGCTGTGACTGAGGCATTGTAAGGTGACAGTGTGCATTGAATCTGATCTGCATAGGCAGGCATTTTATTATTATATGGATCTGGCTATTTCACTGTATGCCATGGAACAGGATTATGTTTGATGTCCTTCTTGTGGTGCTCATCTTGAAGAGTCTGTCTATTTTGTCAGTCAAAAGGCCATACATTTCTAATGGCAGCCCTGTGAGGACCATACAGGAGCTGGGAGGAAGCCCATATTGGAGGAGGCAGATGTTAGAGGTCCACTGTCTGTGGCATAATGTGTAATGGGCATTACAATGTGTGGCATAATATGCAATGGGCATTACGATGTGAGGCATAATATGCAGGGGTAATTACTTTAAGAAGGAAAAATAAAAAGGCTGAAATATACGGTCGGATCTGTTTTTTTTTCATCTGCGTATGCGTATCTTTCGCAATGCGCATGTGCGGCGACCGCACACCGCTCACGGACGGGTCTCCGTGCAAAAAAAACCTGTCCTAAAGAGCACGTCATTGTGGGCGGCATGTGGGTGTTTTTATGGGAGTGGCCGGAATAATGAGGAAAACTGGGCGTAAACATGTGCGTACACGGGGGTTTGCACACAAAATGTATAGTGCCACAACCACCTCGATCGGCGATCGCACCGTGCATTTTGGCCCAAAAACAGGCGGACGCCAAAGAGTGCTCCTGACCACCCCTAGAGGTACTGCATGAGAGCGGACGCCTGGGTCTGCTAATTATCGCAGATTACTAGTCAAACACATACACCTGAATGTAATAAGCAATGCTGCAGGCTATTAAGTGAAAACCATTATTTCACTACCTGCAAGCCACACACAGCCCTCAAACACATTGGAAGCTTATCTTTCTACACTTCTCAACATGTAAAGGTTGGTTTAATTTTAGGTAATATTCATTCTAATACCTGGTTATATATGTCCAAGTTAAGAGGCAAACAGAAAGACAAATGTGCCTCTTGCAAACAAATCTCTTCTTATTCAGTCACAATACTGAATGTGTGAGAGGTAGTCCAATATATTGGTTTAACAGATGTATCTTTTTTAAATGTTCTAATTGATGATTTAAGTCTGTGCGGATCCAAATACCCTTTCCTGTAGATATTTTATAACCATCTACACCCATTCAGAAAGTGTTTTTTTCTACTTTAAAAAGCAGGACACTCAATTCACAGGAGTCGACATGTGTCAACTTTTTCACTGTAACACAAACATACCAGTTTTTTATTATGAAAAAGACACATAAACCACGTGTAAGAGCAACAATGTTGTTTTTGGACTTAATTTCTACTTGCAATGGTGGAGCAATGTCCTAAGGCCATGGCCACTATTTTGCACACAATCTGTATTTTTTTTTCCCAAGAACATACATTATGCACTTTCATATCTGCTATGAACTTTATGTAGCACACTCTGTATGTAAGATGCCACCAAGCACATTATTGCAATCACATATCTCTAACAAAGGATCCCAACAACTGCCTATCACACTCTAAAGTCTTATTTTGAACAATATTAGAACATGTTTGCACATAAACCATTTTGTCATGCTTGGTCGACTGACACAGCTTTAACACACCTGTACCAAGAACTATGGGGAGTCATCACTGTTTGTTTTTGGAGGACACATATGCATTCCTACACAAATGTCACTTTTCCCCCTGGTTTGCCTACCTCACCCACTGCATGAAAAAATCATTGTTCTAATTATGGACATAATTTAGTACATACACACAAACACAAACATGACTTTATTTAAATGTTAAAACAATGTGGGGGCACATAGATCGTGAGTTAAGTGCCACATTAGAACATAATAAATATACATGTAATGAGGGTTAAAATGTTGTTTTATTAGGGTCTTTATTAAGGTAGACAATTGAGTTAATAGAAATCAATCATGAGCTTAATTGGGACAAATTAAGTAATTTACACAATTAAGCTTGAAAGGGAATATTTGCAGGCCCATATATGTGAAGGGTACACCACCGTGCACGGATGTACGCTTCCTCTCACGATCGGTGACACACGCTGAGTTTTCCATTGAAAAAGGCAAAAGACCCGTCTGTGCACTGTGGCATAGCTCAGATGTACGCCAGATATCGGTGTCTAAGAGGGAGATCCGTCCGTGCACGGTGGCGTACGCTCAAGTGTACGCCACTCCCCATTGTTAGTGTCTGTGACCATCCGTGTGTGGCTGTTCTGTGGGCGGACTTGCACTCACCATGAGCGTACGGAAAATGCACGGTGTGACGGACCGTACGCACGTTTCACTGTACCAACCAGAATAACCCCCTATGTCACTAAGCTACTCCTCTGGGTGGGGGAGAGGATAAGTTATTATTTACTAGAGGAATATGTTTTATCTGTGAGGAGGAGGGTCCTTAAGTGCTAAAGGGAGATTCATGTAACTGAGAGGGGTGAGGGGTCTTTGCAATAAAGAGACATACAATCCTTATACTTGTCACAGCTATCTAGCATCCTTCCCCTATCATGGTGCCCTACCCCCTTCCCTGTAAATTTCTTATGGATATGCCCCTGCACAGGAATATATGGTACCCCTATTGGGGGAAATTACAGCAGTGCACATGTGTGAGTTTGGTGACATGCGACCAAAAGTGCTTAAACATCAGATTCCCAGCATTTCTTGCCACCGGTAAGTTACAGCTGAATAGCTGCAGTACGGCTTTCAATCCTCTAAAGGAATACATATTAATGACCAGTGGTGGGGATGCAAGCGGTCAGTATTCTCACCTGCCTTCCTCTAACCCTCCCCCTTTTCACAGTTTAACCCTAACCCTACATATTAGAGCCTAACCCTGGTACTTCACTGCCATAACCTTATACTCCACACCCTACAGTTGAACCGTAACCTCCCTTCTAAGTGCCAAAACCTAACCATCTGTCCCCACAGCCTATCCCGAAATCCTACCCTAAACAAACAGCCTATCCCTAACTCCCACCCCAAACACACAGCCTATTCCTAAGTCCACCCTAGTGCCTAAACCTATCCTTTTCCCTCCCCAGCCTAACGCTAACCCATCCCACATATTTACGATCAAGATGCTAGCAGTTGGGATCAATACTCACAGCAATGTTGGAATTCTGGCAATGGTCTCCTGCCGCTAGTCAGAATGCCAGGATACTAACCACATCCCTCTCTATATACCTGAACTGTTTTTCTTTGAAAAGAATCTGCAGGTGATGACAGTCTGATTATATCATAGGTTATGTGTATTATAGTATATATCACTGTTTTAGCTGTGTGATATGGGCCATATCACATCATGAAAATAATTATATAGAATTGAGACATTTAGGATACATAAATAATAATGCTATGAACAGAATGTCACTATGTGGAGATGTCTCTCAAAAACTAAGGCTGAGTACACATTAGGCATTGTTATTGAATGACGGATAGATCACTCTTCTGTCCTTTATTAGCATGCATGTTGTCGCTAGCGATGTCATAAGGATTAATGTGCAGCACATCAAACCTGACAACATTGCAGGGATGTATAAATTGAACATACTCGCTGTTTGATGTCTGATGTTCCAATGTGAGTGTGTTGTTGGTACAATCTGTCAGATCGGATGACATTGCTCAGTGTGTACCCAGCTTTTAACATTTCACAATAAGTGTTAGTAACCGATAAACCAATCGATATATGATGGTTAGTTTTAATATTTGATAAGTAAAACGTTTAAAAACTTCTGTACTTTTAACTATGACATTTGCAACCATTGTGGCTGTATGGCACAATGTACAAGGTGCATTATATGTATAAAGGGCACTGCTTTGTGGTGTAATGTTAATAAGAAGACGATAATGTGTGGTGATATGTTAATAAGGAGCAATATGGTGTGTAATGTAAACAAATAGCAGTAAGGAGTGGTGTAATGTGAATAAGTAGTGATACACTATGTATGGTGTAATGTGAATAAGTATGGTACAGTGTAATGTGAATGAAAAGCCATACATGGTGTTTTAATGTAAATAAGGAGCTATATGATGTGGTGTAATGTAAATAAAAAGCAATATGGTGTGGTATAATATGATTAAGAAGTGATATGGTGTGGTTTAATGTGAATAAAGAGCAATACAGTATGGTGTAATGTGAGCAAGGAGTGGAACAGTGTGGTGTAATGCGAGTAAGAAATGGTAAAGTGTGGTGTAATCTGAAAAAGGATCAGTACAGTGTGGTGTAATGTGAATAAGAAGCAGTGCAGGGTGATGTAATGTGTTTAAGGATCAGTGCACAGTCATTTATGTAAAAAAGGAGCACCATGGAATGATGTAATGTGAGCAAGGAGCAATATGGTGCTGTTTAATGGGAATAAGGAGACATACAGTGTGGTATCGTATGTATATGTACAGTAAAATTAATAATGGACCCTTCTGTATAACATTATGGGAATGGGTTCTGGGCTAGAGGTGAAACTAGAAGGGGGCACAGGCCATGATCTTGCCAAGAGCATCACATTGGTTAGAGACAGCTATAGATGTTCCCAATAGCAACAAATCTGATTCTACAGTACTTCATATTTACTTAGTACCCTCTAGAAGAAAATAGAATATGATTGGTAGCTATAGGCAACATTCCATCTTTACTTAAACTCACATAATAAATGTACCCCTTGAAAAAATAGAGAAGTTTTCTGCTAGCACTATGCAACCTTGACATGGATGTGTTTGCACATGTATGCAACGAAGGGCTGATTCAAACCCATTCATTGTGATACAAATTGTGCCCCAATTTCAAAAGGGGCGGGGATCTCCGCATTGCTCAGGCACCAACATTTGCTAAAATTTTAGTGATATATTAGCCAGATAATTTGTATACAAAAAACGCTTCTGAATGCCCTAACAATTAATTATCTGAATGGTCAGGTCAGTGGGTTTTGTGGGTGATTCCTCATTGGATCCTGCCTAATACAACTCCCTGCCTGAAAATAGTGAATGGTTATAGTTTAGTCTAATTAGCCTTCATGATTATCAGCTCATTTAATCCATGATTCAATATTACACTTAAAATAATGTTTTTAAGGTGGCTAAAGGCCTAATTCATCACAGGGCACAGTTTGGTGGGACAAATGTAACACATGCAGATACAGTAGATTTAGATTTGAACTATAGCAATATTAGGCCCACCGCCCAAGGGGCATCTTGGACAGCCCTGGGCTTCAGCCTGGGCAGGTAAATTCTGGAGGGGGGACCCCTTCATTGGGGGCCCCCACTTCCCCAGGATCCCTGCCCAGGCTGACCAGTCATGGGGTAAATGCTTTGGCCAGGGGGACTTGTATAAAAAGTTTCCCTCTGCCTGTGGCATTACCCTGCTGGCTGGTTGGGCTGGTGCTGGTTCTTGAAATACCGAGGGATCCCTACTTGTTTTGTCCCCCATATTTTGGGAACAGGACTGGCCCCTAAACCTGGTGCCAGTTTTAAAAAATCAAGCCCTATAACTTTTTCCCTGTGATTTTTTGAAGCCAGGACCGGCTCTTTGAGATGGGGCTGGTTATGCTCAGTAGGGGGGATCCCCACACCATTTTTTATTTTATTTTTACTTTTACAAATTTTTCCGGTACTTGTGTATTATCATGGCGCCCAACGCATCGCAGACCATAAGGCATGCGATGGTATGCGATGCGATGTTCCGCGATGTCCCCCGATGTCATACAATTTTAAAATTGTATGGCATTTTATATGGCATACAATGCCATACAATGCGATGCGATTATAAATTGTATAAGCACCCTAATGTGGGCTTACAATGTTAAATGGACCCCCATGCCACCCCCACTATGAATGTGAACTCGAAGCGTGGCAAGCGCTGCGAGCCCGCGAGGGGCGTCGGTACATGTCCTCCGACCTTTTAATACCCCCACTATCCACGTCGGCGTGGAGTTGATTTTATATAGTGTGGCGAGGGCAGTGAGCCACGAGTCCAAAGCGCGGACGAGTTCAGCGTGCCGCGCGAGGGGACGCGGAATACATGTAAAGTAATACGCGTCCGCTCGCCACGCTTCGGGCTCGCCACACTATATTAAATCAACTCTATGCCAACTCCATGCCAATAGTGGGGGTATGAAAAAGGTCGGAGGATGCGTACCACCGCCCCTCGTAGGCTCGCTGCGGGTTCACGTTCATACTGTAGGTGCAATAAACATTGTAAGCACCCATTAGGGTGCTTAAAAACACCCATTAGGGTGCTTATACAATTTAAAATCGTATAGGGAGCTTAAATCGCATCGCTGTGCATCGGGTGTATGGCATGCGATGCAATGAAAAATCGTGTCCCGATATGCGATGGACGCCGTGATAATACACAAGTACCATTTTTCCTGACAGAACCACGCACAGATCTCAATGATCTGTGCATGACTCTGTCAAATTCGCCAGTGAGAACCTTGTCTATTTTTCTTTGCAATTTTTGGCAACATTTCCCAAAAATCACACCCAGTTAGTGTGAGAAAAAAATCAACAGGTCAAAATGTCAGATTTTCGCAGCAATTCTCATCCTATTAAATGTGCGGTTTTTCAGAAAATTCGAAATGTAAATTCGGACGATTTTTGCGAAAAAAATCACAAAAGTCTAAAAATCACACTCTATTAAATCTTGCCCAGATAGTTGTTACAAATAATTTAAAAGAAAAAAGTAATAGAAAAGAAATAGATAGTTAAAAGTAAGGAGGGAGAGAATAATAAATGAGAAATGCAAAGAAGTAGGAGGAAAGAGTATACCTAATCTAAGGAACAATATTTTCTCCTATGATTCACAATAAGAAGTAAAACTGTGTTTTACGTAATCTATACTGGGTATACCATTTTCAGTAGTGATAAGAGGCCTGGGTTTATCTGCCAGATGATATCAGGTGATTTGGTTTGGATATACTGTATTTAACCCATCTATAAAGCAATGTTTTTATATTGGTTGTGGTTTGTTGGGGGTACTCGGTCCTGTGCGCCTCCTTCGGCTGCCTGATGATTATCACTAAGGTCACCCTCAGACCTTTAGGTTATGGAATACTAGTAGAGTGGGTGTGATAATCGTACTGGGCGCCAAAGTTAAAATATAACAGGGTTTAATGGTACAAAATGTTAAAAAACATATAAAATACAATGCAGTGTATGAACACATAAAACACAAGTACGTGTGAATTTCTTCTTACCCCTAAGGGTATTTGGAGCCAGCAAGGATGGAAAAGAGTGGCAGGATGCAGTCCGGAATTTGCACCCTGCTCTGGGCTCCAAATACCTTAGCACTGGGTTGGTCCTGATGGATATTGTGGATACCAGTCACTGCCGACGCGTTTCGAGCATCAGGGTGCTCTTCTTCCTGGGCGCAGTGACTGGCATCCACCTTAGACTGGTATTTATGATAAAACAAGCGCCGCGTCATATCCGTGACCGGAAGTGCGTCATCATCACTTCCGGTCCGGCGGTTCCGATAATAAGGTGTAAAAAACATGTATAAACATATAATTTGCCTCCAGTTAGTCCATAGTCTGAGGGGGGCATGTCTCAGTTAGTTTCCCCTAGTGAGAGTGTCCCGTTCGGTGACACGATTGCGATGTACGTATCGCAGCTTCCGGGAACCTGGTCTGAGTGACGACTTCCGGTCCCCGCTGCCTGGTTGGCGGTACGTGTACTCCTGGTTGGCGGAAGTTCGTTAGTAACGGAGACTCGATAATATGTGTTCTCCAGAGGTTTTATCCATAATGTGATATGTGGAAGAGAGAGATAATCAATGAATGTGCCTTGAAGGTATGACGGGGTGAAGGTGGAAAGTAAAATGGTAAAAATAATAATAGATGAAAATAAATGATAAATGAAAAGAAGATATATGAAATGATGCTAATAAAAATAAAAAAGACAAAAATGACAGTGACAAATAAATGAAAATAAAAATAAAAATAAAATAAAAGTAAAAATAGATGAATAAAAATAAAAATAAAAATAAATAAAAATAAATTTTTTATTTTTATTTATTTTCATTTTTATTTTTATTCATCTATTTTTACTTTTATTTTATTTTTATTTTCATTTATTTGTCACTGTCATTTTTGTCTTTTTTATTTTTATTAGCATCATTTCATATATCTTCTTTTCATTTATCATTTAATTTCATCTATTATTATTTTTACCATTTTACTTTCCACCTTCACCCTGTCATACCTTCAAGGCACATTCATTGATTATCTCTCTCTTCCACATATCACATTATGGATAAAACCTCTGGAGAACACATATTATCGAGTCTCCGTTACTAAAGAACTTCCGCCAACCAGGAGTACACGTACCGCCAACCAGGCAGCGGGGACCGGAAATCGTCACTCAGACCAGGTTCCCGGAAGCTGCGATACGTACATCGCAATCGTGTCACCGAACGGGACACTCTCACTAGGGGAAACTAACTGAGACATGCCCCCCTCAGACTATGGACTAATTGGAGGCAAATTATATGTTTATACATGTTTTTTACACCTTATTATCGGAACCACCGGACCGGAAGTGATGATGACGCACTTCCGGTCACGGATATGACGTGGCGCTCGTTTTATCATAAATACCAGTCTAAGGTGGATGCCAGTCACTGCGCCCAGGAAGAAGAGCACCCTGATTCTCGAAACGCGTCGGGAGTGACTGGTATCCACAATATCCATCAGGACCAACCCAGTGCTAAGGTATTTGGAGCCCAGAGCAGGGTGCACATTCCGGACTGCATCCTGCCACTCTTTTCCATCCTTGCTGGCTCCAAATAACCTTAGGGGTAAGAAGAAATTCACACGTACTTGTGTTTTATGTGTTCATACACTGCATTGTATTTTATATGTTTTTTAACATTTTGTACCATTAAACCCTGTTATATTTTAACTTTGGCACCCAGTACGATTATCACACCCACTCTACTAGTATTCAATGTTTTTATATGTTGCCCTTTTTTAAAAGAAGCCACTATTCAAGCAATTCTAACGAAAAGTAAAAACTTATCTTTGAATAGATTTAGGGAGGGTGGATGGGGAGATAGCCAGTGTTGCAAAATATAAAGTAAAGTAGAATCCCAGACTCTGGAACTAGAGGTGATCTTAATATTACTGTATGTATATCAGCAGCCACTACAGATATTTTAATGGTGCCTCCTTTAAGAAGAATTCCTGTCTATACATGCTGCAATTAAGACGGCACCAATCTTTAAGATAAGTATATAAATGTGTTCTTCATTGCCTTCTTTTCATGATTATAAGAAACTTAATAATTTCTTTATATGAGTATTATGCTTGCATTTCTGTCATTTATTTTTCCTTTACAATTTACATGATCAGTAAATCTGCATCACCTGTAGACTAATAAATCAAGAGCCTAGCTTGGAGCTGGGAGCCTGATTAGTCCAACTGATTTACACCTGGATGGCCCTTGCAAACAGGTATGTAATTTGAGCCCGTTGAGCACACACATCTCAGCCATTTGATAAAGCCACCCTGTGTGTGGTGAAACACATTAAGGAGGAGATCAGCATCCTAAGGAACCCTTGGAATAGCCCCAAATTCACAATCAAGCGGTAATTAAACTTTTTCTTATCCTCCTGTGAAGGGACCACCACAAAGCATTGGAGCCCTGCACTTTTAAGGCAGAAGCATTAGGCTCACAGCCACCTGACCTCCTACTGACCTTCCACATTCATTCCATCTACCACTGCTAGCCGTTGCAGCGAGCCAGAACCAAGGTACATCATTACCCTGCATTCCAAGAGTTCAGTGCTGGTTAGAGAAATACAAAGAAATACATTTTCCCAAGTATTTCTGCAACCAGGTCTCTCTCAAAGAGAATCCTGGCTCGATCTGACTGATCCGTGCAGGCTTCCTGCTCATTCATATTTGGCTGCCGGGGAAACTCGGCAGCCAAATACAAATCACTTCACCATCGGAAAATATGAATCCTGAAAATGTGGCAGATTAGTGAATTAGCCATACTCCCAGTTCATACAAAGGTTTGGCCATGCCCCCAGCCCTGTATGATAAAGCCTAGTTCTCCACTAGGGACTCCACTCTCTGCCACCTTTTCCCACCTCTCAGATTTTCCCATGACAGCCTAGGCTTTAAGGTCAAAGGTTGGTCAACAATTTCTTGGGAACTAAACTCCATTTTTATGCATGTATTATAGGGATCCATTGAGCATTTCTAACTATGGCAGGATTGTGGTGAATTAAAGCAGCATGGGTTCTAACCAATCTCGAAATATTGAGGTTTTGACATTAAAACTACCATGAATCCAAAGTGTTTACAATTGGGTTTTAAATCCCTTCAAACTCTCCTCTTAGCAAATCTAGCTCCTAGTTTAATTAGATTCTAAACAACTATTTCCTGCAATTTTACCTCTCTGACCTCATGATAGCTAATGAACAACTCTTTCTTTAAGTTGCCCTATCCTGACTACCTTCTTTTTCTACTATCTTCCCTGAGATTGCGCCCAGATATATACAACTTTGAAGCCTCAAAAACTTACTGCCTGGCTCCTTATACAATCTACCGGTTCACTTACATTAAACCAAACTCTTTGCAAGTATCACTATTTGTAAGTATGCCATTTCCGACATACAGTATCTTTTATACTATTTTATCGGTATGTGGGCATGAGGTTCATCTAAGTTAAAGATGCTGCTGTAGTGTGGAGCATATAAAGCTGTATGGTGAAAGGGCTGCTAGAAGTGAACACCACATTTTTATGATCCGCGCAATCACATCCTCCTGCTGATCCATGACCTCATGGTAAGTTTGGAATAAATTCCAAATTCTAAATTAATTATTTAATATGAATTCCGGATTTTAATTTATTATAATAAGATAGTAATTAGGACAAACTAATTTACAAATCAGATTAATGCTACAATTCAAAGCACAGTTTGTTCAATGCTAGCATAGACACACTGAATAATAATGCTATTCTTGTCTGAATATGTGTTGCTTTTTGTCTACATAAGCTTTGCTTATTGCATCATACGGTAAAACAGTACTTTTCAAAGAAAGCATACACATGGTTCTATTAAAATAATTAGAGTAAGGCCAGTGACAGGACAATAAACAGATAATGGATACTTGAAGATTCAAAACCATAGTTCAGCACTTCGACTCCTCATATGTATGAGAGGAATTATAAGGGTTATTATGCTTTTCATGTTGGAAATGTGATGAGGATATTCATTAAAGTATTTTCTTTGATTTTTACCCTGCTTGCATCAATATTTATGAAGTTTTTTTTAAATATCTGCAAATACCATAGAGATCAAAGATAGTTTCAATTAATAATTTTAAAGAACTTTAATAGTTATATATCATACTGCATAAACAAACAGAATAACCACATTTCCAAATTAACCAGTGTTTATATTCTATAATATAGTTTTGATATATTAATATGTCATGAATTTTGATAGACACATAAAAGAAGTTTCTTTTGATAAAATTTTGTTTCCTTTGACGGAAATGGTATTTAAAAATGTACAGTGCAAATTCTAGTGGGTAGGATTTTAGGTCCCTTAAATATTAGGTTGACATTTCTTCTTCAGTTATGCTATACAACCAAAATGATGTGCTAATATACAAATAAGAAGTAATTTCCATACTAATCCTAATAAGTTTAGATTATTAAACTATACAACCATGATATTGCATCATGATAATCTGATTAGTCTTTACTTTCTAAAGAATCTAAAGAATCAAACTATAACATCCTAATCTAATATGCTCAAGAAAATATAAATACTTAAAATGTCTATTATTAAAAAAAAAAATTTAAACAGTAACTAAAATATATTGTCAAAATAGTTTGTGGAGTTAAGAACAGTTCAGTGTATAAAAAGAAGTTGGTTAAAGTTGAGTGTTTTACTAATTGACAAATGAATTTGTGGGCAATAAACTTGGTAAAATAGTTAACATTGGGTCTGATTTAGATGTGGTTTAAGTAGAAAGCATTAGCAGTACAGGTCTGCAATGTTAATCACTACAGAACCAGACTGTCAGTGATTTACAGCCAACCACATTTCACATTAGTACCAAAAGTCATACTTGTAACGTGAAATGCAATAATATCCATAGGTGTGAGGGCTTAGGGTCTGATTCTGGTTCACTCAGAGGAAATTCTCTCTCTAATGGACAACACCATGTGCACTACGGGTGGGGCAAATGTAACATGTGCAGAGAGAGTTAGATTTGGGTGGGGTTTGTACTTTAAACTGATACCTATATTGCAGTGTAAAAATAAAGCAGACAGTATTTACTCTGCACAAAAACAAAACCACACCCATATTGGAGCTGGGGTTTTGAGAATCCCTCTAGGCATTTTTTTATCAATAATATATGTAAAATCTGCCACTGTCTCTGCCTAAGTGAAGCCAGATGCAGTCTGTGAGACTGCTCTGGCTTCTCTGTGACTGGCAGTGACTTCCTATTGGAAGTCTGACCTGCCAGTTACTCAAGTCAGTCCCATTGGGAGGTGTTGCCTCCCTCCGGGATGCCTCCCTATGCGCAGCAGCGGGGCAGCCTCAAAACTATGTTCTGTGCATGCTCTGTACCATAGATGATACTTTGCATGCGCGAGACCCGGGACCCTGAATATGCCTCCGGGGGCTGCTGCAAAAGCAGCCCATAGAGGCTGGGGCCAGTGCATGCATAGTATGTAAGAAGAGGCTTTGACTGGGATCTGTGGCAGCTGCGGCAGAAGCAGCAAGGATCAGGAGCAGAACAGCACCTGCAGCATGATCTCTACCAATAAAAATTCCCCTTAAATGCAATTATGGGCATTTATGCTCACAACATTTGGGGAATAAATGTAGTGCACATTAATGGAGTTTAAAATCTAGATACACTGCGCTCACCTAGGGTACAATAATTATTGTTGGCGATGCTCTACCTAGAGGGTTCCAGGAGCCCCCTGTGGATTAGTATTAGATCAGAGTGGGTATGAGTACTGCCTTCTTTTAAGTATGTAGAGATGTATAGAATATTAGCCTGACCTAAGGGTGTGAAAGAGAATGTAACTACAAAATAACAAGGAAGATCTGGAAAGTTATAACCTCTACAAGGCACCATCCTGATAAAGACTGCTCCATTCTGCTTGCCAAAAAACTAGTTTGGAGTTTTTTCCATAGCTTTCCATCGTTTTTTCACTCAATCTTTTGGGGATTTTTTCTGATTTTTATATGAATAAAGAACCTGTTTGAAGGGAGTCATTGAGTCTAAAAAGTCATTTGCTTTGAGTCTTCCCCTGATGAAGTCATCAAGACGAAATGAGTAGGGATTTCATGCATCAACTTCTTTGAAAAGATCATTTTTGTCATGATCCTGACTGTTATTTTCATGTTTAGTGGCTTCCCTCAGTATTGCATTTTCAGTTCAGCATGCAGTCTGCAATCTCTGCTGCATACCCCTGATTAGACACCTGTGAGACTCTAGGTTAGTATTCTGACAGCTGTAACCATTTAGCTCCCTGCTAGCAGTGGTTCTGCATCCTCCATTTAAACTCTCACTAATTCCTCTTTGAGTATTAGTACAACCATGGTGCAGCACTTGATTATCTTCTGCAATCAGCTCGTTGGTGTCTGGATCTGAAAGCCAGCATTTCCTGTGCATATTAGGTTAGGCTTAAGTGTTTTACGGCCTACTAGGCCTCTCTCCACTTCATATCCCGCCTGGAGTGCTGACATCACAGGGTCATCGGACATGAGCTATCCAATCCTGTGTTAGCCTGAGTCTCTCTGAATCACCTGTCTGCATTCATTAATCACCTAGGCATAAATAGAAGGACATGGGAATCAAAGGCTGTCAGTTTCTCAAATCACGCAGCTTAGTGTCTGAGTCTCCTGTGTGAGTCATACTGACTACTCTGGTTCATGCAAACCTCTGCTCCTGTTATCCAGAAGCTCCTAGTTATTATCTTGCATACAGCCCAGCCCAGTTGAATCCGGTTTCCAGTCCTGTTCATAGCCAGTCTGATCCAGTCCTGTTCATAACCAGCTCGGTCCAGTTGCATCCAGTCCTGCTCATATCCAGTCCGGACCTATTCATATCAGTATCCAGCCGGTCCAATCCTATTAATATCCAGCATTCAGCCCGGTTCCGTTGTATCCAGTATCCAGTCTGTACCAGTTCTATTTTAATATTTAGTCTTGTACATACAACACTGACAACCAGTACAGTTCCATCATAAATTCATCACGCTGCTATCAACCAACTCCCTGGTGATCTAGTGGTCAGGATATGGCTCTCTGTGCTGAAGCCCAGGTACAATTCTCAGTCAGGGATTGCTCTCTGTCTCTTCAACTCTCTGTGTTCACCTACTCGCACAGATCTCACACATACGCCGGGTTCACAAAACTCATAGCCAGTCCCAGAAGTGTATGCAGTGCCCATGAAAATGTGGCACCAGTGAGATTGCTAGACAGAGTAAACAAGGAAACAACATATTTCCAACCTGGATAATATATATAATAGGAATTTGGTACTTACCGATAATTCCCTTTCTCCGAATCCGAAGGGACACTGAAGTACTACGCTGGGGATAGTGTGGTGTTATGGAGGAGTTGGCACTTTAAGAACTTGAAGTGTGGTGTGGCTCCTCCCCCTCTATCCCACCCTCAGACTCCAGTCTTAGTTACTGTGCCCGAGAGGAGAAAAGAGACCAGGAAACCTCTGACAGAGAGAGAGAGAGAATGAAAACAAGACACCGAATCAAATAAAAAGTCAAAAGAACTCACATACAGACCATCGCATGCAACACAACCTGGCCACATGCGACCTGTAAAAACCCCTCCCTTACCAGAAGACCAGTGCCGGGAGGGCGTTCAGTGTCCCCTTCGGATTCGGAGAAAGGGAATTATCGGTAAGTACCAAATTCCTATTTTCTCCTTCATCCTCTGGGGACACTGAAGTACTACGCTGGGGACGTCCCAAAGCCATCCCCACGGGCGGGAAGGCGCTGGGCATCCTGAAGCACCGCGCGGCCAAACCTAGTAGAGGAGGCCGCAAAGGTGTCAAACCTATAAAACTTAATAAAGGTATTGGGCCCAGACCAAGTGGCTGCCCTACATACCTGAGAAAGCGACACCCCTCTGGCCGCCGCCCAAGAAGGTCCCACCGAACGGGTGGAATGAGCCGAAACTCTAGCAGGCGGAGGCCGGGAGGCCTGAACATAAGCTTGTTTAATGGTTAGGCAAATTCACCTGGCCAAAGTTTGCTTGGTAGCCGGCCAACCACGTTTTGCAGAACAGTATAGGACGAACAGAGAATCCGACTTCCTGAGATCCCTGGTTCTGTCCACATAAACCTGCAAAGTTCGGACCACATCCAGTGAAGCGAACTCTCCTGTCAAGGCCGGAACCACGATTGGCTGGTTAAGATGATAAGCCGTCACCACCTTTGGCAGGTAATCTAACCGAGTCCGGAGTTCCGCCCTATCTGAGTGGAACATCAAATACGGAGAACGACATGAGAGCGCACTGAGGTCAGACACTCGTCGGGCCGATGCCAAGGCCAGCAGGATCACCGTCTTCCAGGTGAGCAAACGTAAATCAATAGATTCTAAAGGCTCAAATACCTCAGACCTGAGATAATCCAGCACCAAGGGAAGATCCCAAGGTTCCTCCGGAGGTCTTACCGGAGGCTGCAGCCTGAGAACCCCATTCATGAAAGTTTGTATTTCCGGCATCAAGGCTAAGCGCCGATGAAAAAATACCGACAAGGCGGACACCTGAACCTTAAGGGACCCTAAACGAAGGCCCGCCTCAAACCCTGATTGCAGAAACCTCAACAATCGGGACAAACAAAAAACAGCTGTAGGGCACTTGTGTCGTTCGCACCACGACACATAAGCCTTCCAAATTCTGTAATAATGCCGGGAAGTAACCTCCTTCCTGGCTCTCATCATTGTGGGAATGACCTCCTTAGGTACCCCACGTCTACTCAGCAGCTCGGCCTCAACAGCCACGCCGTCAAACGCAGCTGCCTTAACCCTTGGTAGACGAATTGTCCCTGTTGCAACAGATCCTCTCTTTGAGGCAGTTGCCAGGGTTGATCTATCAGGAGCCCCTGAAGATCGGCAAACCAAGGCCGACGAGGCCAATTTGGAGCTATGAAAATCACTGTTG
The DNA here is from genome assembly GCF_055691185.1 of Crinia signifera. NCBI lineage: Eukaryota > Metazoa > Chordata > Amphibia > Anura > Myobatrachidae > Crinia > Crinia signifera. Next base: position 78,545,640 of record NC_139222.1, read on the forward strand.
CCTTCTCGCGCTTGATCCGTTTGAGTACCAACTGAATCAAGGGTAACGGGGGGAACACATAGATCAGATGGTAATTCCACTCTGCGGTCAGAGCATCCGTCGCCACCGCCTCCGGATCTCGTGACCTGGAACAATACTGAGCCACTTTGCAATTCCGTTTGGATGCCATCATGTCTATTTGGGGTAACCCCCAACGAAGGACAATCTGGCCAAACACATCCGGATGCAGGGCCCACTCTCCTGGGTGCACATCCTGGCGACTTAAGTAGTCCGCTTCCCAATTGTCCACCCCTGGAATGAACACCGCCGAAAAAGCCAGAGAATTCCTCTCCGCCCACTGTAGGATCGGGCGTACCTCCTGCATAGCCGCCCGACTGCGCGTTCCACCCTGTCTGTTGATATATGCCACAGCGGTGGCATTGTCCAACTGAATTCGGATCGGCTTCCCTCTGATGAACAAGTCCGCATTGAGAAGCGCCAGGCGGATCGCCCGAATCTCCAGAATATTTATTGGAAGACTTGATTCCTGCGGGGACCAACGGCCCTGAAAGTGACGCCCCATCACAACCGCCCCCCAGCCCCTTAGGCTGGCATCCGTCGTGATGATAGTCCACTCCCAGACTCCGAACCGACGCCCCTCCAAAAGATTGGCAGTCTGAAGCCACCATTGAAGAGACAGACGACTGCAGGGTGATAGAATTACCGTTCTGTGCATGTGGACATGCGAACCCGACCACTGCCTCAGCAGATCGAGTTGAAAGGTCCTGGAGTGGAATCGGCCGAAAGGCAGAGCCTCGAAGGAGGCGACCATCTTGCCTAGCAACCGAATGCAAAGGTGCACCGACACCCTCCTGGGACGAAGAACCTGTTTCACCAAATCCTGAAGCGAGGAAATTTTCTCCAAAGGAAGGAACACCCTCTGTACTTCTGTGTCCAGAATCAACCCAAGAAATAAAATCCTTTGGGAAGGAACCATCTGGGATTTCCCATAATTTAGAATCCAGCCATGCTGAATCAAAGTCTGACAAGTCACGTGAAGCGCCTGTTCCAGCTGACTTTTGGAGCCGGCTTTGATCAATAGATCGTCCAGGTACTGAACAATCTTGACTCCTAGTGTGTGGAGAAAAGCAACCATGACCGCCATTACTTTGGTGAAAAGGCGAGGCGCCGATGACAGGCCAAAGGGCAGTGCCCGAAATTGAAAATGCTGGTCCCTGATTGCGAACCGAAGGAACCTCTGGTGCAAGTCGTAAATGGGAACATGCAGATAGGCATCCTTGATGTCCAAGGATGCCAAATATTCCCCCGGTTCCAGACCTGCCACTACCGAGCGTAGTGACTCCATTTTGAACCTGTGGTACATAATGTACTCGTTCAACTTTTTTAGATTTAAGATCGGCCTTACCGACCCGTCTGGTTTTGGAACCAGAAAAGAGGGGAATAAAACCCTTCCTTGCGTTGATCGGTCAGGACGGGCATTACCACCCCGGCTGAAAACAACCGCTGAACTGCTTGGAGCAGTAACTGAGAGTCTTTTTCCGCATGTGGAAGACCCATCGTGAAAAACTGTTGAGGAGGAGAACCGGCAAACTCTAGTTTGTATCCCCGAGACACCACTGAGAGAACCCACTTGTCCTTGCAGGATTTTTCCCAGGCCTGCCGGAAATCCAGAAGCCGCGCTCCTACTCTGGGATCCCCCAGGTAGGAGGGAAGGGCGTCATGCCGCGGGCTTCTCTGGCTGCTTGGCGTCTGCACGACGGGAGCCAGGGTTTGCTGAGGAGGTGGCGCCGCCAAAGCCTCTACCTCTACCATGGGACGAGGTAAAGGAACCTCTAGATTTACCCCTAAATTTTGGGGCACCTCGAAAGGAGCGAAAAGCCGGACCCTGGTAAGGTTTTTTAGGAGGAGGTGCCGAGGAAGGGAGGAAGGTAGATTTTCCCCCTGTCGCCTGAGCAATTAACCTATCCAGCTCTGGTCCAAAGAGAACATCCCCCGTAAAGGGAAGAGCTTCCACTGCCTTCTTTATATCCGCCTCCGCCTGCCAGGACTTGAGCCATAAGGACCGTCTGGCTGTAATCGACGGAGCCGAAATTCTCGCCACCAGCGAAGCCGAATCCCTGGCAGCCTCTCCTATGTAGGCCGCGGATTCCCGCATCTGATCAGCCAACTGAGCTAACTCCTCAGGAGGCCTCTGCTCCTCCAAGCCCTTGGACAAATCCTCTTCCCATTTCTCCATGGCCCTACTGACCCAGGAGATAACAAAAATAGGACGCAAAGAGACACCTGCCGTTGAAAAGATATGCTTAAGCCCCGCCTCCAAACGCCTATCTGGAGCCTCCTTCAGGGCCACCGCTCCCGGGATGGGAAGAGCTGCTTTCTTTGAAAGCTTGGAGACCGAGGCGTCCGCTAACGGCGGGTTCTCCCCATTTCGCCCTGGCTTCAGGAGCAAAGGGATAAGACGCCTTAAAGCGCCTGGATAACTGAAACTTTTTCTCCGGTGCTTTCCAAATGTCCAACAGAGGCTTCTCCAACTCTATGGACTCCGGAAAGGTTACCGTAGCCTTAACTGGACGGCCAAAAATAGAAACCGGAGCAGGTGATTCTTGCTCAGCCACATTAAGGGTCACCTTAATAGCCTGAATCAAGGCCTCTAAGCCTTGAGCCTCATCCTGAACCCCTTGCTCCTCATCCACAGGAGCAAAGGTATCATCCAGTGCCTGACACTCCCCCTCCTCTAAAGGATTAACCTCTTCCTCACCCGAGGTGTCAATCCTCAAAAGCAAAGGGGCACCCCTTTTTTTAGGTGGAGGGGGAACGCTGGCCTGTGGAGGCATAACAGTGGATTGTACCAGCGAATCCACTGACCTAATCAACTCTCTGGCCCATGAAGGCTCAGCAGAAGACATAGTAGACAGATGAGAGTGTAAAATCTCCCTGTCCCTACGGGACGCTGCCAGCTCAGAAGCTAAGGTAGCTAACACACTTGTAATCCCTTCAGCATTAAAGAGAGCAGCTGGCTGTTGAACAGCCCCTCCTTTATAGCAATCCTTACACAGAGACACACCTTTCACATGCTGTGTAAATTGCTGGTTACACTGAGTGCAAGTGAACAGCTTCTGAGAAGCCTTAGAGGTAGAAGCTTTTGCTGCCATAATATGAAACAGTACCAACACTTCCACTCAGCACACGCTAACACACCCACACAGATAGCAGTGTAATCCAGCAGGTAAAAAGGAGAAAATACAATAGGGGGAGAGGAGCTCACCTTCCCCGAATTAGGCCCACCTGAACACTCCAAGCGGGGACTCCTGAAAGGAGAACCCCTTCACTCACCCAGCGCAGTGACACAGTCTGTCCAGTCTGGGTGAAGCGCTTTGCTGTCCTGAAGCAGAAGAGTCCGATGAGGCACAGCAAGCAGAGGAAGGCAGCGTGGGCAGAGAGGCAGCGTTTGCCGCGCTGAGCATCTTTAAGCTGGAGGAGACGCCCATGACACGCCTCCTCCTTCCTCCGTCCCAGCGCGCGCTGAGGACAGCGGCGCTGAGACACAGTCTGCCCCTCCGCTGGACCAGCGCGCGACTCTGGTCCAGCAGTCACCCGGCGCACAGCGCCCCTGTCCTGATCTCTCCGGCGGGTGACTTAGCCAGCGGAGCAGTAACACAAGCCGCGAGCGGCTGTGGCTGCTCCCCCACACCTAGTATGCAGGCGGCTGAGGTCAGCAGCGTGCCCCGCACGCAGTGCCGCTCTGACCTACCAGAGAGCTTGTACACACTGCAGGCAGCCAGTCTAACACTCAGGCTGCCTGCACACTTCCAAATAAAAATAACAAATGGACAACTAGAGACCCCTGCGGGAGCCTCTTGCCCAGGGATCCTACTCCTCCGGGCACTAAACTAAGACTGGAGTCTGAGGGGGGAATAGAGGGGGAGGAGCCACACCACACTTCAAGTTCTAAAAGTGCCAACTCCTCCATAACACCACACTATCCCCAGCGTAGTACTTCAGTGTCCCCAGAGGATGAAGGAGAAATATATATATATATATATATATTACATTGACAAAAAACCTTACGGTTTCACATGTCCCATTAAGGCTTCTTACACATGATCTGGCATTTCTGAAACCTGTTGTAACTCTTCCACTCAAACGCCAAAAAGCAATGAAATTACGATCATTAAGGCTGACGCCTTAATGGACGTGTTCCTTGCGCAATACAGATATGGTACGCCATCACAGCCTGTGGGTAAGTGCAGATTCAGCACTCTCACAGAGTGAGATTGCTGTCACTCACACAATGGTGGAGCTGCTAATTCACAGATTTGTGTGCTAATTGGAGCACTGATGGGGGACTAAAGAAGCAGATGGGTGGAAAACAGTGGCACAGATTGGGGAAGGTATAGACAGAGTGATGCGATTGGGTGGGAAACAGGAGCAGTTGAAGGAAAGACAGCACTGATGGGGAGGGTGTTCGGAGCAAAGGGGATAAAGGGAAAACAGAGCAGTACAGATGGAGAGGGGAGACAGCAGTACAGATGGAAGGAAACTGTGTCATGGATGATGCAGGCAGAGCAGCATGGATGGAGGGGGAGACAGAGTATCACTAATAGAGGGGAAGCCAGTGGCACAGATAGAAGGAAACATCTGTGTGGAAAGACAGGGCAGTGCAGATGGGAAAAGACACATTGGTGCGGATGAGGGAGTACACACAGCAGTAGGGATTGGGGAAGACAGAGCAGCATGAAGGCTTATAGGAGAAGAAAGTGTAGATGCATAGTAGTTGGGAGCATTATAGTTTTTGCAATTATGAAAGATGTTTCTGGTAACTGTATGTGAATACTAAATGAAATGGATATATGTAGTGTGTGTGAAAGATGTTGGACTCTCAGTGGGATAGTTTTAGTAATAGTGTTTATTCTAGCACCCGCTATCTTTGAAAACCCATGCAGTTCCTCTACCCTGTCTGGGGTGTAGCTGTCTGCTGTAGTGTTTCTAGCAAAGGTCTGGTTTGCTGTGCTGATATACAGACCACACTGTGCTAGAATTACTACAGCAGACAGCTACACCCCAGGCAGGGAAGAGGAATTGCATGGGTTTTCAAAGATGGCGGGTGCTAGAATGAACACTATAGTATCTCAGAGGTATAGACCGTTTTAGATGATTGCAGGTACTTATTAGGATGAGTGCGCCACATAACTGCTCAGACCTTCAGTTGCATAGACTGCATGTGTGTATGCCAATGAGCACACAAATCTGTGAATTAGCAGCTCCACCATTGTGTGAGTGACAGCAATCTCACTCTGTGAGAGTGCTGAATCTGCACTTACCCACAGGCTGTGATGGCGTACCATATCTGTATTGCGCAAGGAACACGTCCATTAAGGCGTCAGCCTTAATGATCGTAATTTCATTGCTTTTTGGCGTTTGAGTGGAAGAGTTACAACAGGTTTCAGAAATGCCAGATCATGTGTAAGAAGCCTTAATGGGACATGTGAAACCGTAAGGTTTTTTGTCAATGTAATTTCATAGCTTTTTTCAATTTATTTTTTATTTATTTAAAATTTTAAATTTCAGTGTAAGAATAAAATTAGATTTTTTAAATGTTTAATGATAACACACCCCTGGGACAGCGTACACGCGGGGGGTGGGGCACTGGGGGGCAGCATACACACGGGGGCACTGTACACATGAAAGCACTGGGGGGAGGCAGCGTACACACGGGGGCACTGGGGGGACAGCACGCACACGGGGGCACTGGGGTGGACAGCGCGCACACGGGGGCACTGGGGGGACAGCACGCACACGGGGGCACTGGGGGGGACAGCGCGCACACGGGGGCACTGGGGGGGACAGCGCACACACGGGGCACTGGGAAGACAGCGCACACGGGGGCACTGGGGGGGTAGCGTACACACGGGAGCACTGGGGGGGCAGCGTACACACGGGGGCACTGGGGGGGCAGCGTACACACGGGGCCACTGGGGGGGACAGCGTACACACGGGGCCACTGGGGGGACAGCGTACACACGGGGCCACTGGGGGGGACAGCGTACACACGGGGGCACTGGGGGCAGCGTACACACGGTGGCACTGGGGGGCAGCGTACACACGGGGGGCACTGGGGGCAGCGTACACACGGGGGGCACTGGGGGCAGCGTACACGCGGGGCAGCGTACACACAGGGGCACTGGGGGGGGGCAGCGTACACACGGGGGCACTGGGGGGGCAGCGTACACACGGGGCACAGCGTACACACGGGGGCACTGGGGGGGCAGCGTACACACGGGGGCACTGGGGGGGGCAGCGTACACACGGGGGCACTGGGGGGGGCAGCGTACACACGGGGGCACTGGGGGGGCAGCGTACACACGGGGGCACTGGGGGGGGCAGCATACACACGGGGGCACTGGGGGGGGCAGCGTACACACGGGGGCACAGCGTACACACGGGGGCAGCGTACACACGGGGGCACTGGGGGGGCAGGGTACAAACGGGGGCACTGGGGGGGGGACAGCATGCACACACGGGTTTACTGGGGGGGACAGAGCACACACGGGGCACTGGGGGGGACAGCGTACACACGGGGGCACTGGGGGGGACAGCGTACACACGGGGGCAATGGGGGGGCAGCGTACATACGGGGGCAATGGGGGGGACAGCGTACACACGGGGGCACTGGGGGGGGGGGGGACAGCGTACACACAGGGGCACTGGGGGGGAGAGCGTACACACGGGGGCACTGGGAAGGGGACAGCGTACACACGGGGGCACTGGGAAGGGGACAGCGTACACATGGGGGCAGCATACACATGGGGGCTCTGGGAAGGGGACAGCGTACACATGGGGGCACTGGGTACACACGGGGACAGTGGGGTGGGGGACAGGGTACACACAGGGACAGTGGGGGGATGGATTTACCTGGATGCAGCTGCTCCTCTGATGGCCCGGGTGTCTTCTTTCTGCCTTCTCGGTGGCGGAGGCAACTCAAGGAAGCGCCTGAATCTGGTCCGCAGGCTGTGGAAGCTCCTCAGTCCTGGCGGTGGCATGGGGAGGTCAGCGTCTGGGCAGGAAATATAATAAATAATAATATTAAAGGGCTCAGTGTACACACGGAGGGGGGCACAGCGTACACACGGAGGGGGGGCAGCGCACACACGGATGCACTGTACACACGGGGCACTGGGGGGGAAGCGTACAAACGGGGGCACTGGGGGGCGGGACAGCGTACATACAGGGGCACTGGGGGGGACAGCATACATACGAGGGCACTGGGGGGTGCAGCATACACATGGAGGCAATGTGGGGGGACAGCATACACACGGGGGCACTGTACCCACGAAAGCACTGGGGGGGAGGCAGCATACACATGGGGGCACTGGGGGGGACAGCATACACACGGGGGCACTGGGGGGGGCAGCGTACACACGGGGGCACTGGGGGGGGGGCAGCGTACACAGGGGGGCACTGGGGGGGCAGCGTACACACGGGGGCACTGGGGGGGGCAGCGTACACCCGGGGGCACTGGGAAGGGGACAGCGTACACAGGGGGGCACTGGGAAGGGGACAGCGTACACACGGGGGCACTGGGAAGGGACGGAGCACACACGGGTGTACTGAGGGGGGACAGAGCACACACGGGGACACTGGGGGGGGGCAGTGTACACACGGGGCACTGGGGGGGCAGCGTACACACGGGGCACTGGGGGGCAGCGTACACACGGGGGCACTGGGGGGACAGCGTACACACGGGGGCACTGGGGGGGGCAGCGTACACACGGGGCACTGGGGGGGGCAGCGTACACACGGGGGCACTGGGGGGGGACAGCGTACACACGGGGGCACTGGGGGGGACAGCGTACACACGGGGGCACTGGGAAGGGGACAGCGTACACAGGGGGGCACTGGGAAGGGGACAGCGTACACAGGGGGGCACTGGGAAGGGGACAGCGTACACAGGGGGGCACTGGGAAGGGGACAGCGTACACACGGGGGCACTGGGAAGGGACAGAGCACACACGGGTGTACTGGGGGGGACAGAGCACACACGGGTGTACTGGGGGGGACAGAGCACACACGGGTGTACTGGGGGGGACAGAGCACACACGGGGACACTGGGGGGGGCAGCGTACACACGGGGGCACTGGGAAGGGGACAGCGTACACATGGGGGCTCTGGGGAAGGGGACAGCGTACACATGGGGGCACTGGGAAGGGGACAGCGTACATATGGGGGCACTGGGAAGGGGACAGCGTACACATGGGGGCACTGGGAAGGGGACAGCGTACACATGGGGGCACTGGGAAGGGGACAGCGTACACATGGGGGCTCTGGGAAGGGGACAGCGTACACATGGGGGCTCTGGGAAGGGGACAGCGTACACATGGGGGCTCTGGGAAGGGGACAGCATACACATGGGGGCTCTGGGAAGGCGACAGCGTACACATGGGGGTACTGGGTACACACGGGGACAATGGGGTGGGGGACAGGGTACACACAGGGACAGTGGGGGGACGGATTTACCTGGATGCAGCTGCTCCTCTGATGGCCTGGGTGTCTTCTTTCTGCCTTCTCGGTGGCGAGGGCAACTCAAGGAAGCGCCTGAATCTGGTCTGCAGGCTGTGGAAGCTCCTCAGTCCTGGCGGTGGCATGGGGAGGTCAGCGTCTGGGCAGGAAATATAATAAATAATAATATTAAAGGGCTCAGTGTACACACGGAGGGGGGCACAGCGTACACACGGAGGGGAGGGCACAGCATACACACGGAGGGGAGGGCACAGCATACACACGGAGGGGGGGGCACAGCATACACACGGAGGGGGGGGGCAGCATACACATGGAGGGGGGGCACAGCATACACACGGAGGGGGGGCACAGCATACACACGGAGGGGGGGCACAGCGCACACACGGAGAGGGGGGCACAGCGCACACACGGAGAGGGGGGCAGCGTACACACGGAGGAGGGGGGCAGCGCACACACGGAGGAGGGGGGCAGCGCACACACGGAGGAGGGGGCAGCGCACACACGGAGGAGGGGGGCAGCGCACACACGGAGGAGGGACAGCATACATACGGGGGCACTGGGGGGGACAGCATACATACGGGGGCATTGGGGGGGACAGCATACACACGGGGGTACTGTACCCACGGAAGCACTGGGGGGAGGCAGCGTACACACGGGGGCACAGCGTACACACGGGGGCACTGGGGGGGGCAGCGTACACACGGGGTCACTGGGGGGGGCAGCGTACACACGGGGTCACTGGGGGGGGCAGCGTACACAGGGGGGCACCGTGAAAGGGACAGCGTACACAGGGGGGCACCGTGAAGGGGACAGTGTATACACACGGGGGCACCGGGAAAGGGACAGTGTATACACACGGGGGCACCGGGAAAGGGACAGTGTATACACACGGGGGCACCGGGAAAGGGACAGTGTATACACACGGGGGCACCGGGAAAGGGACAGTGTATACACGCGGGGCCCACTGGGGAGGGGACAGTGTGTACACGCGGGGGCCACTGGGGAGGGGACAGCGTACACGCGGGGGCCACTGGGGAGGGGACAGCGTACACGCGGGGGCCACTGGGGAGGGGACAGCGTACACGCGGGGGCCACTGGGGAGGGGACAGCGTACACGCGGGGGCCACTGGGGAGGGGACAGCGTACACGCGGGGGCCACTGGGGAGGGGACAGCGTACACGCGGGGGCCACTGGGGAGGGGACAGCGTACACGCGGGGGCCACTGGGGAGGGGACAGCGTACACGCGGGGGCCACTGGGGAGGGGACGGGGGCCACTGGGGAGGGGACGGGGGACACTGGGAGGGGACGGGGGACACTGGGGAGGGGACGGGGGACACTGGGGAGGGGACGGGGGACACTGGGGAGGGGACGGGGGACACTGGGGAGGGGACGGGGGACACTGGGGAGGGGACGGGGGACACTGGGGAGGGGACGGGGGACACTGGGGAGGGGACGGGGGACACTGGGGAGGGGACGGGGGACACTGGGGAGGGGACGGGGGACACTGGGGAGGGGACAGCGTACACGCGGGGGACACTGGGGAGGGGACAGCGTACACGCGGGGGACACTGGGGAGGGGGACAGCGTACACGCGGGGGACACTGGGGAGGGGACAGCGTACACGCGGGGGACACTGGGGAGGGGACAGCGTACACGCGGGGGACACTGGGGAGGGGACAGCGTACACGCGGGGGACACTGGGGAGGGGACAGCGTACACGCGGGGGACACTGGGGAGGGGACAGCGTACACGCGGGGGACACTGGGGAGGGGACAGCGTACACGCGGGGGACACTGGGGAGGGGACAGCGTACACGCGGGGGACACTGGGGAGGGGACAGCGTACACGCGGGGGGACACTGGGGAGGGGACAGCGTACACGCGGGGGGACACTGGGGAGGGGACAGCGTACACGCGGGGGACACTGGGGAGGGGACAGCGTACACGCGGGGGACACTGGGGAGGGGACAGCGTACACGCGGGGGACACTGGGGAGGGGACAGCGTACACGCGGGGGACACTGGGGAGGGGACAGCGTACACGCCGGGGACACTGGGGAGGGGACAGCGTACACGCGGGGGACACTGGGGAGGGGACAGCGTACACGCGGGGGACACTGGGGAGGGGACAGCGTACACGCGGGGGACACTGGGGAGGGGACAGCGTACACGCGGGGGACACTGGGGAGGGGACAGCGTACACGCGGGGGACACTGGGGAGGGGACAGCGTACACGCGGGGGACACTGGGGAGGGGACAGCGTACACGCGGGGGACACTGGGGAGGGGACAGCGTACACGCGGGGGACACTGGGGAGGGGACAGCGTACACGCGGGGGACACTGGGGAGGGGACAGCGTACACGCGGGGGACACTGGGGAGGGGACAGCGTACACGCGGGGGACACTGGGGAGGGGACAGCGTACACGCGGGGGACACTGGGGAGGGGACAGCGTACACGCGGGGGACTCTGGGGAGGGGACAGCGTACACGCGGGGGACACTGGGGAGGGGACAGCGTACACGCGGGGGACACTGGGGAGGGGACAGCGTACACGCGGGGGACACTGGGGAGGGGACAGCGTACACGCGGGGGACACTGGGGAGGGGACAGCGTACACGCGGGGGACACTGGGGAGGGGACAGCGTACACGCGGGGGACACTGGGGAGGGGACAGCGTACACGCGGGGGACACTGGGGAGGGGACAGCGTACACGCGGGGGACACTGGGGAGGGGACAGCGTACACGCGGGGGACACTGGGGAGGGGACAGCGTACACGCGGGGGACACTGGGGAGGGGACAGCGTACACGCGGGGACACTGGGGAGGGGACAGCGTACACGCGGGGGACACTGGGGAGGGGACAGCGTACACGCGGGGGACACTGGGGAGGGGACAGCGTACACGCGGGGGACACTGGGGAGGGGACAGCGTACACGCGGGGGACACTGGGGAGGGGACAGCGTACACGCGGGGGACACTGGGGAGGGGACAGCGTACACGCGGGGGACACTGGGGAGGGGACAGCGTACACGCGGGGGACACTGGGGAGGGGACAGCGTACACGCGGGGGACACTGGGGAGGGGACAGCTTTCACGCGGGGGACACTGGGGAGGGGACAGCGTACACGCGGGGGACACTGGGGAGGGGACAGCGTACACGCGGGGGACACTGGGGAGGGGACAGCGTACACGCGGGGGACACTGGGGAGGGGACAGCTTTCACGCGGGGGACACTGGGGAGGGGACAGCTTTCACGCGGGGGACACTGGGGAGGGGACAGCGTACACGCGGGGGACACTGGGGAGGGGACAGCGTACACGCGGGGGACACTGGGGAGGGGACAGCGTACACGCGGGGGACACTGGGGAGGGGACAGCGTACACGCGGGGGACACTGGGGAGGGGACAGCGTACACGCGGGGGACACTGGGGAGGGGACAGCGTACACGCGGGGGACACTGGGGAGGGGACAGCGTACACGCGGGGGACACTGGGGAGGGGACAGCGTACACGCGGGGGACACTGGGGAGGGGACAGCGTACACGCAGGGGACACTGGGGAGGGGACAGCGTACACGCAGGGGACACTGGGGAGGGGACAGCGTACACGCAGGGGACACTGGGGAGGGGACAGCGTACACGCAGGGGACACTGGGGAGGGGACAGCGTACACGCAGGGGACACTGGGGAGGGGACAGCGTACACGCAGGGGACACTGGGGAGGGGACAGCGTACACGCAGGGGACACTGGGGAGGGGACAGCGTACACGCAGGGGACACTGGGGAGGGGACAGCGTACACGCAGGGGACACTGGGGAGGGGACAGCGTACACGCAGGGGACACTGGGGAGGGGACAGCGTACACGCAGGGGACACTGGGGAGGGGACAGCGTACACGCAGGGGACACTGGGGAGGGGACAGCGTACACGCAGGGGACACTGGGGAGGGGACAGCGTACACGCAGGGGAGACTGGGGAGGGGACAGCGTACACGCAGGGGAGACTGGGGAGGGGACAGCGTACACGCAGGGGAGACTGGGGAGGGGACAGCGTACACGCAGGGGAGACTGGGGAGGGGACAGCGTACACGCAGGGGAGACTGGGGAGGGGACAGCGTACACGCAGGGGAGACTGGGGAGGGGACAGCGTACACGCAGGGGACACTGGGGAGGGGACAGCGTACACGCAGGGGACACTGGGGAGGGGACAGCGTACACGCAGGGGACACTGGGGAGGGGACAGCGTACACGCAGGGGACACTGGGGAGGGGACAGCGTACACGCAGGGGACACTGGGGAGGGGACAGCGTACACGCAGGGGACACTGGGGAGGGGACAGCGTACACGCAGGGGACACTGGGGAGGGGACAGCGTACACGCAGGGGACACTGGGGAGGGGGACAGCGTACACGCAGGGGACACTGGGGAGGGGACAGCGTACACGCAGGGGACACTGGGGAGGGGACAGCGTACACGCAGGGGACACTGGGGAGGGGACAGCGTACACGCAGGGGACACTGGGGAGGGGACAGCGTACACGCAGGGGACACTGGGGAGGGGACAGCGTACACGCAGGGGACACTGGGGAGGGGACAGCGTACACGCAGGGGACACTGGGGAGGGGACAGCGTACACGCAGGGGACACTGGGGAGGGGACAGCGTACACGCAGGGGACACTGGGGAGGGGACAGCGTACACGCAGGGGACACTGGGGAGGGGACAGCGTACACGCAGGGGACACTGGGGAGGGGACAGCGTACACGCAGGGGACACTGGGGAGGGGACAGCGTACACGCAGGGGACACTGGGGAGGGGACAGCGTACACGCAGGGGACACTGGGGAGGGGACAGCGTACACGCAGGGGACACTGGGGAGGGGACAGCGTACACGCAGGGGACACTGGGGAGGGGACAGCGTACACGCAGGGGACACTGGGGAGGGGACAGCGTACACGCAGGGGACACTGGGGAGGGGACAGCGTACACGCAGGGGACACTGGGGAGGGGACAGCGTACACGCAGGGGACACTGGGGAGGGGACAGCGTACACGCAGGGGACACTGGGGAGGGGACAGCGTACACGCAGGGGACACTGGGGAGGGGACAGCGTACACGCGGGGGACAGCGTACACATGGGCACTGGGGGGGACAGGGCACACACAGGGATAGTGGGGTGGGGGACAGGGTACATACAGGGATAGTGGGGTGGCGGACAGGGTACACACAGGGACAGTGGGGGAACGGATTTACCTGGGTGCAGCTGCAGTACAGGGGGGAGAGTACACACGGGGGGCAGCAAACAAACGGCGGGCACTGGGGGGGGACAGCATACACACGGCGGGCACTGGGGGGGGTAGGGTACATACAGGGACAGTGACGGGGGAAAGGGTATGCACAGAGTCTGGGTGTAGGAAATATAATAATAATAATTATTACAATAATAATAATGCGTACACACGGGGGGGCACAGCGTACACACGGGGGGGGCACAGCGTACACACGGGGGGGGGCACAGCGTACACACGGGGGGGGGGGGGGCACAGCGTACACACGGGGGGGGGGGGGGCACAGCGTACACACGGGGGGGGGCACAGCGTACACACGGGGGGGGGCACAGCGTACACACGGGGGGGGGCACAGCGTACACACGGGGGGGGGGGCACTGGGGGGCAGCGTACACACGGGGGGGCACAGCGTACACATGGGGGGGCACAGCGTATACACGGGGGGCACAGCGTACACACGGGGGGGGGCACAGCGTACACACGGGGGGGGGCACAGCGTACACACGGGGGGGGCACAGCGTACACACGGGGGGGGGCACAGCGTACACACGGGGGGGGCACAGCGTACACACGGGGGGGGGGGCACAGCGTACACACGGGGGGGGGGGCACAGCGTACACACGGGGGGGCACAGCGTACACACGGGGGGGGGGGCACAGCGTACACACGGGGGGGGGGGGGCACAGCGTACACACGGGGGGGGCACAGCGTACACACGGGGGGGGGCACAGCGTACACACGGGGGGGGGGACAGCGTACACGCGGGGGACACTGGGGAGGGGACAGCGTACACGCGGGGGACACTGGGGAGGGGACAGCGTACACGCGGGGGACACTGGGGAGGGGACAGCGTACACGCGGGGGACACTGGGGAGGGGACAGCGTACACGCGGGGGACACTGGGGAGGGGACAGCGTACACGCGGGGGACACTGGGGAGGGGACAGCGTACACGCGGGGGACACTGGGGAGGGGACAGCGTACACGCAGGGGACACTGGGGAGGGGACAGCGTACACGCAGGGGACACTGGGGAGGGGACAGCGTACACGCAGGGGACACTGGGGAGGGGACAGCGTACACGCAGGGGACACTGGGGAGGGGACAGCGTACACGCAGGGGACACTGGGGAGGGGACAGCGTACACGCAGGGGACACTGGGGAGGGGACAGCGTACACGCAGGGGACACTGGGGAGGGGACAGCGTACACGCAGGGGACACTGGGGAGGGGACAGCGTACACGCAGGGGACACTGGGGAGGGGACAGCGTACACGCAGGGGACACTGGGGAGGGGACAGCGTACACGCAGGGGACACTGGGGAGGGGACAGCGTACACGCAGGGGACACTGGGGAGGGGACAGCGTACACGCAGGGGACACTGGGGAGGGGACAGCGTACACGCAGGGGACACTGGGGAGGGGACAGCGTACACGCAGGGGACACTGGGGAGGGGACAGCGTACACGCAGGGGACACTGGGGAGGGGACAGCGTACACGCAGGGGACACTGGGGAGGGGACAGCGTACACGCAGGGGACACTGGGGAGGGGACAGCGTACACGCAGGGGACACTGGGGAGGGGACAGCGTACACGCAGGGGACACTGGGGAGGGGACAGCGTACACGCGGGGGACAGCGTACACATGGGCACTGGGGGGGACAGGGCACACACAGGGATAGTGGGGTGGGGGACAGGGTACATACAGGGATAGTGGGGTGGCGGACAGGGTACACACAGGGACAGTGGGGGAACGGATTTACCTGGGTGCAGCTGCAGTACAGGGGGGAGAGTACACACGGGGGGCAGCAAACAAACGGCGGGCACTGGGGGGGGACAGCATACACACGGCGGGCACTGGGGGGGGTAGGGTACATACAGGGACAGTGACGGGGGAAAGGGTATGCACAGAGTCTGGGTGTAGGAAATATAATAATAATAATTATTACAATAATAATAATGCGTACACACGGGGGGGCACAGCGTACACACGGGGGGGGCACAGCGTACACACGGGGGGGGCACAGCGTACACACGGGGGGGGGGGGGGCACAGCGTACACACGGGGGGGGGGGGCACAGCGTACACACGGGGGGGGGCACAGCGTACACACGGGGGGGGGCACAGCGTACACACGGGGGGGGGCACAGCGTACACACGGGGGGGGGGGCACTGGGGGGCAGCGTACACACGGGGGGGCACAGCGTACACATGGGGGGGCACAGCGTATACACGGGGGGCACAGCGTACACACGGGGGGGGCACAGCGTACACACGGGGGGGGGGCACAGCGTACACACGGGGGGGGCACAGCGTACACACGGGGGGGGGCACAGCGTACACACGGGGGGGGCACAGCGTACACACGGGGGGGGGGGCACAGCGTACACACGGGGGGGGGGGCACAGCGTACACACGGGGGGGCACAGCGTACACACGGGGGGGGGGGGCACAGCGTACACACGGGGGGGGGGGCACAGCGTACACACGGGGGGGGCACAGCGTACACACGGGGGGGGGCACAGCGTACACACGGGGGGGGGCACAGCGTACACACGGGGGGCACAGCGTACACACGGGGGGCACAGCGTACACACGGGGGGCACAGCGTACACACGGGGGGGCACTGGGGAGGGACAGCGTACACACGGGGGGGCACTGGGGAGGGACAGCGTACACACGGGGGGGCACTGGGGAGGGACAGCGTACACATGGGCGGGCACAGCGTACACAAATGGGGGGGCACAGTGAGGGGATGACAGCGTACACATGGGGGCACTTTATAGTTAGGCTGTGGGGGCTGTATAAATAGTTAGGCTGTGGGGGTGGGGGTGTATAGTTAGGCTGTGGGGGTGCGGGATTATAGTTAGGCTGCAGGGGGGGTGTAGAGTTAGGGTTGGGCTACAGGGGGGTGTATAGTTAGGCTGTGGGGGTGGGGATGTATATTTAGTTAGGACGTGGGGATGGGGGGTGTATAGTTAGGCTGCAGGGGTGCGGAGATTATAGTAAAGCTGCAGGGGGGTGAATAGTTAGTTAGGCTGTGGGGGTGCAGGGTGTATAGTTAGTTAGGCTGCAGGGGTGGTGGGGGGTGTATAGTTAGGGATGCGCTACAGGGGGGTGTATAGTTAGCTAGGCTGCGGGCAGGGGTGGATTGGGGACTAAAAGTGGCCCTGGAAAATATCTGGAAGTGGCCTCACGTGGGCAGCACCAAATCAACAATAGGTGGAGCCTAATTGCAAGGGGTGTGCCCTAGCATGGAAAAAGGTGTGCCCATTATGCCAAGGTACTGCCCATTACATATTATGCCACACACCGTAATGCCAATTACACATTATACCTCAAACCGGAAGTAGTAGCAGATAGGGACTAAGCCGCCATTTGGGGTGCTAAGGGGCAGGGGCTGAAGGGGGGGGGGGCAGCGGGAGATTTGCCCAACTTCCCAGGGGGGGGTACCTGATTTTCGGCCATTCCTGTAGATTTGACAACCATGTTTTAACTATTACATATATAAATGTTCATGTTGTTTATTTGTTGTGTTGTGGAGAAGTGAGTAGGGATGGCCATCAACCAGCCCGACCCGCTCAGGCATCTGCTTTTCAGAATCATGCGGCAGGACACATCAAGCAGGGCCGGATTACCAATGAGCCTGATGGAGCTGCAGCTCCAGGACCATACTCCAAATAGGCCCAGAGCATCTGCAGAACTGGCTGCTGCAGAAGAAAATATTTATTTCCCTCTCCTGCAGCGTCCTAATTTGTATTGTATTGGGGGAAAATGCCTCAGGGGCCATCTATAAAAAAAATTACACTTACAAATTGCCCTGCGGCAGCCGCCCCACGCTCCGGCGGCTGCTGCAGGTTAAGAGTCACCGGTCTGTGTGGCCCGCCCGGCGGCTGTCCAGGGAGTCAAGTACAGGGGAAATCTCACGAGAAGTCGGTAGCTCTCGGTAGAGCCAGATCGGATGCATACCCTTTTTTCACTGCCCGCTACACAAGTCCTGCCCTGGTCAGAACCTGGGTAAAAGAGACACGGGTTAACCCGTTTTACACCGCCGCTGACCCGAGACCACAAGGAAAAAAAAAAAAAATTTTGCGGTGGTGTAAGAGGGGTATTAGTAATAAGTAAGAGATGTAATTATAGGATTATACTTTTAAAGATAGATAGAGGCAGGGCTATTTTTCAGCAGGCTCCAGCAGGAACTGAGGCCCTTATTCTAGTTCACTCTTTCTGACAAAATATTTCTTAGATGGACAAAACCATGTGCACTGCAGGTGAGGCAGGTGTAAAACCCCACCCAAATCTAATTATCTCTGCACAAGTAACACCTGCCTCACCTGCAGTGCACATGGTTTTGTCCATCTAAGAAATATTTTGTCAGAAAGAGTGAACTAGAATAAGGGCCTCAGTTCCTGCTGGAGCCTGCTGAAAAATAGCCCTGGATAGAGGTGTGTATATATCCTCATTCGGCGTAATGTCAGTGAAACCAATTTATTCAGAATCCTGATTGGAATTTGTGAGTGAAGGAGTTTTTACCTGGACAGTTCGTAAACTAAAATATAAAGTGTGCCAGCGCTGGCTGAATAAAATGCAAAACAATTCAAAATTAAATATAAATGGTTTTACTTTAAAATAAAACACCATAAAAAACAGTAATAAATAGTTCAATCAACAAGTACTTCATTTTCCTCTTCAGAGAACCGCAGTGCTCTTTTCTTTTTTGCACACTTTCATCACACTGGGATTTGTGGCTTGTGCTTGCGTGATCCAGCTGACTATCTTCCTCCCCACTGCTAGAATTAGAAGACAAAAAAAAAAGTAACAGCATAGTGTTTATTTAAAGATACAGGTTACGTGCAGTAAGAAAAATAAGTATTAATTTGAAGTTTGGCATTAAGGGCCCCATTTATCTATGATCACATATTCAATGCAATATGGCAGAAAAATGATTGCACAGGATCACATTTGCGCTCATATCAATTGAATTTTTCACCCAGCAGGTGAAGCTCAGCACATCACAGGGACAGGCTCCTGCATGATACATCCTGGTGCATTTTACAATGTGATCCTACGCGATGATATTTCGGTCAGATCCTTTATAAATGGGCCCCCATGTCAGAGGGAGAGAGAGGCAGTGCGAAGTGTAGCCATAGGCTACAAAGGGCTATCGCCATATTACAATGGCGATAGCCCAGGGGTGTGATGCCAGGCTGCCTGATGTTGATACATCGGGCAGCTTCGCATCCCCCTTAGAAACCTAAGGGGGATGCGGCCAGCGGCGCTGCAGGGAGGATCGCAGCAGGGATACTAAATATTTGCGGTGAACCCCCGAAAACGGATGTTTCCGGGGATTTAACCGCAAATATTGCTTGATAAATGCGGCCCTAAATCCCCTAAAACACCCATTTTCGGGGGTCAAATATTATGTATCCCCTCAATGTAATAAAGGGGGACAGCCCTGCAACGCCGCCGGCCACATCCCCCATAGGTTTCTATGGGGGATGCGATGCTGCCTGATGTATCAACATCGGGCAGCCTGGCTTCGCATTCCTGGGCCATCGCCATTCTGAGATGGCGATAGCCCATTGTAGCCTATGGCTGCGGGATTGCACTGCCGAGAGGGGCAGTGCGGTCACAGGGGGTCAGCGCATAATCGCGCATGCGCAGACCCCCCCCCCCCCCCCCCCGGCTTCTGGGTCAGGGCTTCGCAGGGATGGGCTCCTTTCGGAGCCCTGTCCCTGCACCCTCAAAATTATACATCTAGGCGGTATTTCACAATACCACAATGCGATGGCACCACGTCGGCATTGCACATTGATGATAAATGCGCCCCTTAGTGTACCCCCCTAAATACTAGCAAATTGCTAAACTGCAAGGTGTCGGCCAGGCTGGGGCATACTTTGCTGCAGTGCAGGGAGGCAGCTACATCCTCCCACACGACAACACACTGACACACACACATTGCATGGGGACCAGGGGCACACTGACTGACTGACACACACACATTGTATGGGGACCAGGGGCACACTGACTGACTGACACACACACATTGTATGGGGACCAGGGGCACACTGACTGACTGACTGACACACACACATTGTATGGGGACCAGGGGCACACTGACTGACTGACACACACACATTGCATGGGGACCAGGGGCACACTGACTGACTGACACACACACATTGTATGGGGACCAGGGGCACACTGACTGACTGACACACACACATTGTATGGGGACCAGGGGCACACTGACTGACTGACTGACACACACACATTGTATGGGGACCAGGGGCACACTGACTGATTGACACACACACATTGCATGGGGACCAGGGGCACACTGACTGACTGACACACACACATTGTATGGGGACCAGGGGCACACTGACTGACTGACTGACACACACACATTGTATGGGGGCCAGGGGCACACTGACTGACTGACACACACATTGTATGGGGACCAGGGGCACACTGACTGACACACACACATTGTATGGGGACCAGGGGCACACTGACTGACTGACACACACACATTGTATGGGGACCAGGGGCACACTGACTGACTGACACACACACATTGTATGGGGACCAGGGGCACACTGACTGACTGACACACACACATTGTATGGGGACCAGGGGCACACTGACTGACTGACACACACACATTGTATGGGGACCAGGGGCAAACTGACTGACTGACTGACTGACTGACACACACACATTGTATGGGGACCAGGGGCACACTGACTGACTGACTGACTGACACACACACATTGTATGGGGACCAGGGGCACACTGACTGACTGACTGACTGACACACACACATTGTATGGGGACCAGGGGCACACTGACTGACTGACTGACACACACATTGTATGGGGACCAGGGGCACACTGACTGACTGACACACACATTGTATGGGGGCCAGGGGCACACTGACTGACTGACTGACACACACATTGTATGGGGACCAGGGGCACACTGACTGACACACACACATTGTATGGGGACCAGGGGCACACTGACTGACTGACACACACACATTGTATGGGGACCAGGGGCACACTGACTGACACACACACATTGTATGGGGACCAGGGGCACACTGACCGACTGACTGACTGACACACACACATTGTATGGGGACCAGGGGCACACTGACCGACTGACTGACTGACACACACACATTGGCCCTTATTCTGGTTGGTGCGGTCAGAGCCGCACACGGGGCTCCGACCGCACAAACCAAGGGCCGCCCACCAGACGGATCGCCACGGCCGTCCTTACACGGACGGCTGGCGATCCGCACAAAAATGGTGGAGGCGTACGCCTCCACCATGGTGGGAGCTGCCCCCTGCATTCGATGGTCGTCGACCATCGAAGGCAGGGCCGCACGCCGCGGCAGCTCCCGCAAGCTGAGACCACACGGACAATCGTCCGTGTGGTAGCTTGTATGGGGGCTGAAAGCTGACATCCGGCGACGTCAGCTTTCCGCCCCCATGTCATGGTAATGAGGGCGTCATGCCCTCATTACCATGCATACGCCCCGCGTTTGCATGGGAACGCCCATGAAACGCGGGGCGTACACATAGGGAAATGAGGGCATGATGCCTCTCACGCCCCTATACGCCCCCTTTGCGGCGGACGAAAGACGTCTGCGGCGAAGGGGGCTGCACATGCGCAGAATGACCTCTGCGCATGTGCAGACCAAAAACATCGGCGGTACGGCCGCACGCGGGCCGTACCGTGCCGATTAGAATAAGGGCCATTGTATGGGGACCAGGGGCACACTGACTGACTGACTGACTGACACACACATTGTATGGGGACCAGGGGCACACTGACTGACTGACACACACATTGTATGGGGACCAGGGGCACACTGACTGACTGACACACACATTGTATGGGGGCCAGGGGCACACTGACTGACTGACACACACATTGTATGGGGGCCAGGGGCACACTGACTGACACACACACATTGTATGGGGACCAGGGGCACACTGACTGACACACACATTGTATGGGGACCAGGGGCACACTGACTGACTGACACACACATTGTATGGGGACCAGGGGCACACTGACTGACTGACACACACATTGTATGGGGGCCAGGGGCACACTGACTGACTGACACACACATTGTATGGGGGCCAGGGGCACACTGACTGACACACACACATTGTATGGGGACCAGGGGCACACTGACTGACACACACATTGTATGGGGACCAGGGGCACACTGACTGACTGACACACACATTGTATGGTGACCAGGGGCACACTGACTGACACACACACACACACACACACACACACGCACACACACGCACACACACGCACACACACTGCTGAACTCTGTCACCATACACTGGACTGCACGCAGAATATCTGACCCCAGCTCCATGTGCAGACGCTGCCTTGCTGCACAGTTATACAAGCTCCCCCATGCTGAATACCTCTGTGGTTAGCTGTCCTCCGGAAGAGAAGCCAGGAGCAGCCATTCCCTGCCTCCCTTGGGGAAACAAGCACCCCTTGCCCTCAGCCCCCATTCTGACCCACCATATTACAATACTTACAGTTTAGGAAGACTGGGAGGCAGGTTCCACGGGGCTTCTCTCTGTGCTCCCAGCAGGTCTGCAGTGTACAGGAAGTGCCTGTGTTGTAGCTGGCAACGCCCCTTCCTTTCTGCACGAACAATGATTGGCCTGGGGGGAAAGGGGGAGTGTCCAGGGAGTGTTCTCTCTTCGCCTCTGCAGGGAGCTAATATCGCAGGAACAGCTCGCTTTCGCACCTGCTCTCCCTGCCCACCTCCCTTCATAAATCCAGGTGATGTAGCACAACATCGCAATGCGATGTTCATCGATATTATCGCAAAAACATCGCGGTTTATTGATAAATGTGCCCGTTAGTGTAATGTGCCTGGAGTGTCCAGTTACTTCTAAAAATAAGGGATGAGGCTGCTGCTTTCAGCTTTTCCCGTGCGGATATTAGAGATGATGCTACCGAGTGGTGTCACCAATTGATTTTCCTCGGCAGCAGGGGGTTGGTGGGGGCATAGATGGGTGTCACTAGCACCTTGTAATAATTATACCCAGCCTCTGTACGCCTGCCAATCCTAGTCACAGATCCACACATGAGTCTATGGGGATACCTCACTGAGTGTCCGGGTCCCATAGCAAGCGTACTCTCCAGATGCCCTAAGCCCATTCAGATGCCCTAGAGCTTAGGCAACTGCCCAATCTGCCAATGGGCTAAGGCCAGCTCTGCCAGAGCAACACATCCCGCTGGCTGCCACATAGAGCAGCACTGTAAATTTTGAACTTCCCGGCAGTGCAGTGAATAAATTAATGACGTCACTCACTCAGCTTACAGTCATCTCTGGCACAGCACGGACGTACTAAACTATATAATTACAGCCATGTCAGGGCTAATGATCACCCAGCACCCATCCTTACCCCCACCCACACTCCCATGTATAACATAAACACCGCATATTCCACTTACACAAAATAATTTATGTTTGCGAGCAGGAGTCGGCCATCTTGGTACACCCAAGTGAAGCCACTCTGTGTACTCCCCCAGCTGATGGCTCCTGCGGCTGCGCAACAAGTTGGAGCTCCTATCTCTATAATGGGGCATGTTTCACTAAATTATAAAAAAACTGTACCTATCTGAAAATCCTCAACCCCAAAAGGCACTCCACTGGGACAATATCTACCTAATAAAACAAACCCCAAGTCTCAATTGTTCCTCTACCCCGAGTTATGCCTTCCCAAAAAAACCCTCATAGACTAACATGGGTGACAAAGTGTAATTTCGCGAGTGTCAGGAAAAAACTGGCAGTTGGAAGTTTAGATCGCTCCCAATTGGTCATTTTTTTATATTTCAACCTGAAATTTGGCACGCAGCACCGGTTGACGATTCTACGCGTACATGCCAAATTTCAGCTCAGTACGCCTAGTCACTTTTGAGGTGCAGTCCCTCAAACACCATGCCCCCATCCGAAAAGTTCCCTATGGGAAAAATCCGTTCGTTGGATTCAGCCTTAATATAAGGGCACTACCGTGCCCTTATAATATATATATATATATATATATATACATATATACAACTCACTGTTTGCTGGCACTCAGTGGTCACAGTCTTAACTAGGCTGGGTGCACTTCAAATAGTCCATACAATCCTTCCAATATAAAAGACACTCCAGTCGTTTATTTTAAAGACAAACGATTTTATCAAAAGGGAATATCACCAAATGTATACATTTTCGGGGTCAGCGCCCCTTCCTCAGGGTACAATCCACAATGAAACAAGCAGCAGTGTAAAAAACTCTCTACTATATACTCATTACGCTGAACAAGGCTATACCAATTAGACAAGACTGTTCCAGTTAAGCTTTTCATTAAGCCCCATAGGATTAATTGTTTTGAGCCTCAGAATCCATTGGGGTGTCCAGCACTTTTAAAGTGTCTGGACACTGGCTGGTCTATGTCCTTGCCCCTAGATGTAAGAGAGATGGCTGAGCGGTGAGCAGCCATCCGCTCCTTGAGGTCCCACAAGGACATACAATCACATAGACCACAAATGAGGAATTACACCCTAATACATAACGGATGTTGTAAG
Organism: Crinia signifera; assembly: GCF_055691185.1. Lineage (NCBI taxonomy): Eukaryota > Metazoa > Chordata > Amphibia > Anura > Myobatrachidae > Crinia > Crinia signifera. Next base: position 78,570,075 of record NC_139222.1, read on the forward strand.
TTTTTTCATAATGGGGGTGTTTGTATGTCCCAAGTTGTCATAAATTTGCAGGTGATACAATTCCTACAACTATAGCACCCTGGCGGTTTTAATTAGACATTGGGAATTGGCTTCGGGATATTATCCATAATGTCAGACTTAACCAGCCTATCTCTTTAATTCCTACCCCTAGTGTAGGCAATCAGGGGTCTTTGATCTTTAAAGGCTGGCAATGCCTTATCAGTTTTCATTATTGGCCAGAGTGCTTTGGTGGCCTGATGTATAATTGGGCTGGAAAGAGAAAATTCATTCACCCAAGGAATGACATTATCTGACTTACGGGCTTTGGGCTTAAGCAAATCCTCACGGGACATGTTCAACACCTTGTTTTTAAGTTCCAGGAGACTGTGATGGGCATAGCCTTTATTCAGAAATTTAAAGACCATTTTCTCCAATTCTGTATCGAGGCGATCACTTTCACTAGTGATGTGTGCTACCCGCATCATCTGTGATAGTGGCAATCCCTTCTTAAGAGGGGAGGATGGTGGCTAGAAGCTCTCAATAATGTATTTATGTTGGTATTCTTGACAAATACCCCTGTGGACAGCCTACCATCCTTAACTGTAACCGTCACATCCAGAAAATTTGCCTGCACCATACTACAAGTGAATGTAAACTTGATGTGAGGGCTAGCTTCATTGATCTGATGCATAAGATCCAGAAAGAGTTCCTCCCCCCGGTCCACATCAGGAACACTTTGTCTATGTACCTGGTGTACATAGCAACATGCCCACTGATTAGTGGATCCCAGAAGAACAGGCCCTCCTCCTGGGCAAGCATGTAGACATTAGCGTAGGAGGGTGCCACAGAACAATCCATGGCACACCCCTTACGCTGCACAAAGAATTCAGAATCGAAAAGAAAATAATTACGAATTAACATAAGTTCTAATAGTGTGAGGAAGAGAGAATGATCAAACAATTCTGTATCTAGATGTTTCACCAGGAAGTCCTGCATAGCTTTGAGGCCCCCCTCATGTGGAATGGACAAGTACAAACTGCACACGTCCAGACAGCAGAGGAGGGTCCTAGGCGGAACAACCTGTATTTCACTCAATTTGACCAAAAATGAAGTAGTGTCCTTTAAGAACGTTTTTTGCAGAGGCAGCAATTGCTGCAATATACTACTCTAGGGGTAGGAATTTAAGAGATAGGCTGGTTAACCCCTTCCCGCCGCAGCCTGTTTTTGCCTTCCTGACAGAGCCCTTTTTTTTCAAATCTGACAGGTATCACTTAAGTGGGGATAACTTTTTTTTTGCTTTTACTTATCCCAGTGATTTTGAGATTGTTTTCTCGTGACACATTGTACTTCAAGTTAGTGGTAAATTTGGGTCGATACAGTCTGTGTTTTTTTGTGAAAAATACCAAAATGTCGTAAAAAAATGGAAAATTTTGCAATTTTGAAAATGTTAAATTTTCTGCTTGTGAGACAAATAATCATACCACTCAATATAGTTAATAACTAACATAGACCATATGTCTACTTTATGTTTCCATCATTATTTCAACATCCTTTTAATTTTTTTGGACACTAGGAGGCTTAAAATATGAATAGCAAATTCTCAAATTTTCAAGAAAATTTAAAACACTGATTTTTTTAGGGACCAGTTCAGTTCTGATGTGACTTTGAGGGACTTGTATGTGAGACACCCCCATAAATTATGCCATTTCAAAAACTGCACCCCTCACAGTATTCAAAACAGCATTTTGGAAGTTTGTTAACCCTTTAGGTGTTTCACAGGAATTAAAACAAAGTGTAGGTGAAATTTCAAAATTTCATTTTTTTTGCAGATTTGCAATTTTAATACATTTTTCTAAGGAACACAGTAGATTTTACTAGAGAAATGTGACTAAAATTTGATTCCCCCAATTCTTTTGTTTTCATAAATATCCTATATGTGGCCCTAGTGTGCACGTTGACCAAACCACAGGCTTCATAATAGAAGGAGCACCTACTTGATTTTGGAGCCTCCTTTTTATGAGATTATTTTTTAGGCACCATGTAGGTTTCTAGGCACCATAAGATGCTAAAAGTTAGGAACCCCCCCACAAGTGACCCCATTTTGTAAACTACACCCCTCAGGGAATTCATCTAGGGGTATAGTGTACATTTCAAACCCCCAGGGGTTTCACCAATTGTGCTACAACTGGGCAGTGAAAATGAAAAATTAATTTTTTTACACAAAAATGCAGTTCTGGCTCCAAATTTTTCATTTTCACAAGGAATGAAGGAGATAAAGCACCCCAAAATCTGTGCCCCAATTTCTCCCGAGTACGGCAATGCCTCACATGTGACCAAAAAATACCATTTGGGTGCATGGCAGGACTCAGAAGGGAAGGAGTGATTTTTGGATTTTGCAGCTCAGATTCTGGTGGAATGTTGGTGGGTGCTATGTCGCATTAGCAAGACCCCCGAAGCACCAATACAGTGGAAACCCCCACAAGTGACCCCATTTTGCAAACTACACCCCTCAGGGAATTCATCTAGGGGTATAGTGTACATTTCAAACCCCCAGGGGTTTCACCAATTTTGATACAACTGGGCTGTGCAAATGAAAAATTACATTTTTTACACAAAAATGCAGTTCTGGCTCCAAATTTTTCATTTTCACAAGGAATGAAGGAGACAAAGCACCCCAAAATCTGTGCCCCAATTTCTCCCGAGTACGGCAATGCCTCACATGTGACCAAAAAATACCATTTGGGTGCATGGCAGGACTCAGAAGGGAAGGAGTGATTTTTGGATTTTGCAGCTCAGATTCTGGTGGAATGTTGGTGGGTGCTATGTGGCATTAGCAAGACCCCCGAATCACGGTGAAATGATGAACCTAATAATCCATAGATGTGTGGTGTATTTTAAAACACTCCTTTATACATAGGCCGGGTTTGTCGGGGCAAGTTTCACAGTGGAAAATAGTATCCTTTCTTATTCCCTTTTTATAGCAAACTTTGCACCTTTTTTGTGTCCTGCCCTTTCTTGCAGTGGAGGGGATTTCGTTAGGAAAATGCTGCCCTGGTACAATACGGGGGCCAGTACTAGAAGTACTGGGGCCCTCTGCCTGCTGGTTCCCAAATATTAGGCCCTTTATGACTTCCTCTTGAAAGTGCATAAATGTCCCCCTCTGGCTGGTAGAACGGAATAGCACGTAAGCGTTATACAGTGCCATCTGGATGATATACACGGCCAGCTTCTTGTACCAGATTTTTGTTTTCCGCAGGGGACTGTACGGCTTCAGTACCTGATCTGAAAGATCCACTCCGCCCATGTACTTATTGTAATCTAGGATACAATTAGGTTTTGAGATGTGGGTACTGGTACCTCGTACAGGGATGGAGGTGGTACTGTCTCCATGAATTGTTGTCAGTATAAGGACATCCCTCTTGTCCTTATATTTGACCAACAACATATTTTCGGTGCATATTCCCCTGCTTTCACCCCTTCTCAGTACTTGGGCAATGTGCGTTTTTGGGAGGCCTCTTTGGTTCTTGCGCACAGTACCGCAAGCTGCTGTACCTCTTGAACCAAGGGCCTTAAACAGGGGGATGCTAGTGTAAAAGTTATCCACATAGAGGTGATAACCTTTATCCAGGAAGGGGTGCACTAAATCCCAGACAATTTTTCCACTAACATCTACGAGGGAGGGGGGGCATTCTGGCGGTTCAATTCTTGAATCCTTCCCTTCATATACCCTAAACCTGTGGGTGTACCCTGAGGTGCTTTCACACAGTTTATACATTTTTATGCCATACCTTGCCCTCTTACTGGGAAGGTACTGGCGGAATTTAACCCTTCCTTCAAAATGTATAAGGGACTCGTCGATACAAATAAATTTTTCAGGGATGTACAACTCTGCAAATTTGGCACTGAAATGATCAATGACCGGCCTGACTTTGAATAGCCGGTCAAAGGTGGGATCATCTCTGGGTGGGCACTGTGCATTATCGGTGTAATGTAAAAATTTAAGGATTGTCTCAAAACGAGTCCGAGTCATGGCCATACGGTAAAATGGGGTGCTGTACAGAACATCTGTACTCCAATATTGCCTAATTTCTGGCTTTTTTACTATGCCCATATGAAACACCAGACCCCAAAACGTCATCATCTCTACTGCATCTACAGGGGTCCACCTAGCAAATGATGACGTGGGGTTTTGAGCAATAAACTGCTGGGCATATAAATTACTTTGGTCCACCATTAAATTTATAAAATCATCAGAGAAAAATAATTTGAAAAAGTCAATTTCTCTGAGACCTGTTGAATCAAATTGGATTCCTGGGATGGCCAAAAACTCAGGAACCTGGGGCTCAAAATTGTCTGGTGGTGGGGTCCATACGGGATCAATCATTTGGGGGGGGGTCTCAGCTGCTCTACGGGGGCGTCTTTGAGGGGGTCCCTCATCACTAGAGGAGGAAGAGGAGCTTAAGACGAATCCTTCAAATTCCCCGCTTGCATCACTGGCTGTGTCAGAGTCAGAGGCAAGCATGGCATATGCCTCCTCTGCTGAATACATTCTTCTGGATGACTGGGATGACATTTGGGATGACATTTGGGATGCCATTTTTATTTTTGTGTTTCTGTAAGTGTAATGTTTCAACGCGTGTATAGTGTAGGGGGGGTACAAACTTTATTTCAACACGGGGGGTATGTAGTGTGTAGTGTGTATGTAGTGCAGAAAAAAAATACTTTATACAGGAATTTGATCCCAATAAAAAAAAATAAAAAATTGAAGGGGTTAAAAAAAAAAAAAAAGGTCCTGCGCCAAAAATTGAGCACAGATGTTGGTCAGTAACGTCCGTCACTGAACAGCGCTCAAAGGCAACAGGTGTAAAAACAATAAAAAAAAAAAAAATACCACAGCACTCTCCAAAAAAAAAACAATTAAAAAAAACTGCAGAAAAAAAATGATATCAACCCTGTGCCAAAAATGCTGTTCAGTGATGTACGTCACTGATCAGCGGCCACAGGACACCCACAAAAGCAACGTGGGTGTAATAAACCACAGCACTCTCCAAAAATTTTTATTTTTTTTTAAACTGCAGAAAAAAAATGATATCAACCCTGTGCCAAAAATGCTGTTCAGTGATGTACGTCACTGATCAGCGGCCACAGGACACCCACAAAAGCACCCACAAAAGCAACGTGGGTGTAAAAACAAAACCCCACTGCAATCCCCCCCCCCCCCAAAAAAAAAACTGCAGATCAGTGATGCAGTGATGCGACACTGATTAGCAGTGAGGGGCAAAAAACCTGGACCCCCAAAAAGTTGCTGATCAGTTAATTAATTTAAACTGATCAGCACAAAAGGGGGGGGCAGCAGTCAGTTGCACAGGCAGCACAAGCTTTGGTGCAACTGACAGGTATATATATAAAAAAATAACCCCTGCACCCCCAAAAAGTTGCTGATCAGCACAGATATACTGATCAGCACAAAAGGGGTGCAGCAGACACAAAATATAGCACTCTCTATCACTCTCTATCACTCTCTGTCACTATCTCTCACTATACTCACGATCTGTGACTCTATGACACTGCAGCAGCAGGACACAGGAAGTCACAAGATCCAGGAAGCATCCAACTGCTGGCAGCACGCTACCAGCGGTGATCAGCGGTGATCAGGTATGTATATCACGACAGAGTGGCCGGTGACCGCTCTGCACGCAATTCCAGACCGGAATGGCGTCTGCAGCGCAGTCACCGTTAGTTTAAATGACGCGCCTTGGCTGTGATTGGTCCGTCGGTCCGACGGACCAATCACAGCCTTGGGGGCAGGTGGGGTGAGGTGGGGTGAGGTGTGGTCATCACTGGTGACCCCCTCACACCCGGCGGTGATTGACACCTGTGTTACCGAGCGTCTGATTCGCCGGTAACACAGGAAAACAGCGATCGCCGACGGGGGGGAGGCATCGCCACCCCCCCTGGGCATGCAGGGACATGTCTGCTGTCAGGGACAGCAGACATGTTTAAACTGTCACCGCGTCTATAGACGCGGGGACAGTTTAAAGTCATGACGTATATATACGTCATGTGTCGGGAAGTACATCCCGGCCATGACGTATATATACGTCAAATGTCGGGAAGGGGTTAAGGCTGACATTACGGATAATATCCCGAAGCCAATTTCCAATGTCTATGTAAAACCGCCAGGGTGTTATAGTTGTAGGAATTGTATCACCTGCAAATTTATGACAACTTGTAGGACATTCAAACACCCCCATTATGATAAAACTTAAAACATCCGTTATGTATTAGGGTGTAATTCCTCATTTGTGGTCTATTGGATTGTATGCCCTTGTGGCTTGTTCTATGTAGGACAGACGACAAGAAAGTTCAAGGAGCGGGTGGCTGCTCACCGCTCAGCCATCTGTCTTACATCTAGGTGCGGGGACATAGACCAGCCAGTGTCCAGACACTTTAAAAGTGCTGGACACCCCTTGGAAGCCTTGCAGTATTTTATAATTGATCATGTCCCCCTTAGTTTTAAGGGAGGTGACAGAGCTAAGACTCTGTTGCTTAGGGAGTCTCAATGGATTCTGAGGCTCAAAACAATAAATCCCATGGGGCTTAATGAAAAGCATAACTGGAACAGTCTTGTCTAATTGGAATAGCCTTGTTCAGCGTAATAAGTATATAGTACTCATGAAATATATATATATATATATATATATATATATATATATATATATATATATATATATATTACTTGTGTTCTTGCTTTATAGTTATTTTTACTGTATGCTTATCTCTATTCTATTCTCAATTGTATATTGTATATATTTTTCATGAATATTTTATGTATGTTTCATGTTTATCTCTACTTTTTATGTCCCTTAGGTGTCTTTGTCCCCCCCCTCCAGCTAAGGAGCTGCTGGACAGCGTTGCTGTAGTCACGCACTAGCAAGCTGTATAGCCCGGTGGAACGCGGAAATACTCAGCTGGAACGCATGCATGACGCTCCGGAGCACTTGAATAAATGGCAAAGCAGTCCGGTGTAATACCGATGTTTCAAAGCCAAGTGGCTTGTTTTATCAAGGTGCTTGAGAGAGCTCTCAAGCACCTTGATAAAAGAGCGACTAATGGCAAATTACTCCTTTTCCCCCTGTCAGCCTTTGGTAGCAGTTAGAGCATGTGGAACCCACTGGAAAGTGTTTTCTGCGCCAACAGTTTTGCGCCAAATGAATTCCTGGAGATAGGAGTCCAGATTTTGGTGTGCAGTACCCCCTTTGCCTTTTGTTAAGCCACTTACAAGATCCCCAAAGGCGTTCAATGTTTTGGGTATGAACCCCAGTCTCCGGATCTACAAAATGATAGCGGTGGTTTACCAGTGCATGATGGTACCCTTCCTGCTCCAGTTGTTGAGTGTTATAATCAGTAATCAGAGTATATCGTCGTCCCCAGTTCTATACATTTGTTGATGGTGGACATCAGGGTGCCGGCATCACGTCTATCTACAGGCCTTATAAAACACTCACTGGTGTCTCTGGATATGCCTCCAAACAACCTCTGTTGAGGCAAAACGCATACGTCATGACTTTTGTACAAACAGACTCTCGTCCACCTCAACTATTTTTCCTGGACTGCCAATCCAGCGTTGGGGCTGCAACATTAAGTCCATGGTGCAGGCCACCTTTAAAAGGTTATTGTACAGCACAGTGGTTTTGTTCGACAAAGTTTAGTTGTCACTTACAAAACGATATGCTTGTGAGCTCCTTTGCCCATGAATAAATAAAACGGATGAGGGAAAGAAATGGGATACAACATCCCGGAAACCAATGTGACTTATCTTCTTTCGGTAGGTTTTAATGTGGCAGCGCCACATGCACTCCTTCATACTCAAGCACATTGGGTGTCTATTAACACAGGTTTGTGTCAGTGGCAGCAAATGGTGCTGCTGAAAAAAAGCCACCGACTCCTCCTCCTGTGGCAGGTTAAACATCGTGAGAGGTTCTGCAGCCATTCCGCAGTCACTTAACCTTCAGCTCTGACTGACTACGCTGGCCGCGGGAACACTATGCTACTTCTGACAAGGACACTGACTACACTGGCCACGGGAAGACTACGCTGATTCTGACAGAGACACTACGCTAACTACATAATGGGCGCCGTGCTATTAAACAAGTACTTATTTTGAAAACATTTGTGTTCAATTTGTAATATTTTCAGCCCATCCTATTTTGTTTAGGTGCATATAATGCTCAGGGAACATCAGAAGTCTGAGCAAAGTAGAAAACCACTAAGAGGAAAAATCCTCTTGAAGCTTAGGGAGGGAAATAAAAAAATATTACATTAAACACTAAAAAAACACTATTTAATTGTATGGCTGTAAAATTGTAAACAGTACTTACAAATCTCAACCTGATTCCTTTTGTTGCATACAATAATAAAATAATTTTAAATAAAATAGATTCTTAAGAATAACTTCTTTTTAATTCAGTATTTACAGTATATTTAACCAATGATTTGTAATCATACAGGAGGGAGAACATACAGAGCTAAACAGACACTGATGGTGGAATTCATTAAACTGTAATTGAGATACAGCCCCCTCCACCTCCATGTTTTGTTTCGACTTAATACCGTGTATGATTTCACTCCTCTGTAAATATTTCCCTTGGACTAATTTGCATGTGCATTCTCTAAACAAGAATACATTTCTCTACACATTTACATCAAAAAACTGCTTGCCAATAAAGCCCAATAGAGTTGAAATATGTGAAACATCTAGCGTAATTTTCTACATTCAATTTTCTCTGATTGCATTAGGAGGAGACTTGAAAAATTCCCCAAAATAGATACGGTAAATAAAAATACACAATGTGGATATGACCATGCATATGGTTTCACTGCTTTAAGACATATCATTTATTAAATACGTAAACAAATTTAAATAAGAAACACACATTGTACCTTGACTAGCATTCATTAGGTGCTCATAACAATGAAAACAAAAACATAATCTTAGGGCTTTTACATAGTTTGTAGTTTTACAAAAACCACAAATACTTTTTTCCATAACTTGTACCGTTGTCAGGCCTACATACTTACAGCAAGTTTGATTACTTTGTCAGAGGTAATCTGCTGTAGGGGGACCATTAAACAATACTTTTTTTTTTACTTTATACTAGTTTATTCTTAAACACAAGGGAGAAGTTGCATTTGTATAATATTAATTGAGTTTTCATAAGGGAGCAGTCAGGGCCCATAAAACACAGAGAGGATTATTTACATATGGGAACAAAGAATAAGATTATTATTATTATTATTTTTTTTTTTTTTTTAAGAAGCATCAGAACTAGCTAATTTTGCATGTATAGGGTAGACTGCTGTTATGACACTCCCTTTCCACCTTTTAACCTCTCATCATAACTTCCTCACCAGCATTAACAATATGATTTTACCATGGTGCCAATCTGTTCCTTTTTTTTAATCTTTGTTCCGAATTCTGAATTAGTCCAGTGTTTAATGATCCTGTATCGGTCTCATACATAACTTCTCTCTGTGCACGTATGACCCCCGTACAGAGTTTTATCAAAATGAATAATTAAAATGGGTAAAAAGGCCAGCTTGTTGGCCCTAAGAAAGATTAGAAGATTAGCATTAAGTAGCTTTTTACTTGTGAAGCTGCTGGCTTCTGCTCCCTCATGTCAGTGTTAAAGTGGGATTTTGGTGCTTGGATCTGATGTCACAACCAAGCCTCATACTTACAGACGATAACAAGTTATTGCTCCATCTACATTCTGCTAAGGTAAGAAGGATGTATATATATGTATATATATATATATATATATATATATATATATATATATATATAGACTGGTTGCAGAGGGACAGCACTCCTCTCCGGTAGTTTACCGTGCCCCGGTGCCCTCAGATATGGACTCAGAGGTCCCGAATATACAGCAAGGAAATAGCGGCACTCAAAGCCGTAAATAATGAAAAACGCAGGTAGTTTTCGTGATCACGAAAACTACCTGCGTTTTTCATTATTTACGACTCCGAGTGCCGCTATTTCCTTGCTGTATATATATATCTATATATATAGATATATATATATCTATATATATACAGGATCCAGTTGGACCGGCACTCCAAGCTGCAGGAGAGTACTGGCGCTGGTGCCTTCACAGCTGATGGTGCAGTGAATTGTAGGTACAGGATAGGTGCGGCACTCAGCTTTCTCAAAGAAACACGACAATACAGTGTCTTGGTGATCAACGTTTCAGTGCTCTCTTTATTGGCACTATCGTCAGGATAGTATATCCTATATATATATATATATAGTATACACACATTTTTTTTACTTTTGTAACAATCCTAACACTTTACTGCTATCTTTCACCTGTGTGATGCCTGGTAAAATTTTGGCTGGACTGGTGTGAGGGTTACCTCTACCCTATATGTGAAGTCCTAGAGAGTTAGGGACTGGCCTATTGAGTTGACAAGAATGTTGGAGGGAAGGCCATTCACTTTGGCCAAATTTTATGCCAACAGCTTATAATATGTTATTAACACATTTATTTATTTCTGATAACTAACATTTCACCAGGAGTATACCCTATTCCAGAAATCTGAAACCTGCCATTTGAGGGATTTGACTGTGTTTCCCATACTGTGTCATCATTAAATGGTTCTGCCCTATGAGCATCTTTTTTATGTTCCTAACTGCTGGGCATTAAACCTGGCAAGTACTCATGGGTATTAACCGGGCAATCCTGTGAATAAGCAAACCAGCAAAACGTGCATCAGGTCCAGCCTCTGGTCAGATGGCCACCTGGTCAGAGCACAACCGGCTGTATACGTCAGATGCCACACATGCGCTAAGCCGAACTCCGCTCATCATTAGCAGTGCCAGCAATGGGACCATTACACCCAGCACAAGCACCAACCAGCGAGGGAATTGATATTGCAGTGGCCTCAAATATGGAGAAGGCTCCTAGGGTGAAATTCACCACCCACCAAAGGGGCCAACAGGAGAGGGCATCATTACAGAAATGATATGCTATAATTATTTATGACATACCATAGCCCTGATTTGAGTTATTGCTTGCAAGAATATTTGTGCCAATTCATGAAATAATAAGATATTAGTTCAGACCATTCTCTATCTGCAGAAATAGACAGTTGTATATTTTTATTAACACTCTTGCAGTTTGGATACTCAGATTGAAACATTTTGTCACACACAGAAACATTGTTCTCTGTCTACTCTATATAGTAGATTCAGGATAATCACACTAACAGGGGCGTCCTGCAACACGCAGTAACAGTGCACCCAGTCCACTGACAGTCCTACTCTCCGTTCTTTCCTGCCAATCACCTGCCCTATCACTCTCTCATTATGTGTCCTATACCCACTGGCATGATGCAAGAACAGTAGAAGTGGGCAGAGGTGTAATGGTATTTTTTGCCATATGTGAACCGCTGAATAGTTATTTGAGCAGATTCAACAATACCTCCTTGTAGCCATCCGTATTTTGAGATAAATCTGATACTCATAACCTATGCAGCAAATGGAGATTCACATCAATATTTAACATAGTAATTGCAGTGATAACAATTTTCATTTATACAACACAAATAACTCAGACTTGTGTTGGATACAAGAATCTTTTGAAACAAGTATTCATATGTGATTCACAGATGACACCTACCTATATGCTATAGGAGTAATGAACATATGGTGCTACCAGACTGACTATGCCCACACTCTTCCTGCACTTGGAAGCTAAGAAGTATTGGGCCAGGCTAGTACTTGGATGGGAAACCACCAGGTAATACCCAGGTACTGTATATGAATATTTTAGCTCCACAGAAATTATTGCATCCAGGGTTGACATCTAACTGCTAAACTGAGATACTTTCATGGCATTACTCAATAATCTATGTACAGTACACTTGACCCATGATTTTAGTCACCGCAAATCCAACCACATATTGCAAGATGGTTAACCAGGCAGTATGAATGAAGGTGATCTCATATCCCCTTCCAACATTTGCATTGGACACATTCCAGCTGCTAGGACATACTGATATGCAGCACGACTCTTCCAACTCAATTGTGGAATTCCGGTAAATCTAACATTTTTAAATAATATTTTGCAATTGATTATTTTCCAGGTAATGGGGATTGTATATGGATTTTTCCTTTTAATGAACCATATATACTCGAGTATAAGTCGACCCGAATATAAGCCGAGGCACCTAATTTTACAACAAAAAACTGGGAAAACTTATTGACTCAAGTGGGACCCTCACTCGAGTATAAGCCGAGGGGGGCTTTTTCAGCATAAAAAATGGTCTGAAAAAGTAGGCATATACTCGAGTATATATCTATAACAAAAAAAAAATCATTGTTTTAGCAATTATTATAATAGAATCTTCTCGGCAAGTGTCTTCCCTCTTACTGTATACAATCATTGTATTGCAAAGGACAGCTCTCTTATAATGATCCTGGCAAAGCTCTAGAAGCATTCCTCCTTTAATCAGATTCATGCATAAAATTATTACCTAAATATAGGTCCTGATTCACACCTGGTATTAGCCACAATTTACTGATGCATGTTCTGTGATGCTACATTGGATCCATAAGGTTCATAATACAATGGGGCAGATGAAGTTGCAGTTTCAGGTCCCCCAAGAAAATCAGGCCCACGCTACCAAGAAGGATCTGATGTCTTTCTGATACCCTTCCCCTGCCTGACTGCCTTGCTGATAACCGGTAAGACCCTCTCAAACCTTGGTGTCCCAGATGAACGTAAATTCAAAGGGCCTACTTGTGCTGCATAATGTGTTTTAGCTATCAGCCCATCCTCTGCGATGTGTTATCCACTACATAACATTATGTGTCCATGAGCAATAATGAAATACATTTTATCTGGATAAGTAAGTTTATTATTATCCTTTTTCTGCCCATACATTAGGGCTATATTGCATACAATCCATATAGTTAAATAAAATGTTATTAACCAAATTCAATAAATAGAAAAAATACAGGTAAGTAGCCATTACTGTATTCATCTAAGTTAGAACTTCATCTCCCATCCTGTTTTTTCCATTCAAAACTGGACAGAAATATCATATTCATGCAAATTTGTATTTGTACGTAAGTTTGTGGACTATTTCTGGGCATGTTAATATGCGTACTTTAAGCAATGCAGGCTTGTGCAAATCAAACTCTGTCCCATGACATGATTAGTGTACGGTAAGAAGGCTTTAAGCAGAGAAAAATGTAAATATATTTAGATGTGAATTGTGACTTCTCCAAAGATGTTTCAATTTGTATCTGATTGAGACTATTTTAAAAGGAGACTTTTCCAAGCTAAAATAAATCAGACTTGGCAAGGTGAACCTCTCATGATCATTCTCTGATTCATTGTATTCATTAGCAAATGATTTCTGCACTTTACCATTGAAACCCCTCCTGTACTGTGTTATATTTGAGAAAAATGCTGACTAGGTAGCTTTCCAACTATTAATTATGATATATAATTTGTTACTTAATATTGGGGCTTAAATAAAGGTATATTCAGCTAATGTAATGAGGATCATTTACCAAGCCAAATAAATGCAGAGGGTGCGGAACAAAACCTGTTTATCTGTGCATTGTCGTCTTTGTGCAGTTACAGCTACTGTCATTTTATTTATAAGAGGACAGTTTGGTCCTCATCATTGGCAGTGCTGAACACCTATTGGATGATTGGTCTATTCCATGAAAACATGTCGATTCTTCACATAAAAGCAAGAACAAGACTAAGAGTGGGATGTTCTAATTAATGCTTGAAGATCCCACCAAACAAAGCATGTATATAAACTTCATTAGTACAAACATATATGATTTGTACTACAAATAGCAGCTCTTCAGATAAGAGATGTCCTTTGCGATATTCGGCACTGCATCACAACATTTCAATGGCAATGCAGTTTGTACCTTACTCCTAAGAATGGCAAGTGTGGTGGTATCCTGTATGTATGTATGTATATCTGCATAATGCCCGGCACTCACACAACCAAATGATAGCTCCGAACGGTGCCTTCACAAACAGCTTCCACTGCCATATATTCCTACAGAGTGCAGCACTCACGTCACATCAAAAGAAGATAGCTTGTAGTCTTTAAATTGCTTATCAACGTTTCGCTAACTTTATTAGCGTCTTCAGGATATAAAGAATACATTAAAAACGCTCACCTTAAATAAGGGGAACACCCATGTGTGTAGTTGATCTCTAGCACCGAGTGCACTATGACGTCAGTTCCGAGTCCCGGAGTGAAGCCCCGCCCCTTGAAGTAGCGGTTGGAGGCGGAGACAGGAACCGGCGTCCACTACACATGGGTGATTCCCCTTATTTAAGGTGAGCATTTTTAATGTGTTCTTTATATCCTGAAGATGCTAATAAAGTTAGCGAAATGTTGATAAGCAATTTAAAGACTACAAGCTATCTTCTTTTGATGTGACGTGACTGCCGCACACTGGAGGAATATATATATATATATATATATATATAGCAATGCGAAGAAAGGGCACTCAGGGTCTTGTTAGCAGTGAAAAGTGGACTGTTTTATTCAGTCAATGGTCGCCTACGTTTCGGGGTCTCCCCCTTCGTCAGGACAAGTTAATGGTGTAACAATGAGTGGTACAGAAACAGTGACATATATAGGCTCAAGTACTTACCCCCTCCTGCAGCTTGCACACGCACACGGAGACCGCTGGGCTGACTTCTGGGTCTGATCGCGCTGTGATGACGTCACCGCGTCTCTCAGTGTGTTCCCCAGTGGCGTAACTATAAATTTTGCTCCCCCCTGCCAAAAAAATTTTTGCGCCCCCCCCCCCTATGGCATTTTGTTAAGACAAATACAACACTGCATATATATAAATATACATACATACATACATATACACACATCCAAGGACAGGGCACTCACCAGACTTGCGTACAGTTCTATGCTGCGGGTTACCGAGCCCAGCGCCGATCCTCTGTGTAAATCCCATGAAGAAAAAAGCAGCCCAGTCGCAGCATAATTCCAGATATGTTATAATTCTGTTTTGACCCCAGATCCTTTCCCCAGTGATGGGCGGCAAGTGTGTGCAGCTCCAGCACTTGCGCTATACAAAGTTGTTTATTATTTGCAGGATGCCTGGTCTGTACAGCAGAGGGATCATGCCCCTGCCTGCGCGTGTCTTCACAGCCGGGCAGACAGCAGAGCACTGCCCGGCTGTATTCAATGTCAGGACGCTGCAGCAGCAGTACTAGGTCCCCTCCCTGTTATTTCTGACACTTTTTGTTTTTAACTTTAGCCGCCGCCGCCGCTGGAAAGATTCACAGCCGAGCAGAGCTGCCTGGCTGTATTCAGCAGCAGCACTAGGTCCCGACTCCCGGCTATTTTAAATCTTGCACCGCATTCACCTGTCGGTTCCGCAAACCAATCAGAGCTCTCTTGCGGCCCGGCAGCCAATCAGGAGCCACCACTCCTGATTGGCTGTCGGACCGCTAAGGAGTTCTGATTTACTGGCGGACCCGGCAGGTGACTGCGGCAGCCAATCAATACAGCCGAGAGTCGGGACCTAGTGCAGTGTCCTGACACTGAATACAGCCGGGCAGCTCTGCTCGGCTGTGAATCTTTCCGGCGGCGGCGGCGGCTAAAGTTAAAAAACAAAGAGTGTCAGAAATAACAGGGGGGGCGAGTGCCCCCCCCTCTCTAAATCCGCCCCGGGACAGCGCTAAATAGAGAGCGCTGTCCGTGAGTCAGAGGTTGTGACAGCTAGCATTGTCATGTAATGTGGGCACATGACACTGTTGGTAGGAGTGTGATAGGCTGACTAAATCACATGGCGCATATGTGTCACTGCTAGCTGACACAGCCTCCGACTCCCGGGCAGCATCTCTGGTAACTCACAACAACCCTAGGTAGCAGCAGGGCCGGGCGAGTGCCGGCATCCGGCGCCCACGCAGCCCCCGCTCCTCCAAGCGGCTGCGGGGGCTGCCTTACAGTAGTTACGCCAGTGGTGTTCCCTCAGGCGCATCAGAGCGGTGCCTGGCCGGCGGTCACGTGGGGCAGGCTGTGAAGGGCATAGCGCAAGATTAATACACAAGTGCTGGCAAATGGAACAGTGTCTCAAAACATCAATCACATACAGGAATCAAGATGTCAAAAACGTGCATAAAGCATCCAGGACACGGCATCTGTAAATATGAGGATGCATAACATTAGTGAAAAAAGCAAACAAAGTGATAACACAAAAGTAATACAGTGCTGACATCTACTGGTGAAAATGGGTATATGCATTGGAAAAAGCTACGTTTAAAAGGAGAAATTTAAAAACGGAATAGTGGCTCTACCCTCTTGGTAAGCCTCCGGTTTCCGTGCTGGCAATGGTGTCAAGAACCCCTCGAGATGCCCACCAGCACTGCCAATGTGGTGCTAATAGTGATGGCATGAAAGGACTGACGGTGCCCCTGAGCAGGGGAATAGATAGTGATGAGCTGGATATTGACCAGCTGCACAGGTGCTCAAACGGCACTCAATGGTTTAAAGCATATGGGAATGGCAGAGCAGGGTAACACATAATAAGTGAGGACTGAATCGGGTGACTCTGACGTCGCTGGATTATGAGGAAGATTAGAGAAAATTATGGAGCCCTCGGGACTCGTTGAGCCCTTTGGGGGCCAATGTGTCTAATTTAAAGATCCATTGGGCTTCCAACTGAAGTAGTTTTTTGGATCTATCACCCCCACGGATGGAAGCAGGGATGTGATCGATGATCTTATATCGTAACATAGCCATATTGTGTTTAGCTCGGACAAAGTGCCGAGCTACAGGTTGCTCGCTCTTCCCGGTTGCCAGTGCTGCCCTGATGGCACTGCGGTGTTGTGCCATGCGGACTTTGAACTCGCAGTCGGTTTTGCCGACGTAGTAAAGCCCGCATGGGCATTGAATGACATAAATAACGTGACTAGTAGTGCACGTTAGGGGCCACTTGAGTTTGAATTTTTTACCGGAAAATGGATGGGCTATGCCTGTGCAGGGGACCAGATAGCTGCAAGTGGTGCATCCCAAGCACCTGTAGCAACCTATCCTGCCAGGCCTGGTAAGGCGAGTGTTAGTATCAAAGTTAGTGATCTCAGTTTTAACAAGTAGGTCCCGCAGATTCGGGCCTCGCTTGTAGCTGGGCATAAGCTTGGTGTTTTTAAATGGTAAATCTGGGTCAGTTTTCACTATCTCCCACCATTGTTTAGCTTTGCGTGAGGTGACAAGGCTGGTCGAGCAGTAATCATTAACCCAAGGGATACTGGGTTGTTTAATTTTTGGGTTGCTTTTGGCTATGAGATCGTTACGATTTTGGGAAAGGGCTTTAGTTTTGGCCAGTAACAGTTCACTTTTGGGGTACCCTCTCTCTTGAAACTTTTTCACCATGATGTCTAATTGCGCTGCTGTTTCACTGCTGGTATCTGTAATTCTACAGACCCGGAGGAATTGGGAATAGGGCAGGCTTTTGACTGTATTACGGGGGTGAAAACTGTCGTGTCTCAGCAAGGTGTTACGGTCAGTCGGTTTCACGAAGAGGGATGTGTGGAGTTGCCCGTCAGTGATGGATATGGATATATCCAGAAATGGAATGGAATGGCTGTTGGAAGACAAGGTCAATTTAATGGGGTGGTCAGAGCAATTTTGCATGGTCACCAATTCCTCCAGTGGGGCTAGAGGACCTCTCCATAGGAGGAAGAGGTCATCTATATACCTCACGTAGAGGTCCATGTGGGAGTTAACAGTGGGATTGTCAAGAAAGAGTGTTTTCTCTACCTGCCACATGTAGGCATTTGCAAAGGACGGGGCTACTGGAGAACCCATAGCACACCCCGTCCTTTGCAAATAGTAGCCTCCGTCAAAAAAGAAATAGTTATGTGACAGGGTGTATTGTAACAATTCCGTGAAAAACTCTACAGAAGGTCCTGTGTACAATGGGTTGTCCCGGATGAGAGCAGCCACCGCCTGTACCCCTTCAAGATGCGGGATACAGGTGTACAGGCTGGTGACATCCAGGGTGGCCAGTGTGACATCTGTCAGGTCGGAACCCTGATTGAGGAATTTGCTGAGTAGAGCGGTGGAATCTCGCAAGTATGTGGGGAGGTTTTGTATGCACGGCTGCAAAAAGGTATCCAAGAACACAGCTATTGGTTCACACAGCGACCCCCTGGCAGAAATGATGGGTCTACCGGGTGGCCGCTGTGCGTCCTTGTGTATCTTGGGGATACTGTAAAAAAGGGGAACAACAGGGAAGGCAGTGGTCAATTTTCTACACACAAGGTCAGAAATAATGCCTTTGCTTTTAGCAGAGGACAGAAGATTGTCTAGGGTCTGCTTAAATTTGACCGTTGGGTCACCTCTAAGTTTCTCATACGTGAAGGGGTCTTGTAACAGCCGATAGCAGTCACTTCTATAGTAACTGGTATCCATGACCACTATTGCACCCCCTTTGTCCGCGCTGCGGATTATGATATCAGTGCGCTGGCTAAGCTCTTTGAGAGCTGTTCTCTCAGCCCTGGGCAGATTGGGAAATACCTGTGGGGGGGGGGGCATGGGAATGGCAGAATCCAGCAAACGTGAGAAAGTTCTTATGGAGGCATTGGTTGACTGTGGGTCGAACTTTGATCTTGGGCCTAAATTTTTTATGGCTGGGGGTAAACATTCATCTGCTGGTACAGCAGGCTGTTTTGAGAAATATTCTTTCAGTTTTAGATTTCTGTGGAATCTGAAAGTGTCCACTGTCCAGCGGAACTTGTCCGGGCCTCTGGATGGAACAAAGGACAAGCCTCTGCTGAGGACTTGCATCTCAACCGGTGACAGTGGGGTGGAGGAAAGATTAAAAATTATGTCCGTGCTCCCCGGGGTGGCTTGCGCTTGGACTTTGCGGCGGTTTTGGCCTCCTCGCCTTGTTGGTCTTTTGGACCGGTTTTGCCCCCGGCTCTGGTGTGGACCCCTAAAGGGCTTGGACCGCGGCTGGTGGCTGGACCTCCTCGGTGCGCTACTTCGGTATCACTCCCTGAGGTGCTCGAATTTTGGAAGCGTTGACGGTACCCGGTGCGCCCACCAAATCTACCTCGGGTAGATGGCCTAGACGTGTTGCCCAACCACGGATATACGGCGTGTTGCTCGTAGTCGGTTTGCACTTTTTTAAGCTTGTCTTTTTTGAAGCAAAGGAGTTCTGTTTTATAGGACTCAACTTGGCTCTTAAGTTTGTCCAGCCACTTCGTGGATGGATCCGACGTCAGGGCTGCTAGGTTGGTGTCTTCAAAGGAGGCAATTTTGGTTTGTGTGGCAGTGTGCTCTTTCTTGGACTCCTCTATTACCAGGAGCATAAGGTCCATAGAGCACTTATTGAGGATTGAAATCCACTTCTTACAGAAAGGCACACTGTACCGACCTATAGTGGGCGTGTTGTGCACCCTAAATCCCCTGGGGATCTGTTTATTTCTATAGTAGTCGGACAGTGTGCGTGCGTGGTAGAGGAAGTCCAGTTCGCGTTTTCTCAATTTGAACAGTTCCTTGTAGATGTCGTCGTTGGAATTGGGATCAGTCTCGTTGAAAGCAGGGTCCTTACACAGGATGTCCTCTGCTTCAGCTTCCGAATAGCTGTGATGATCGAAGTTGTCACATTGTAGCACATACGCCGCTGCTGCTGGGAATTCCGGCTCAGTTTGTGACATAGTCAGTCCAGAATGCAGTAGCTGAGAAATGCAGGAGTCTGTAGCTCCAGGAAAACCTCAACCCTTACTGTAGCGGGGGAGGGTGATGATGGTAATGGCAGGGATGGGAGCAAATAAATTGAGCGGGGTGGAGTGGCTTGCCTGGTGCCAGGAACCATGCGCCCGCTGGGTCCAAGTACGCTGCAGCGTGCACACAAATGCAACCAAACGAGAAAACCGGCACAACAGGTCTTCAGTGTAGCCAAAAGAGGATATGGTGCCCAGGTGCCAGCGATAGTGGCTTTTCAGCCCTTTGTAGATAGCAATGCGAAGAAAGGGCACTCAGGGTCTTGTTAGCAGTGAAAAGTGGACTGTTTTATTCAGTCAATGGTCGCCTACGTTTCGGGGTCTCCCCCTTCGTCAGGACAAGTTAATGGTGTAACAATGAGTGGTACAGAAACAGTGACATATATAGGCTCAAGTACTTACCCCCTCCTGCAGCTTGCACACGCACACGGAGACCGCTGGGCTGACTTCCGGGTCTGATCGCGCTGTGATGACGTCACCGCGTCTCTCAGTGTGTTCCCTCAGGCGCATCAGAGCGGTGCCTGGCCGGCGGTCACGTGGGGCAGGCTGTGAAGGGCATAGCGCAAGATTAATACACAAGTGCTGGCAAATGGAACAGTGTCTCAAAACATCAATCACATACAGGAATCAAGATGTCAAAAACGTGCATAAAGCATCCAGGACACGGCATCTGTAAATATGAGGATGCATAACATTAGTGAAAAAAGCAAACAAAGTGATAACACAAAAGTAATACAGTGCTGACATCTACTGGTGAAAATGGGTATATGCATTGGAAAAAGCTACGTTTAAAAGGAGAAATTTAAAAACGGAATAGTGGCTCTACCCTCTTGGTAAGCCTCCGGTTTCCGTGCTGGCAATGGTGTCAAGAACCCCTCGAGATGCCCACCAGCACTGCCAATGTGGTGCTAATAGTGATGGCATGAAAGGACTGACGGTGCCCCTGAGCAGGGGAATAGATAGTGATGAGCTGGATATTGACCAGCTGCACAGGTGCTCAAACGGCACTCAATGGTTTAAAGCATATGGGAATGGCAGAGCAGGGTAACACATAATAAGTGAGGACTGAATCGGGTGACTCTGACGTCGCTGGATTATGAGGAAGATTAGAGAAAATTATGGAGCCCTCGGGACTCGTTGAGCCCTTTGGGGGCCAATGTGTCTAATTTAAAGATCCATTGGGCTTCCAACTGAAGTAGTTTTTTGGATCTATCACCCCCACGGATGGAAGCAGGGATGTGATCGATGATCTTATATCGTAACATAGCCATATTGTGTTTAGCTCGGACAAAGTGCCGAGCTACAGGTTGCTCGCTCTTCCCGGTTGCCAGTGCTGCCCTGATGGCACTGCGGTGTTGTGCCATGCGGACTTTGAACTCGCAGTCGGTTTTGCCGACGTAGTAAAGCCCGCATGGGCATTGAATGACATAAATAACGTGACTAGTAGTGCACGTTAGGGGCCACTTGAGTTTGAATTTTTTACCGGAAAATGGATGGGCTATGTCTGTGCAGGGGACCAGATAGCTGCAAGTGGTGCATCCCAAGCACCTGTAGCAACCTATCCTGCCAGGCCTGGTAAGGCGAGTGTTAGTATCAAAGTTAGTGATCTCAGTTTTAACAAGTAGGTCCCGCAGATTCGGGCCTCGCTTGTAGCTGGGCATAAGCTAAAAGCAAAGGCATTATTTCTGACCTTGTGTGTAGAAAATTGACCACTGCCTTCCCTGTTGTTCCCCTTTTTTACAGTATCCCCAAGATACACAAGGACGCACAGCGGCCACCCGGTAGACCCATCATTTCTGCCAGGGGGTCGCTGTGTGAACCAATAGCTGTGTTCTTGGATACCTTTTTGCAGCCGTGCATACAAAACCTCCCCACATACTTGCGAGATTCCACCGCTCTACTCAGCAAATTCCTCAATCAGGGTTCCGACCTGACAGATGTCACACTGGCCACCCTGGATGTCACCAGCCTGTACACCTGTATCCCGCATCTTGAAGGGGTACAGGCGGTGGCTGCTCTCATCCGGGACAACCCATTGTACACAGGACCTTCTGTGGAGTTTTTCACGGAATTGTTACAATACACCCTGTCACATAACTATTTCTTTTTTGACGGAGGCTACTATTTGCAAAGGACGGGGTGTGCTATGGGTTCTCCAGTAGCCCCGTCCTTTGCAAATGCCTACATGTGGCAGGTAGAGAAAACACTCTTTCTTGACAATCCCACTGTTAACTCCCACATGGACCTCTACGTGAGGTATATAGATGACCTCTTCCTCCTATGGAGAGGTCCTCTAGCCCCACTGGAGGAATTGGTGACCATGCAAAATTGCTCTGACCACCCCATTAAATTGACCTTGTCTTCCAACAGCCATTCCATTCCATTTCTGGATATATCCATATCCATCACTGACGGGCAACTCCACACATCCCTCTTCGTGAAACCGACTGACCGTAACACCTTGCTGAGACACGACAGTTTTCACCCCCGTAATACAGTCAAAAGCCTGCCCTATTCCCAATTCCTCCGGGTCTGTAGAATTACAGATACCAGCAGTGAAACAGCAGCGCAATTAGACATCATGGTGAAAAAGTTTCAAGAGAGAGGGTACCCCAAAAGTGAACTGTTACTGGCCAAAACTAAAGCCCTTTCCCAAAATCGTAACGATCTCATAGCCAAAAGCAACCCAAAAATTAAACAACCCAGTATCCCTTGGGTTAATGATTACTGCTCGACCAGCCTTGTCACCTCACGCAAAGCTAAACAATGGTGGGAGATAGTGAAAACTGACCCAGATTTACCATTTAAAAACACCAAGCTTATGCCCAGCTACAAGCGAGGCCCGAATCTGCGGGACCTACTTGTTAAAACTGAGATCACTAACTTTGATACTAACACTCGCCTTACCAGGCCTGGCAGGATAGGTTGCTACAGGTGCTTGGGATGCACCACTTGCAGCTATCTGGTCCCCTGCACAGACATAGCCCATCCATTTTCCGGTAAAAAATTCAAACTCAAGTGGCCCCTAACGTGCACTACTAGTCACGTTATTTATGTCATTCAATGCCCATGCGGGCTTTACTACGTCGGCAAAACCGACTGCGAGTTCAAAGTCCGCATGGCACAACACCGCAGTGCCATCAGGGCAGCACTGGCAACCGGGAAGAGCGAGCAACCTGTAGCTCGGCACTTTGTCCGAGCTAAACACAATATGGCTATGTTACGATATAAGATCATCGATCACATCCCTGCTTCCATCCGTGGGGGTGATAGATCCAAAAAACTACTTCAGTTGGAAGCCCAATGGATCTTTAAATTAGACACATTGGCCCCCAAAGGGCTCAACGAGTCCCGAGGGCTCCATAATTTTCTCTAATCTTCCTCATAATCCAGCGACGTCAGAGTCACCCGATTCAGTCCTCACTTATTATGTGTTACCCTGCTCTGCCATTCCCATATGCTTTAAACCATTGAGTGCCGTTTGAGCACCTGTGCAGCTGGTCAATATCCAGCTCATCACTATCTATTCCCCTGCTCAGGGGCACCGTCAGTCCTTTCATGCCATCACTATTAGCACCACATTGGCAGTGCTGGTGGGCATCTCGAGGGGTTCTTGACACCATTGCCAGCACGGAAACCGGAGGCTTACCAAGAGGGTAGAGCCACTATTCCGTTTTTAAATTTCTCCTTTTAAACATAGCTTTTTCCAATGCATATACCCATTTTCACCAGTAGATGTCAGCACTGTATTACTTTTGTGTTATCACTTTGTTTGCTTTTTTCACTAATGTTATGCATCCTCATATTTACAGATGCCGTGTCCTGGATGCTTTATGCACGTTTTTGACATCTTGATTCCTGTATGTGATTGATGTTTTGAGACACTGTT